>NW_015171057.1:20998-38263 GCF_001447785.1 Gekko japonicus | reverse complement strand
GCTTTTTTGCTTTCGAGCCGCTGGGTGGGCGGGAGCTGGGACTAGGGCCGGGAGCTCACCCCGGCCACGGTGGGTCTCGAACAGCCATAGTGGCTGTTCGCTAACTTTGTTCCTGCAGGCGTTGTACTGCCTGCGCCACCAGACTGGCGGACTCTAATCTGGAGAACTGGGTTTAATTCCCCACTCCTCCACATACAGCTGCTGGATGACCTCCAGTCATTCACAGTTCTCTCAGAGCTGTTCTCTCAAGAGCTGTTCTCTCAGCCCCACCTACCTCACAGGGTGTCTGTTGTGGGGAGAGGAAGGGAAGGAGATTTTAAGCCTCTCTGAGACTCAGAGTGAAGGTCAGGGTATAAATCCAATCTCTTCTTCTTAAAAGCAGGAGAGGAAGATGATGTACGCCACTTTGGGTATCTATTGAGAAGAAAAGTGAACTATGAATGAACTAAACAAACAAACCTAGTGGAACAGGGAAACTCAATGGGACACTGTTATCTCTGGATACAAACTTTATAGACCAGACAGTGGGTCTCCAGGTGATGGCTGGAGATCTCCTGAAATTACAACTGGTCTCCAGGTTATAGAGATCAGTTCCCCTGGAGAAAATGCCTGCTTTGGAATGTGGACTCTAGGGCATTTTGCCCTACTGAAGTCCCTCCCCTTCTTGAACCCCGCCCTTTTCAGCCTCCACCTCCCAAATCTCCAGGAATTTCCCAACCCAGAGATGGCAACCCTGTCTGAGGACAGGAAGCAGGGAGTGGTGTTGCTTTGAATATCAAAGAGGGCATCATCAAATACAGTAGAAAACACTAGGTGAATGAACTTCCCCATGGAATCGCAATGGGTGGAGATACTTGGGCCCTAATGGATACTTAAAAGTGGGGGTGCACTATTGCCCCCTGATCAAAAATATGAGGCAGATCTTGAGGTGGAAAGGGAGATTAGGGACGTGACTAAAATGGGAAGTGTTTTAATACTGGTGGAACATGGAATGTGTGAGAGACTGAATTGACTCTGATCCAGTTTAGCAATTTTTCTATTAGGAAACTCCGAAGATGAAACTAGTTAGAAGGAGGCAGTTTGATGTCAAAAGGAGAGGAAAATATATTCTGTGAAAAGTAGGGATGTTGCCAGGTTGTTGAGTGGTTTGTGTTGCATGGTACTTCCTTGTCCTTCTTCAATGATCTATAAATATTGAGGATACGTACCCTTTTTGTACAGATGCTTCAATAATTTTTTCAAAAACATAGCCAATGAGCCAGTATAAAAGGTAAGCAAATGCAAACAACATATTTTTTTTTGGTGAAATGTCACACACTGAGAGAAAGTATTGTGATATTGTCTTTGCATGTAGCTTTGTGAAATACCTGTTGGGCTTTATTAAATATATACATCCCCCTCCCTCCAAATTCCTTTTTTTTTTGCTGATTTGTCATATTTGCAGACTTGGCTGCTTCCAAGTTGCAACGGAATGACAGAAATAGCATGCAGAACCTGCTCTAAAGCACAGGGTTGCCTTAATCTGATGGATTTTAAAAAAAATCAATACTGCTTGTGGCCAATTTAACAAAACAATATTCTCCGTTAAAAAAAAAAACAATCCAGCAGTGGGAATGTTTTAAAAACTAATAAAACTTTGGCTTCAGGGCCTCCCCACTGTACTTTGAACTAAGTAAATAAATGTTGTTAGTCTTTATGGTATGACTGGACTTTTGCTTTATTTTGCTCTAACAGACTAACACGGCTCCTCCTTGGCAGTCACAATCTTGAGATTCTGGCTGATTTCGCACTAGAGCTGCCTCGCGGTTGCGCCACCGTTTGCCCCGACACTATTGGTCAATTTCACACCCGAAGCTGCGGGGCTGCTTTTGACCCGCGGCTTTGCCCGATTTCCTCCGCAGTTTCGTCATCCTCAAAACCCAGGACTGTCTTGACAGCCACTGGGTGGCAACCAGTGCAAGACACAGGGACATAAGGGAGGTGTCGGCACTGCATGCAACATGACCATAGATTTTTCTGGCAATACCTAGAGTGATGTGACGTCACTTCTGCGTCTTCCCCTAAACTGCTGTTATACTGTGGTCGTGGTGACTGCAGATCTCCTGGTATTACAAACAATTTCCAGAGTGAAAAGTACTAAAACTGGCAAGTGATTTCAGCTCTCATACTTTATTAGAAGTTCAGAGCAAGACGAGGAACCCCGGCTCGCAGGCCGGCTTATATGCTCAGTAAACCCACTCCCAGAACACCCCCCCTCAGTGATAGGCTATGTACAGTGGCCGAGAGTTCCACAGGTCTTGACCAAGATCCTAGCCCTCTGGTTGGTGTGGGCTAGGATCCGCTCAGGCCATTGTCTCCCGGAGCAAAGCTCGGAGGCTTCGCATGACCGCGTGGGGAACTCGCCTCGCACGGGGTCGGGTTTAGATACATTACACAGAGATCAGTTCATCTGGAGCAAATGGCTGCTTTGGCAGGTGGACTCTATGGCATTATACCCCATTGAAGTCCCTCCCCTCCCCAAGCCCCACTCACTTCTAGTCTCCACCTCCCAAATATCCAGCTATTTCCCAACCTGGAGCTGGCAACCCCCCCTCTCTTTAATTTCTCCTGCCACCTCTTCCTCCACCATAGCAGGGGACATGGCAACACTATTTCCACCTTTGGTATTAGATGCTTACGTGCTCACAGTTTCACTGCTCTGCGTGTTTTCCTGTCGAATTTGTTGCTGCTAATATCTCCTAATTTTTTAATGAATTTGCTGAGGCCTCTTTGGATTTTGGACAGCGAGGGAGAGGTGGACAGGGAAGATTTCCTGTTGTGACTTAAAAACACACACATTTATGAGTTTTTATCGATATCCTTTTTAGCTGGGCCTCTGACTGCAGGTCTGTTCAAGTGTTTGAAAGTGATTTTTTTTTTAAATTGGGGGCGAAGGAAAGTACACTTTCTTGCAGGCACTGGAGAAACTACATTTGAACCTCTCTGTGCTTTACCTGACCAGGAGCCTGTAGCACTTTATTACCTCCACATGGACATTACAAGGATACATTTCCAGCATCTACGGTCCCCCCCCCCTTTAATAATATTCATGATATAGTTTTTGCCACTCAGGACAATTTGATTTGACATGAGGTTCTGTTTTGCTCCATCATAACGTCTTTAATAGCATTATACAGGCTAGACATTTTATCAAGCTGTCTACCTTCGCTGATTCACATTAAGGCCTGTTTCGCAGAACAGAGAAATATCAGAGCGTGCCGATTTTAGCCCATCCGAGTGAACAATTTCAGCTTCATTTACTTGAGGGAAATGTTTGAAGGTCTCCGTAGAACTGAATTACAGTAGCCGTAATGCTGTGACTCCATTTCCACATCTGCCTTACAAAACGTTTCTCTCTTATCCTCTTATTTGTCTTGGCTGGCATAATATCGTTTGTTTCCCAATAGGTAATATCCTTTATTTCTTACTATTTATTTATTCAAAAAAAATGTACCCTGCCTTTCCTCTTGGGCCAACGGTTGCCCGCTTCTCCTGGCCACTGGCAGGGGATGGAGGTTTAGGGTTGCCAGCTCCAGGTTGGGAAACTCCTGGAGATTTGGGGATGGAGCCTGGGGAGGACAGGGACCTCAGTGGAGAACAATGCCATACAGCCCACCCTCCGAAGCATCTATTTTCTCCAGGGGAACTGATCTCTGTCATCTGGAGATGAGCCGTAATTCTAGGGGATCTCCAAGTCCCTCCTGGGGGCTGGCATCCCTGTCTAGTCCCAAGGTGGCTTTACTAGTGTAATATTCTCTACTACCTTTCATGGGTCTTCATGTCAATGTAGGGGGAAAGGATGCTTCAAAGGACGGACTCTATGGCATTGTCCCCCACTGAGGGGATTAGAACTGATCTCCAGGGGACTGGACCCCACTGACTGGGAATACCATTGCTTTGACCATGCGGACTTTTGTTGGCAGGGTGATGTCTCTACTTTTTATCATGCTGTTTAGGTTCGCCATCGCTTTCCTCCCATGTTCGTTGCATTCGTAACACTGTCTAACCATCTCATCCTTTGCCGTCCCTGTCTTCTTTGACCTTCAATCTTTCCCAGCACCAGGGTCTTCTCCAGTGAGTGCTCCCTTCTCATTTGGTGGCCAAATGACTGAGGTCCTGCCCCTCTCCAAACCCCTTCCTCCCCAGGCTCCACCCCCCAAAATCTCCTGTAATTTGCCAGCCCGGTTTTGGCCGACCTTATGCCATGGTCTTTCCATGAAATGATGTTAAGCCAGACTTATGCAACCCTTAGTTGGTGTCCCAAACAGTGGCGTGCCCGTTGATCTTGCTTGGCATGTAAGGCTGTTCCTCTGCCCAAGGAACCAAGGTGAGCCCCAAGGCACCTGCAGCACCACTGGGCCTTAGATTGCTCCCAGTATGCTTGGCTGAGTACCTCACCTCTCCACACCAGGATCTTCGCAGGTAGATGTTGAGAGGGAGGATTTTTTGGCCAGCCACCAATGCTCCCTCTAAGCTGTGGAGTCTTGCGAGTAAAAATTCTACTTTGTGAGTTGCTGGCATTAAAGTTGTGAGTGAGCCATTTGGCTACTGCATAAATCAGTTTGCTCTGGAGCCGTCCTTCCTGAGCTAGGACAAAAATGTGTGAGCTGGAGGCTAAAAAAACCCTGTGAGCTGGCTCACACTAACTCAGCTTCGAAGGAACACTTCCAGCCATCCTATGTTAAGCACTCCATGAATGTAAACAATGTGGAAACCCATGAATGAAGGGGGGAAACAGAGCTGTGGCAAATTGCACACGCCGAGCGTACGAAATCTGGAATTCAAAAGAAATATAAAAGGCCCTGACCTGCATAGCCCAGGCAAGCCTGATCTCGTCAGATCTCGGGAGCTAAGCAGGGCTAACCCTGGGAAGAACTTGGATGGGAGATCTCCTAGAAGCACCAGGGCCAGGATGCAGAGGCAGGTAATATCAAAGCCACTTCTCTGAAACGTCCAAGCCCCACTAGGGGTTGCCAGAAGTCACCATGACTTCCAGGCTTGCAAGCACACACTTCAAGCCCCGTAGCTAGGGGATTTTGGGGGAGGGGGCCTCCGGGGGCCCGCCAGCTGATTAAATGAAAGCACAGGCAGGTGGTAAGTTGGAGCACTTTGAGGGCAGCCCGGGAGGGAGGGGGCCCAGAAGAAACGAGGGGGCCAGGCCACGTGGGCCCCATGGTAGATACGGGCCACACACACAATACCAAAAAAAGAAAAGAAATGGAGGATTGCTAATATTAGGACATAACAGAAGATGGGCTGGATCACACCAGTGGTGCACGTAGTCCAACATTTCTTCTTCCACGGGGACCAAATAGATGGCCCAAAAGGGCCACAAGCAGGACATAGAGACCAAAGCCTCTTCTTGTTGCTGCCCCCTACACTGGTGTCTGAACATGAAGGTTTCATGAAGTCACTGTGACTAATAGGCTTTGATGGATCTGTTAGAACAGATAAAAGGAAGTACTTCTTCACCCAAAGAATGATTAACACATGGAATTCACTGCCACAGGAGGTGGCGGCGGCTACAAGCACAGACGGCTTCAAGACGGAATTGGATAAACTTATGGAGCAGAGGTCCATCAGTGGCTATTAGCCACAAGGTATAGAAAGGGACTCTGGGGCAAGTAATGCACAGTATTCTTGATGCTTAGGGGGGCAACAGTGGGAGAGCTTCTAGTGCCCTGGCCCCACTGATGGACCTCCTGATGGCACCTGGTATTTTGGTGACTGTGTGACGACACAGAGTGTTGGACTGGATGGGCCATTGGCCTGATCCAACATTGGCTTCTCTTACGTTTTTAACAGGTCTTGCAAACTGAGCGCCTGTCAGCTAACTGCCATGCTTTCTTTGTTGGTGGTGGCAGCTACAAGCATGGATGCCTTCAAGAGGGAATTGGATAACCATATGGAGCAGCAGTCCATCGGTGGCTATTAGCCACAAGGTATAGATAGGAACTCTCCGGCTGGGGCAAGGGATGCTCTGTCTTCTTGGTGTTTGGGGGGGGGGGGGGAACAGTGGGGGGGGGGCACGCGGCCCCACTGCTGGACCTCCTGATGGCCCCTGGTATTTTTGGCCACTGTGTGACAGAGTGTTGGACTGGATGGGCCATTGGCCTGGTCCAGCATTGGCTTCTCTTATGTTCTTCTTTTGTTCTCCTTGAAATTCTCTAATCACCTTGCCCCATCTCCAAAGTAAAAGTTCTACTTTAGAAGCAAGACTGGGTAAACTAGAATTGAAACATCCCGGGAGAAATTTGGATGGGGAGAATTTCAGACGCATCCCTAAATTCTGAGTTATTCGTATTTCAGGTTGATTGACATTGCTCTTCAAAGGAAATTATTCCAGATGAGTGAAGGCTGATGTGTTTCTAAATGCAAAGAAATGGAAGTGGACCCTCCTCCATCAAGAATGACCTTAATGTTAATAATCCTGCGTCTCTGGATGAAAAGAAATTAGCTACAGTTTCTCAGCAGAAGCATTGTGGAGCGGACATGTGATGTCAGCTTGCATCAGTCATGTTCTATTCTGTGTGATACAATTCAAGGAGAGTGACACAATTTGAAATGACTTTCCACAACAGAATATGTCAGCTTGGGGGGGGGGAGAAATTGAAGTAAATTACTCTAGCAACACAGTGGTTCAGACAAAGGTAATCTTCATATCTGCTGCTTTAAAACATAGTTCTAGGTGGAGAGCATCTGTAAGCCATAGACGAACTTTGTTTTGCTGATGTCTCCCTGATTTCTTCATTGTTCTGTATACAGTCCAGAGTGGCTCGTTTCTAAAGTGCTACATTGAATCCAGACGGCTTGTGAACACCCACTGGGTTGGACCCAAGGCTCCATCGCGAATCCTTCTAGCAGTCCTGTTCGCAACGGTGGTCCTTTCCAGCACCAGGAAAGTTTATTCCTGGGGTTGTGATACCTACGCAAAGTACTAGTCATGTAGGTTGGGAGTCTGTGGGGAAGGGGGAGGAGACAGAGTCATCCTTTCTGCAGAAAAAGGAAGAGCATAAGAACGTAAGAGACGCCAATGTTGGATCAGGCCAAAGGCCCACACAGTCCAACACTCTGTGTCACACAGTGGCCAGAAATACCAGGTGCCATCAGGAGGTCCAGCAGTGGGGCCAGGACATTAGAAGCCCTTCCACTGTTGACCCCCCCAAGGACCAAGATGACAGAGCATCCCTTGCCCCAGAGGCCCTATCTATACCTTGTGGCTAATAGCCACTGATGGACCTCTGCTCCATATGCTTATCTAATTCCCTTTTAAAGCCGTCCATGATTGTAGCTGCCACCACCTCCTGTGGCAGTGAATTCCAAGTGTTAATCACTCTTTGGGTGAAGAAGTACCTCCTTTTATCCGTTCTAACCCGACCGCTCAGCAGTTTCATGGAGTGCCCATGAGTTCTTGTATTGTGAGAATAGGGAGAAAAGTACCTCTTTCTCTACCTGCTCTTTCCCATGCATAAGAGGAGAAGATTGGATTTATACCCTGCCTTTAACTACCTGAAGAAGTTTCAGAGCAGTTTACAATCTCGTTTCCTTTCCCTTTCCATTCTTCTTTCCCTTTCCCTCCCCACAACAGACACCCTGTGAGTTAGGTGGGGTTGAGAGACTTTCAAGGACTGCTTGTGAGAGAACAGCTCTGTAAGAACTTGTAACTGACCCAAGGTCACACCAGCAGCTGCATGTGGAGAAGTGGGGAGTCAAACCCGGTTCTCGCAGATTAGAGTCCATGCACCTAACCACTAAACCAAACTGGCAGTGCTATTGGCTACTACTGTTCCATGCCCAGAAGAGGGACAAAAAACCCCTCCAAGATCCCTGGCCAAAACTGGCCTGGAGAAAAATTGCTTCCTGACCCCAAAGTGGCAATCAGCATTTCCCTGAGCGTGTCAGAAAGGGCCACAAGATCTAAGCACTGAGGCAACCCTTCCTGCCCTCCCTTCTCTTGATATGCCTAAATTCACAGAATCAGCATTGCTGTCAGATGGCCATCTAGCCTCTGTTTGAAAACCTCCAAAGAAGGAGAGCCCACCACCTTCCGAGGAAGCCTGTTCCACTGAGGAACCACTCGAATTGTCAGGAAGTTCTGCCTAATGTTTTGCCGAAAACTTTTCTGATTTAATTTCAACCCGTTGGTTCTGGTCCGACCTTCTGGGGCAACAGAAAACAACTCTACACCATCCTCTAGATGACAGCCATTCAAGTACTTGAAGATGGCTATCATGTCACCTCTCAGTCATCTCCTCTCCAGGCTAAACATACCCAGCTCCTTCAAGCTTTCCCTATAGGATTTGACTCCAGACCCCTCACCATCTTTGGTGCCCTCCTCTGGACATGTTCCAGCTTGTCTATATCCTTCTTAAATTGTGGTGCCCAAAACTGAACACAATGCTCTAGGTGAGGTCTAACCAGAGCAGAGTAAAGCAATATCATCACTTCACATGATCTGGACACTATACTTCTGTTGATACAGCCCCAAATCCCATTTGCCTTTTTAGCTACTGCATCACTCTGCTAACTCACGTTCAGGGTATGGTCTGCTAAGACCTCTAGATCCTTTTCGCACATATTACTGCTGAGATAAGTCTCCCCCCCATCCTATAATTATTCAAGCAAGTTTGTAAAACCGTTTTCTTCAGTGTAACCCTATTGCCTGGGCAGAAAAGCCCTCTTGAATAGTTCAGTTTTGCACAGTTTGCAAAAAGCCAGGACAGTGAGAGCTTTCGTGTCCACCTCTAGAAGTTCCATTCAACGAGGCAAGAACCACAATGGAGAAAGCAGTTTATGGACAGTTGTTGATTTTGCCCATTTACTGGCTGACACCTGCAGAAGTCTCTGCCGATTTGAACAAAGTTGTCATGGCAAAGCGGGGGGTGGGGGGGAGAGACCATCCCATAAATAAGAGGTGGAGCAGAAAACACCCCAGAAGATAGAGATAGAATTCAACGAGATCTCAATGTGCTGGAAAAGTAGGCAGATGTGAAGTAGGTACAATTTAACAAGGATAAGTTCCGGGTTCTGTGCGCCTTGGTGTTTAGTCATGCTGGCCACATGACCACGGAAACATCTTCGGACAGCGCTGGCTCTTTGGCTTTGAAACGGAGATGAGCACCGCAACCCTAGAGTCGGATTCGACTGGCTTTCGAACAAGGGAACCTTTACCTTTTTAACAAATATGAGGAACACGCATATTGGATGGGGGATACACTTCTGAGTAGCAGTGTGTGTGAACAAGATCTTGGGGGTAAGGGTGGACCGAAAGTTAAATATGAGCAGCCAGTGTGATGTGGCTACAAAAAAAGGCTAATGCAATCTTGGGATGTCATAGTCCCGCTGTACACTGCATTGGTCAGGCCGCACCTGGAGTCCTGTGTGCAGTTCTGGAGGCCTCACTTCAAAAAGGATGTGGACAGTATGGAGTGGGTCCAGGGAAGAGTGACGGAGATGATCGGGGCTTGCCTGTAAGAAAAGGCTGAGGGACTTGGGAATGTTCAGTCTGGAGAAGAGGAGGTGGAGAGGGGACATGATTGCTCTCTTGAAGTATTTGAAAGGCTGTCACTTAGAGAAGGGCAGGGAGCTATTCCTGTTGGCAGTAGGACTCACAAGAATGGGTTTAAATTAAGGGCAAGAAGGTACTGGCTGGATATTAAGGAAAACGTTGACAGTCAGAGTTGTGCCACAGTGAAACCAGCTGCCTAGGAATGTGGTGAGCTCCCCCTCCCTGGCAGTCTTGAAGCAGCAGCTGGACAAACCCTTGTCAGGGATGCTCTAGGCTGATCCTGCATTGAGCAGGGGGTTGGACTAGGTGGCCTGTGTGACCCCTCAACTCTGTGGTTCTGTGACTCTATGATAGCCGATACCTTCAACCGAGCTCAGCAACAAATAGGCAGCCAATGGAGCATCTGCAGGATGGGATTAATATGCATGCTCCATCTAGCTCCAGTTCATAGCCAAGCTGCAGATAAGGGTTCTTGTGTTCAGCCGAAATTTCAGTATTCCTTTTGGTACACAGAATCAGATCAAAAGGCCTGGAGCTGCATGCTGTTCCGGCAGCCATTGTGGGTTTGTGGTTGTAGTGTGGGAGGCCAGGTTCAGATCCCCACATAGATACAGACTGGGGGCGATTCTGCATTGGCCTTTCCCTCTGTTGTTTTACCAAACCCATGTTGGAACCAGTGTTCCCTCTAAGCTGAGTTAGCATGAGAAAACTCTCAGTTTTTTAGCCTCCGGCTCACAGATTTTTGTCTTCGCTCAGGAAGGATGGCTCCAGCGCAAACTAATCTATGCAGTAGCCAAATCGCTCACTCACAGCTTGAATGCCAGTAGCTCACAAAGTAGAATTTTGGCTCACAAGACTCCGCAGCTTAGAGGGAGCACTGGATGGAACAGAATTCCCCCTCTGCACTGCGTGCTGCTTTCACTTTCTTTGATCATCGGATTTTATGGTACCCTCTACACTGCATGACAATTTCCCTTTCTTTGATCATCAGGTTTTTATGGTACCTTCTGCATAGATTTATGGCCGTTCAGGGGTGACTTCGCAGTCAATCTGGTGTTGCCCTAGGATATTCGAATGTGGTTTTGAGATGCACCTTTTTCTCAGCGTTGAGAAAATGTGGAGCGAATGCCAGCTGCAGAATCGCCCTGAGTGACACTGGACCAGCCACCTTCTCTGAGCCTCACCCACGTCACAGGGGCTGTTGTGAGAATAAAACAGGAGGAATTCTTTCAGCTGTCCCAAGCTTCTTGGGGAAAGGGCGGGACGAAATGGTCTGGGCAATATGAGTGCTGATGCCATAACTAATACGGGGCATGATATTATTTTGGAGGGAGTGTTCAAAAAGAAACAAAAGATGGGGAAAGCAATCCTTTCCGATCACACCATATTTTTTAAAAACCTCCGAACCTCGTTCCTTATCATTTTTTACAAAAATGGAGAGAGATAGAGAACACCTGCTACTCTGTTCCATATTGTTTTCTCCGTTTTCACGTCTGGCAAATTTGCTTTGCATGAAACCGTTAATCTCAGGCGCCATAGCAACCATGTTTTCTAATAAGAGTTTAATATTATTTTTTTGTAATATATGTGGCACAGTGTATGTAGCACAGAAACCAACTACCTAACCCCCATCTATTTGTGTGTGTGTGTGTGTTTGTTTAATTGTATCAGTGGGAGTTAAGTTGGGCACAAAACTTTTTAAAAACTTTCCAGACTATATAATTTTTTTGGAGACCTCAACAAGCTACAAGGTTTCCCCCTCATGAAAAGGTGAAGAGCTGCCCATGAGCCTTTCAAAGGAAGTGTGGCAAGTGTACAACTTTTTCTTAACGCGAGGTTCTGTTTATTCAAAGGTACAACCCCGTTGTTGTACAACAGTCCATCATTTTACATAATCAGAAATGGAAGAAAAAAACAACACACACACACCAGCTTCCTGCATAGTCATCTGGAGTTGTTCTAGCTCTGGAGTAAAGTGCTGGATGTTTTAACGCGCTGACAATACGCTGAAGGATTCTGAGTGTTTGGCAAGCTTCAGCAGGCAATTTAATTTATCGGTGTCATACAACAGAAGGGGGCTCACCAGCCTTCAACTCCCACTTTAAGGTGAATCAAGATATAGTTTGTTTATTTCCCCGAAATAAACGGTCGGATCCATTGTCTTGGACTGAATGAGACCACATTTCCTGGAAAAGCAGTGAAAGAATCTCTGTTTATGCAAGGGATGTTTATGTAAGAGATGGTTCAAAAGTGGACTGTGGCTGCATGCCACCCCTCGTCAACTGTACCAGCTCTGGGCAGCTCACATCCTATAATTCTGAATGGATGGGAATGTTTCTGGAAAGTGACAGAAGTAATTGACCACAGTATTGTTCTGCAGGTGCATGTAGGGGCAGTGCCCCCTCAGAAATATTGTGCTTTGGCATAGTTGCGTAGTACAAGAAGTGCTTTAAATAAAATTGAGCCTGAACTCTCCCTAGACGGGCCATGTGTGTACTTTGGTCACATTATGAGAACACAAGAGTCATCGGAAAAGACAACAATGCTAGGAAAAGTTGAAGGCAGCAGGGAAAGAGGAGGACCCAACATGAGATGGATGGACTCAGTCAAGGAAGCCACGAGGACCCCCAGTCTGTAAGACCTGAACAAGGCTGTTAACGATAAGATGTTTGGGAGTATTGTAAACAGATCAGCCAATATCATAATGCCCCTATATAAATCAATGGTGAGACCTCATTTACACACACACACACAGTTCTGGTCACCACACCTTAAAAAGGATATTATAGCTTTGGAAAAAGTGCAGAAAAGGGCAACTCGAATGATAAAAGGGTTGGAACACTTTCCCTATGAGGAAAGGTTAAAGCGCTTGGGGCTCTTTAGCTTGGAGAAACGACGACTGAGGGGTGACACGATTGAGGTTTACAAGATTATGCATGGGATAGAGCAGGTAGAGAAAGAGGTACTTTTCTCCCTTTCTCACAATACAAGAACTCGTGGGCACTCCACGAAACTGCTGAGCGGTCAGGTTAGAATGGATAGAAGGAAGTACTTCTTCACCCAAAGAATGATTAACACATGGAATTCACTGCCACAGGAAGTGGTGATGGCTACAAACATGGATGACTTCAAAAGGGAATTAGATAGGCATATGGAGCAGAGGTCCATCAGTGGCTATTAGCCACAAGGTATAGATAGGGGCTCTGGGGCAAGTGATACTCTTTCATCTTGGTGCTTGGGGGGGGTCAACAGTGGGAGGGCTTCTAATGTCCTGGCCCCACTGCTGGACCTCCTGATGGCACCTGGTATTTCTGGCCACTGTGTGACAGAGTGTTGGACTGGATGGGCCTTTGGCCTGATCCAACATTGGCGTCTCTTATGTTCTTAAGTAGTGTACTGACTACTGTACAGCATGTACTCTTGACACTGAATCCTTATGCAAAGTACAATAAATGGATGAGACAAGGATGTCTAGCAAAGAAGAAGCCATCTGATCAAGTGATGTGTGATGATGCAGAAATCTGGAAGAAGATCCGAAGGGAAGAAAAAGAAGGCTGCTTGTCAATCAGAGTGGGAAACTCTTCCAGGTATATGGAGCAGCGTGACAGAAAGTATAAGAGCAGCAGTCAGAGTGGTTGGTGCAAAAGCCAGGAACATGAACACACGAAGCTGCTGTTTACTGAATCAGACCCCTGGTCCATCAAGGTCAGTCTTGTCCACTCAGACCGGCAGTGGCTCTCAAGGGTCTGAGACTGAGGTCTTTCACACTACCTTCTGCCTGGTCCTTTTAATTGGAGATGCTGGGGATTGAATCTGGGACCTTCTGCATGCCAAGCAGATGCTCTGCCACTGAGCCACAGCCCCTCCTGGGTACGAAACTTACAAAGTTAATTGTGCTATCATTCTTACATGTGCGGGGTGCCTGGAAAGGCTGCAGATTTCTCTTTATTATTTCTTCTGGATTTCTAGACAGCACACTGAAAACAAAAGGCGCAGCCCTCTGCACACTGTAGAGGATTGGAAGCTCTGCCTCACTCGATTAAGAGATAAGAAGTACCTCTCTTTAAGGTAAGTTCCTTGACTGTGATTAGGGATACTCAGTGACACAGTGGTTTGGTTTGAATACTGCTCAACAGTTGTCATCAGGAAGCTGATCTTTGTATGATCTTTGTCTTGGCCCCACAGCTGGACCTCCTAACAGCACCTGGTATTTTTGGCCACTGTGGGACAGAGTGTTGGACTAGATGGGTCATTGGCCTGATCCAACATTGCCTTCTCTTATGTTCTTATGACTTACTTGTCTGCATCCAAACAGTTCATGGACATCCATTTGTGTAGTTAAAGTCATCTTGCTAACAATCAACACCCCCCCACACAGACACAGATTCACATGCACTGTCTTGTCTCCCACCACCACCTCCAGTTGAAAAAAGGAATCCAATGAAAGTATGTAATTTGAGATTTTTGATTTGAGACTTACTACTCTGGTGTTACAGTGTGCTGTCTGACACTCTCCCTTCCAGTGCCATTATAAGCAGTTGCACCTTTCTAAGTCAACTGGAAGTAATTGGGCTTAGAAGGGTATAACTCAACTTAAAATGGCCCTGTTGGTGTCCCATGAACTTGGGTGACTATTCATAGGACTGGTCAACCTCTTGGCCAACACAGCACTGGATTGAAAGTGTTTGGCTTGACTTAGAATCATAGGATCATAGAGTTGGAAGGGACCTCTAGGGTCATCTAGTCCAACCTCCTTCACAATTTAGGAAATTCACAAATACTTCCCCCCACACCCTCCCAGTGACCCCTCTTCCATGCCCAGAAGATGGCAAAAACCCTCCAGGATCCCTGGCCAAACTGGCCTGGAGAAAAATTGCTTCCTGACCCCAATGTGGTAATCAGCAGTTCCCTGGGCACATAAGATATAAGGAACTGTTCCACTACTGAATGTATGAATGCTCAGGAGGAGTAGGGTTGCAATTCTGTGAACGGACTAGTTTTTCAAGATATGTTAGCAGTTCTAAGCCAACATTTTTTTCTGCATTCACAATTCTGGGTCAGTTTACTTCAGAATAGTTCAGTTCTCAGCTGAGGAGTCTCAGGAATGCATCTAGAATAGACTTGGTGCGAGTTCTTAAAGAGTTTCTGAGTACAGCTGTCTTGGAGACAAACATTGCATCCTGTGGGGGAAGCTGACATTCCAAAAAGGAGTTTCTGCTCCTAGCCCAAAAGAAAAGCCAGAGCATCTAAAATTCACATGGCATGAAAAATCCAAAGGAAACGGAAAATGCAGTTGAACACCCGGTTGTAATATCTGGACAGGTCCCTCCACTGGATCCATGCTCTAAAAAGTGTAGCCTCTTTCCAAAAGCAAAAGCTACTTGACTGAACCCATATGGATATGGGGATCAAGACTCTGGTGGTCAACCTCTTCTCCGCCTTATGGGTGTTTAATAGTCTAGGGCAGGGGTGTCGAACTCATTTGTTATGAGGGCCAGATCATACATAAATGAGACCCTGTTGGGCCGGACCATGTGTGTCATAAAATGTAATGCCAGGTAGCAGAGATATAAACTTTATAAAGGACACAAACGTGTTTTTTTTTAACTTAAAATTAAAACATGCTTAAAACATCAGCACTCTTGCGATATTTTCTTTATTTAACAGTGTCTGATAACTGACACCTCTTGCTCTGAATTATTGCATCGAAATGTCTGTGCTGTTGCAATCTTGAGTATGCTGTTCAGGTGTGTACCTGTAAGCTGCAAACCTACGACGACACAGCAGCAGCAGAACTGGAAGAAGAAGCAGAAGACAGTCAGTTCCACTGCGGGCCTGATAGAAGCCCTCCGGGGGCCTGATTCAGCCCCCGGGCCGCATGTTTGACTCCCCTGGTCTAGGGAAACAGATCCTCCTCCACAGATCACACACGTGTAGGCTTCAGGAAGGTTCCCGGTCATGCATACATGAACATGTGAAGCTGCCTTCTGCTGAGAGAGGGGCTGTGGCTCAGTGGCAGAGCATCTGTTTGGCATGCAGAAGGTCCTGGAAACAGAAATTTCACCTAGGGGTGGGCTATGACCAGAGGATCATTCTTCTTCTTGACTCTGCTTAGATTCTGAGATCTCACAAGATCTAACCCAGTCTATCCAGGTCAGGGATATCTTTGTGTAGGATTTTTTTTAAAGAAGACATTTGAAGCATGATTTTTTTAAAAAGTTTCAGCTTATTGTTCCTTCATAACCAGTCACGTTTCATGGAATTCAGAGGAGGAAAACTGCTCATGATACAGACTGGTTGGTCCATGGAAGTGAGAACCTCCTGATTTTCACAGAAGGGACTAGCAAGGTTATTCAGGTGAAACCCAACTGTCCAATTTAGCTTTCTATGAACAGGTGAACATTTGTTATGAGGACAACTGAAAGATCATCAGGAAAAGGAAGGTGGTTTTTTTTGACAGTGCTGAAACGTTGTGGAAAACGGTGAGTCGTTTCCATCCATCCTAATAATTTTGTGGTTTGAAATTAGACACCTGTCTCGGGATGGTGGTACTTTGAATCAATGGGGATTTTGAACCTCCTTCAGTCTGTCAACACAACAATTTCTTGAACAATATCACTTGATTTAATCGGGTAGAAAGTGCCAGCTGAAAAGCTTAAACGCCTTGTCTCCTGCGATCCTGTCTGCTGCTTACAAACAAATTTCCCTGAGAGCCATTTCCTTCCCACAGTTGAGGCTCTCTTAAAGAGACAGGATCTGAAGGAAATGTGGGACACCATCAGTAAAGACACAGCAGTTAGCCTGAGGACATCAGAGAATGAGGGGAATTAAAAAGAACATAGTCTGTATGTAGAGCCCTGATTTGGATAGCCCAGGCTAGCCCAGTCTAATCAGATCTTGGAAGCTAAAGAGAGTCAGCCCTGGTCAGTATTTGGAAGGACACCATGAAGGAGGAGGAGGAGGAGGAGGAGGTTTTTTTTTAGGAGGAGGAGGAGGAGGAGGAGGAGGAGGAGGAGGAGGAGGAGGAGAGGGGATTTATACTCCAACCTTCACTACTCGGAGTCTCAGACCAGCTTACAATCCCCTTCCCTTCCCCTCCCCACAATAGACACCCTGTGAGGTAGGTGGGGATGAGAGAGCTCTTTCGAGGACTGCTCTTTCCAAAACAGCTCTGAAAGAACTTGTGACTGACGCGAGGTCACACCAGCAGCTGCATGTGGAGGAGTGGGGAATCAAACCCGGTTCTGACATGGAGACAAACAATGGCAAACCACCTCAAGTCTCTTGACTTGAAAACTCCACAGGGCCGCCATAAGTCAGTTGTGACTTAATGGCAAAACGCATTCTTCCCAGAGATGGAAAACAAACCCCAAAGCACAACCAACAGCACTTGTTGATGTTCCTTCTGCACAGGTGCTACCAGAACACAGGTAGATACCCAATCCAGGGCTCTTTTTGTAGAAAAAGCCCAGCAGGAACTCATTAGCATAATAGGCCACACCCCTGACAGCACAGCTCATTAGCACATTAGGCCGCACCCCCATGTTACCAGAAGTGTGGCCATCCAGCCACACCCACTTTTTGCTTGTTATTCTGTTTACCTTGTTTGTTGTCAAAACCCAGGGCCTTTTTGTAGCAGGAACTCCTTTGCATGTTAGGCCACACACCCCTAATGCAGCCAATCCTAATGAGTTTCTGCTGTTGGGTGTGGCCTATTA
>NW_015171057.1:14855-20897 GCF_001447785.1 Gekko japonicus | reverse complement strand
TGCTCGTACCTCAGCATCTTGATCATCAACAAAAAGGGCCATGCATTAGTCTGGGAGGTCCAGAATCCCCACTGAGTCAATGCCCTCGTGTTGCTTCCCACCAAATACAAGGGTTTCGTTACGTGTAAATTGGCCCTCAAGCAGAATTGGGTGATGAGACCAGCAGCTGTAATGAAGAGTGACCTTGGGCCACTCATTCTCATTCTGCTTCAGGCTCACCTTCCTCACGAAGTTGTTGAGAGGATCAAATAGGGGGACAGGAGAAGCATGCACATTGCTCTGAGTTGCTTAGAGGGATGGAAATGTATATGAGGTGGTCCTCAAACGTGTTGATCCTGTAGGCACTTTTGGAATTGCCATGGGAGTTGGGAGTCAGGGGTCATTTGGGGGGGACGCGGGGGGACGCCATCCCCCCGGGTGAGGTGCGAGAGGGCGGGGCCTGGAGCTCCCTGCTGGTGCCCACTGGAGGTCGCCGCCGGCTGTGGGGAGGACACACTTCCGGTGATGTCGGGGTGTGTGGCATATGCTAATGAGTTATGCTAATGAGTCCCCCTAGCTCTTTTTCTATGAAATGACCCCTGAGGGTCCCAGTCAAGTATAAATCTATGTCGGAGGCCACTGTTTCTGTACAGGCGATGCCTCTTGGGTTCTCCTGAAGTACCACCTGCTTCAGTAAGGTAGAGGAAAGATAGGACTGGCTGTCTGCTTCGAGGAAGAGATGCGTTCAGGAAGAAGGAAGTGGGCCCCAGGAAACACATTGATGGTAAGGTTGCCAGGTCCAATTACTGTGCTGGCAGGGGAGGAGGAGAGACTTTTCGGGAGGGGGGAGGAGTGTCACAATGTCCATATGTAAACAGGAAGTGACATAGGCGTGTCAAGGGCAACACTCTGGTTTTGGGGCAAAACTCTATAGCAGAATTCTCTTCAAATTATAGAGTTTTGCCCAAAAACTAGAGTGTCGCCCCCTCCTCCATGTCCCAAAGTGCCTACGTCACTTCTGGGTTTTGTAGGCACATCACAATGATTCCCGGGTTCCTGCTGGTAGGAGGGGGTGATTGGGGGTGGGAGAGGAGTGCCTGAAAGCGGGAGACCCCTGCCCGCACCGGGCAGTCTGGCAACCCTAATTGGTGGACACAACTGTGCTCATGGAGATCACGGAGGTAGATAATTGTCCCTGAATTCAGAACAACAGCAGGAGACATCAACATTTGGATTAAGCTAGGATTTTATTTATGGCTGATCTGCATCCTGCTGCTAACAGGAAGCCTCCTGGGCCCCAGCAGTGCCTCATTTATCCTAGCCGGCACATAAAAAAGTTCCAGGAGTTTTTAAGATTCATCTGCCTCTCCCTATATGCTGTTAAAGCAAATGTGTACATACATAAGTGCTGTCAAGACACAGCTGACTTTTGGCGAGCCCAGGCTTTCAAGGGAAGTAAGAAGTAGAGGTGATTTGTTGTTGTCCTCTCTGCAGAGTCTCCCTTGGTGGTCTCCTAAACAAGTATTGACCGTGCTTAGCTTCTGAGACCTGACGAGATCGGGCTCTATACCATGCTACCTTCCCTCCTAAAGCAACTCAGGGTTAGGTTAATGCTTCTCAGCAGCAAAGGGGCCTCTTCCCAACCCATCTAGCCAATGATAGGCTGGCTTGGACACTACCCTTTATCAGAAGACACCTCAGATGCTTGCGGATACTCCTCCTGCTGCTGCCAAACCCTCCTGCCAAACCCTAGTTATTAGGGCTGCCAAGTGGCCTAATAACCCCCGATTTGGAGGCCCGATTTCCGCCGCCGTGGAATCGAGCCCCGGGGGGAACTCCGCCCCCCGAAGCGCAGCGTGGCTGCGTCACCTCTGGTGATGCAACCACGTCAATCACATTGAGGGCATGGCCCCGATCGTCAGAGGGTAAACTCTATGGTTTTCCCTCCAATGATCGGGGCCATGCCTTCAACATGATCGACATCACGCGTCACTTCGCGCACACATCGAGGAACGGCTCCCGGAGCACAGCGAGGCTCCCCCGGCAGTAAGGATATTGGAGTTGGCAACCCTACTAGTTATGGCCTAACCAATTAGAAAACCAGGCCTAATGTTAACATCTTTGGCCCATTCTGCATCTAGCGTTCGCGCCGTTGTTTTACCAAACCCACACTGGAACAGAAAAAGATGCTGCTCAAAATCACATTCAAATACCCCGGGCCAACGCCGTACTGACTGCAAAGTCATCCCTGAATGGCCATAAAACGGCCATAAATCTATGCAGACGGTACCATAAAACTGAGAGATCGAACAAAGTGAAGGTGGCATGCAGTCTGGATGCTGCCATAAAATCTGACAACCAATGCAGTGGGGAATTTCTGTTCTGTTTGGTAAAGCGGCGGAACAAATGCCGGATGCAGATTGGGCCTTTGTTTCCTTGAGAACAAATGAGACAAATCCCTTTTCTGGCCAATGCGAATAGAGCCCGGTTGGTTAATTCAATTCCAGTCGACTTTGCTGGTACCAAAATACACCCAAGTGCTGCTGAAGTGCATGACGAGATTTCCCTCACTTCTGCGCCAATCATCGTTTACACAGCGAGTACAAAAACTTTCTCCAACTGAGACAGGAATGAACTGAGGACTCGTCTCCAATGTCAAACTTCTCCCATACAATGGAGGCGGTGTACTAACTCATATCGGATACCGAATGAGGTTTTTGTGCTTCCCAGTTGCTGCTCAGCACTCTCAAAAGCTGTGCACACAACAGAGCCTTCAGAAATCAATTTGTCTTTCCCACTGATGTCAAGGGGGAAACATCCCTGATGCCAAAAGTTAAGGACTTGCCAAAGTGCTTTGCTTCATCAGGGCTGCTAAACACAAGACTCCTCTCCACCCCGACCTTGATCTTTGACTCACCAAGCACCCTTCTGAGCTGAAGAAGATGAAAAGAAGCACTGCCGAATGCCAAGGAAATAATGGCGCTAATGAGGTTTGCATGGAGAGAAAGTCAAGAATAACCTGGCACCCTTCAGAAATGGTAAAGAACCATTACAGAAATGCACAGGATGTGATAAACAAGGAGCCCCAGGGACTGCTCCGTCTGTTTTTTTGGATATTTTCTGAGCTTCACTGTGATTCATAGGAGCAGGTTTGCAAGAATGAATTCCCCCTTGCTTCTGGGGCCTGAGTAGTATATTTATTGTATGGTGTGTGTGTGGGTGTGTGTATAGGGGGGAGATTTGAGTTCACACCCAAAGCCCCTTGCAGCTTGCCAGTTGACTTTGGGCCAGTCATTTCCTCCCAGTCTAACCCAACTTATAGGGTTGCTGGGAGGCTAAAATGGAAGAGGGGAGAGACGTGTGCTGGCATTTTGAAGGAAAGTAAAAAAAAAGTGACTGTAGTACAGCTGGGCTTGCCATATGCATGCCCATAGTAGTAAACTCCTTTCCTTGGTTTCAGTCTTCTGCCCTCAAGAAGCTGAGGTGTAGGAGGGGGTAGGGTTGCCAAGTCTAATCGACTTACCGGCGGGGGAGCATTGCAGGGCTCCGGGAGCTCTCTTCTGAAGTGTGTGCGCACGCGCCGCCAGCACGTCCCGGAAGTGATGCGCTATGTCAATCACATTGGGGGCGTGGCCCCAATCGTCAGAGGGAAAACCATAGAGTTTTCTCTCTGACGATCGGGGCCACACCCCCAACGTGATCGATGTGGTTGCATCACCTCTGGTGACGCAGCCACACTGCGCTTTGGGGGGCGGAGTTCCCCCCAGGGCCCGATTCCACAGTGGCGGAAATCGGGCCTCCAAAGTGGGGGTTTAGCCGCCCCCACTTGGAAGCCCTAGGAGGGGGGAAAGGCCTATATAACGACACTCTAGGAATTTCCCCGTGTCTCTGTGGTAAATTTGGTGTAGTGGTTAGGAGTGCGGACTCTAGGGTTGCCAGGTCTGAGTGGGAAAATACCTGGAGACTTTGGGTGTGGATCCAAGAGAGGGCGGAGTTTAGGGAGGGGAGTGGCCGCAGCAGGGTACAGTGCTACAGAGTCCACCCTTCAAAGCAGCCAGTTTCTCCAGGGGAGCCGATCTCTGTCAGCTGAAGGTCAGTCGTAAAAGCAGGAGATCATTGCGCAAAATCCGTTGCATGTGAGTGATATAAGCTCACGCCCCGCCGCCCCCACGAAGATTACGCCTATGCAGGAGATCATTGCGCAAAATCCGTTGCATGTGAGTGATATAAGAAGAGAGTTTTCTACAGAATTATTATAGTAAACAATTTTGCATATATATCTTTATTGTCTTTTAGTTATTTTTGTCACGGATGTTTTGTTTGGATTTCCATCTCCTCCCATGATCTCTCCCTTTTGTCTTCGGCCGTACCTGGAGGCTGGCAACCCTCGCGGACTCTGATCTGGGAGAACCGGGTTTGTTTCCCCACTCTTTCACATGCAGCTGCTGGTGTGACCTTGGGTCAGTCACAAGTTGTTTCAGAGCTGTTATCTCACAAGGCGTTCTCGAAAGAGCTCTCTCAGCCCCACCTCCCTCACAGGGTGTCTGTTGTGGGGAAGGGAAGGGAAGGAAATTGTAAGCCACTCTGCAACTCCTTTGGGTAGCGATCGGTGGGGTATGAATCCAATCTCTTCTTCTTCTCTTCTAAATATCATAGAGATTAAGAGAAACCCTAGACTGGCACCTGGAAGTGACATCACATCCATCCAAAACTCCACCCTCTCAGGTACCACCCTCAAAATCCCCTGGTATTTACTGAGGCAGCACTCACAACCTGAAGTACAGCTTTCCAAGAGACAGTCTGCTTCAGATAGCCCGGTCTAGGAATGCTGCTGTTTGGCTTTTAAGTATACTATGGCCCCTGCCACACGGCAGGGGAAAACTCGCTCAAAGCGCGGCTTCTAAAAGCCGCACCAAAGTTGAGACGCCGCGGCGGGATCCCATGGATCCCCTGAGCCGTGGCGCCTTTTCTCCCTGGCACGATCAGATGCCGGGGAGAAAGCTACGGTGGGAAGGGGAGGCTGGCGAACTGCGCATGCTCACACATGTGCAGTTCGGGGAGGGGCTGAGGATGCGCCGGCGCAAGGATGCGCCGGCGATCCCATGGCCGGGCTTGGGGCGCACTCCTCAGACGAATCACCAAGGTAGGTGGTTCTGTTTTGTTGCAGGGTTTTGGGTGGGAGGGGCGGATCGGGGACGCAAGCAGCACAATTCCCAGATGTTGCTGTGGGATCGTGCATGTTTGCTGCGTCCCCGTTCCGTCCCTCTACCGGCCCAAAACCTCTCGTGTGACCGGGGCCATCGTTCGACTTCCGTGACAACCTGTGGACCAAGCCTAAGATTTTTCCACTTCACCACAGTTGGCATGCAGCAACTGCTGAATGGTAAGCAACGTGGTAGATCTACAGGGTGGGAATCTATAGGGGGTGGGGATGCGGGGGACAACTGATGGAGTAGTGGGTCCATAGGGAGAAGGCGTGGGAAGCAGCTGGTGACGTGGCAGCAGGGGGGAGGGGAGGCGCAGAGGTGGGTCTGTCAAAAGGTCCGACCCCGTTCACCAGGCCACTCCTTGTTTGTAGCATGGGGCAACTGACAGAATTATCTTTGGGCTGCAACTGGATCTAAGGGAGATCTGGTGAAAATCCGAGAGGGTGTAAAGTAAGGAGAAAATAAGCAAAAGTAAAGAGAACATGAATCCCAGCTGAGAGAGATCTAAGGTAATTTTCTTGTTTTGACTGGAAGCACAGTGAAATCTAGTGTAGCTCTTACGACAATGATGTGTTTGATCATAGCTGCCTCAAGCAGATTCAAGAAAGTGTGGGATATAAACATTTTCAATGAATGAATGAATGAATGAATGAATGAGCGAGTGGAGAAATGAATGAGCCTGTTCGGTCAATAGGCTAGCCTGTTGCAGTTGGCTTCCTTCAGTGCAAGGGGTGCTGCTGCAGCAGAAGAGGTATGTTACACATGAGCAAAACTCCCTGCTCAGGAGGAACTCTCCAGGGGCCGTCACAAGTGCGAGATAAAGCGGGGGGGGGGGGAATGGGGCATTTTCCGCCTG
>NW_015171057.1:9961-14703 GCF_001447785.1 Gekko japonicus | reverse complement strand
TGCAGGGTCCCCAAGGGGGTGTGCAGTAGTGCCCAGACGGGGGGGGGGGGACTGCATGGAGTCGGCATGGCCTGATCAGACCATCCCGATGCCACAAGAGCGTGCTGGAGTGGTCAGACACAGGAAACTCCATCCATGGCCCATCGCAACCCGTTTACTACCGGATTTTCCTTGGTGTCTTTTTACTCCACTCCTGTGGTGGAGCAAAACGGGTTGCTGATGGGTGCAGGATGCTTCCCAGATGTTCATGTCTGATTGTGGCCTTTAAAGCCACCTGGCATTCGCACCTATGGCAGGTCTAATTGTGTGTGTGATCGCGCCTCAGTGGGTCCCATCCATTATGATCACTATATCATGTTTTTAGCCCCAACCTGGGTAGCCCAGGCAAGCCCCATCTCATCAGTTCTCAGAAGCTAAGCAGGGTCGACCCTGGCAAGGACTTGGATGGGAGACCTCCTTGGAATACCAGAGACGGGAGGTGAGGGCAGGCTTTATTCGGCCACTTCTCTGAATATCCTCCAGACCCCCAGTTGGGGTCAGTCACCAGAGGTCAACATGACTTCCAGGTGCAGACACACACACACACATCAAAAAATACCCCCCCAACCCTATAGCTTCTAATGTCCTGGCCCCACTGGTGGACCTCCTGAAGGCACTGGTATTTCTGGCCACTGTGTGATACAGAGTGTTGGACTGGATGGGCCTTTGGCCTGATCCAACATTGGCATCTCTTATGTTCTTATGTATTCTTGTCAGTACCCTTGCTGGAGTGTTTTGGATTCATTTCCAAGAAGCCTTCAAAGATGGGGTCCATTACAGTAGTCTAGAAACAGGGTGGTTTGCACCCTGAAATTGCTAACAGTAAGATTATGGCTGCAGGGAAGAAGAATTTCATTTGGATGGCTAGACAAATATAGATAAAGTGCCAAGAGAGACAGGAAACAGGGAATAAAAATTGCCTGATTATTCATAAGTCGAGAGCATTGTTAATGTATGAAGAAGATTTCAAGGTTCACTGGTTGTGCCCGTGCTTTATTGTAAATCTCTTATTGCTCATACTTGGAGTAAACATGATGTAGTAGGGTAGATGATCATTAAGAAACATATATTGACAAAATGAACCACTAGTAGAATCAACAAGCATTCATGTGCTTGTTGAATGCATGTTTTGAAATAATTACATTTTAACCTTACACCCGAGCTTGCTGCTGAACGTCTTGGTGAATAGATTCAAGCACAAAAGATTTCTGGAGAGGAAGAAAGATGCTACAATTGAAAAAGTTTTCTTTCTTTCTTTCTTTCTTTCTTTCTTTCTTCCTTCCTTCCTTCCTTCCTTCCTTCCTTCCTTCCTTCCTTCCTTCTTTATTTTTGCCACCTCTCCACTTATATAGTGTCCCCAACATGGTAAACATCGAACATTAAAACATTTCATCATTAAAAACATTTAAAATTATATATACACACACAATATTTCAATAGAAACACAAACAGAATCATAGAGTTGGAAGGTACCTCCAGGGTCATATAGTCCAACCCCCTGCACAATACAGGAAATTCACAAATACCTCTCCCCCCTGCACACACACACCCAATGACCACTGTTCCACACAAACAAACATAACACCAAAACCAGGGAGGAGGGCCAATGACAGTCATAGAGAGTATCCCAAACAAAACATAATAGTCTTCTCTTGGTGGTGACAGTAGAGGGAGACAGATGATTCTCCCCAGGGAGGGAGTTCCAAAGTCTGGTGCAAGGACCGACAAGGCCCTTTCTCAGATTGCTACTCACCAAGCCTCAGACGGCAGGGCACCTGAAGCAAGGCCTCCGAAGTTGACCAGAGTGCATGGCTAGGTTCACATGGGGGAAAGTAGTCCTTTGAGCCAGTTTCGTGTAGTGTGCTGACTCTAATCTGGCAGAACGGGGTTTGATTCCCCACTCCTCCACTTGCAGCTACTGGATGACCTTGGGCAAGCCATAGTTCTGTAAGAGCTGTCCTTGAAAGGGCAGTTCTTGAAAAGAGCTCTCTCAGCCCCGCCTACCTCAAAGGGTGTCTGTTGTGGGGAGCAGAAGGGAAAGGAGATTGTAAGCCACTCTGAGACTCAGAGTGAAGAGCCGGGTATAAATCCAATCACTTCTTCTTCTCTTCTTCTTCTTAAGGTCCTGATGGGAAACTCAAACAATGGATGGTTTTTGACCCAGGCCAGTTTGGTATAGTGGTTAAGTGCGCGGACTCTAATCTGGAAAACCAGGTTTGATTCCCCACTCCTCCAATTGCAGCTGCTGGATGACCTTGGGCAAGCCATAGTCCTGACAAGAGCTGTTCTTGAAAAAGAGCAGTTTCTGTCAAGAGTTCTCTCAGCCCCACCTACCTCACAGGGTGTCTGTTGTGGGGAGGGGAAGGGAAAGGAGTTTGTAAGCCACTCTGAGACTCCTTTGGGTAGTGAAGGGTGGGGTATAAATCCAATATCTTCTCTTCTTCTTCTACTTTTTTTTTGGGGGGGGGGTATTTTTGCATGTATGCATGTGTGCTTCATAGACCAGCAGCCTGACTCTTAATAAGGCAGCTTTATGGTATAATGGTATAATGTATGGTATAATGTTGTTTTACTAAGGTACAATCATGTCTAAGATTCACACAGTCTGCAGGATGAACCTATGCCGTTTAGACTAGGACTGGTCCTACTGGTCAGGTGAGGACTGAGAAGTTCCAGGGCCAATGCCCTTGGCCATCATTCTCTGACAGTCCTATCAGTGGGTTTTGACCAGAGTGGTTCTGCCCAGTATTGCTCTGTGTGACCCTGAGGCCAGTCACCTTGTCTCAGTCTGGTATGTGAGAGAGAAAAAAGGCACTATATAAGCTGCCCTAAGCTCCATGTAGGAAGGGAGAAATCACTACAGAGTGATAAATATCAAGAAGAAGAAACAGGAAATAGTTGGACCACAAAGAATCTTGGGATTGTTCTGCACAAGGAAGAAACAAAATCAAAATAGAGATTTGGGGGGGTCAAAGGGTATGTCACATGAGTGCCATCAAATTGCAACTGACTTATGGTATTCCAGGCAAGTGGGAAGCAGAGGTGGACTGCCACCGAGAGCCATTTTGGTGTAGTGGTTAAGAGTGGCAGACTCTAACCCGGAGAACCAGGTTTGATTCCCCACTCCTCCACATGCAGATTGCTGGGTGACCTTGGGTTAGTCATTGTATAGGATCCGGCCCCCACGCCTCACTAGGAATAAGGGAAGGACTCCTATATTAACAAACAATAACCACCATGCCCAGCTCCAACACCTCCTTAGAGATGCACTCTTAAGATTTAATGGTAGCATAGCCAGCTAGGCACAAGAATTCAGCCTTGGAGATCAGTTACCCATCAATCAGACAGTATTTAAACAAGAAATAGTTTTATTTAGCACAGAACTAACACAGACAACAGGAAGTACTGAACACAAGAAAACACCTATGGCCCTCTGTGGCCCTTACTAAACATTAAAGATCTACATAATTACCAGGATGATCCCTAGGCAAGGATGTCCAAGTATACAGTCCATTGGAATAGTCCAAGTATCTTTAGAAACAACAGCTCCATTATGCAAGCACCTCGCCATGTGCTTCACATGGAGTCCTTTGTCTGAGGCCACATGGCTGAAGCCTCAGATAGACAGGCACAGATTCACATAACAGACAAGAAGCCAGAAAGTTCTGAGCTCTCTCTCTCTGGGTTAGACAATTTGAACTCCAATCCCATTATACGGCCCTGGCCAGTTAGCCAACCATATGAGACAGGTAATTTCCAAATATGGGGTTGTCATGGCAACAGGGTGGGGAAAGGTTGGGTCAGGGGACCATCCTCCTGCAGTAAGATGATCCCTGCTACGTGTGTAGTAGCATGTCAGCTATGCCTCTGGTCTTCTACCAGCAAAGGTTTATGATGGCAATTGAGCCCATTTGGCCTCTATAGGAAGTTAGCCCAACAGGGGGTGAGAGCAAAAGGCATTCCAAGGGGAAACATGATCCTACATAACATTCAAAGGGAGACATGAGGCCTACAGGAATTAATATTTCTATACAGTCATAAGTTCTCTCAGAGCCAGGGCCGGCTCACCCGTTAGGAGAACTAGGCATTCGCCTAGAGCGCAGGGCCATGGGATGGGGCGACGGGCCCTGGATGGGGCGCCGATTCCCCCCTCCGTGGTCTCTTCTCCCCGCGGTCTCTCTCTCGCTCTCCTTTCAGAGGACCACCAGCCCCGCTGCCTCGCGCTCTGCCTCCTGCCCTCTCCCCACCTGGCTCCAGTGCACAGTGCAATGTGCACCTCAGACTAGGGAGGGCCGGCTGTGAAGCCCACCCCTCACCCTCCCCCCCACAGCGGCCTGAGGGCGGCCTGAGGGCGGCCACGGGAAGGCAGCAGCAGCAGCGGCAGGAGCCGGAGCAGCTTGGGTGGGCACCCCCGCGGAGGGCTGAACAGACGACGGGCTGGCAGGAGGAGCGCAGCGGAGGTGGCAGTCAGCTTGCCAGGGGGGCATGGAGATGTCTGAGGCCACCCAGGAGAGCAGCGTGCTCAGCCGGAGGGCGCCGGTCAAGGCGAGGAGCAGCACACCCTGGCGGAGCAGGAGCTGCTGCCCCAGCGCCAGCCACATCCCGCCGGCCAGGCAGCCCAGCACCAGCCCACCGGCAGCAAAGGAGAACAGGTGGTCGTTGCCCGGGCCTGTGGCGAGCTGCGCCACCGCCTCCCCCCCCCC
>NW_015171057.1:0-9594 GCF_001447785.1 Gekko japonicus | reverse complement strand
TCCTCCTCCTCCTCCTCCTCCTCCTCCTCCTCCTCCCTCCTTTCCTTCCTTAATTCCTTGGTGGTCCCCATCCAAGAGATGACCCTGTTGAGCTCCTGAGATCTGACACAATCAAGCTATATTATAGCATTCCACATCCTGTCGAAAGAGTACAGATGAGGTTTGAAATCACCCCCAATCCCCATGCTACCGAAAACTACAATAGCTGGATTCTGGCCTTCACGCAGATGTCAAAAGTGCAGGGACCCTGGCAGGTGGGGGCAAGTTAGAGAGAAGAAGCATTTCTCAAGATCCTGGTCATTTTGCTCATTGGTATGACCTTGGCAAACATGGTCAGACAATGAAATGTCGATACACCCCCCCCCCTCCCAGGCTGGTTAAAGAGACTTAAAATTATCTCTCATTTATTTAAGCGCTTCTTTAGCATGCTAAATGTTTTGCAGCTGTTATCCGAGGGCAAATGCACAGATTTCCCACCACATTTTCATGCAGGGAGCCATTTGTATGAAATAGTCCTCACAAGGCAATAATGAAAAATGATGATGTCAGAGAAAGTACTTGAAAACTAGCATTTCCTCTTGAAGTAGTTAACGTTTCATCCCACCAACCCCCCCCCACCCCCAGTCAGGGCTCTTTCACACAAATAGCTCCCCACATGAAAATGAGACACGGAAGCCACCATATGCAGATTTTATCACCTCAAAATAAATATGTTAATTGCTCCTCATCCAGACTTCTGAGAATTCAGAGAGGTAGAAACAGGCAATAGCTTTATTACGGAGTGTTGGGAGAGGTGTGGTGGCTGGAGGTGAGCAGCCACAGGAGGTGGTGGTGGCTACAAGCATGGACGGCTTCAAAAGGGAATTAGATAAGCATATGGAGCAGAGGTCCATCAGTGGCTATTAGCCACAAGGTATAGCTAGGGGCTCTGGGGCAAGTGATGCTCTGTCTTCTTGGTGCTTGGGGGGGGGTCAACAGTGACAGGGCTTCTAATGTCCTGGCCCCACTGATGGACCTCCTGATGGCACCTGGTATTTCTGGCCACTGTGTGATACAGAGTCCTTTGGCCTGATCCAACATTGGCGTCTCTTATGTTCTTATGTTCTTATCCCACTCTGATCTGCCTCGAGGATCTATTGGGCAAAAAGATGGCTGAAAGGAAACAGACTTAAACTCAGACACATGGCTACAGTGGGGCATTTCAAGGCCTGCCCCCCCCACTTCCTGCCAAGGCCCCCTGAATTCCTTTCAGCCCAGCCCCCCAACTCTCTGGCAAGATATGGTGGCCACCACAAACTCCCCCTGTGCCGCCGGAGCCACTGGTTCTCCTTGCCTTCCCCCTTTCCGGTGCTTTCTCTCCCCACCCTTCCCCTCATCCTGGTAGCAACCTCCAGAGCAGGGGTGTCGAACTTATTTATTATGAGGGGCAGATCTGACATAACTAAGACCCTGTTGGGCCGGGCAATGTGTGTCATAAAATGTAATGCCAGGCAGCAGAGATATAAACTTTATAAAGGACACAAAGGTTTTTTTTTTTACACAAAATAAAAACATGATTAAAACATTAGCACTCTTGCAATATTTTCTTTATTTAACAGTGTCTGATAACTGACACCTCTTGCTCTAAATTACTGCATCAAAATGTCTGCGCTGTTGCAATCTTGAGTATGCTGTTCAGGTGTGCATCTGTAAGCTGCAAAACTACAATGACACAGCAGCAGCAGAACTGGAAGCAGAAGCAGAAGACAGCCAGTTCCACAGTGGGCCTGATAGAAGTCCTCCGGAGGCCTGATCTGGCCCCCGGGCCACACGTTTGACACCCCTGCTCCAGAGCATCTTTTTTGCACTGGGGAAGGCCGGCAGCTGGGGTGGGTGGAGGGGAGCACCAGGGAGGAGGCACAAGATCTCTCATCTTAACCTGTCTCTTTAACCACTACACCAAACTGGAAGGCAATTGGCAAAGCACTTCTGCTTCTCACTTGCCTTGAAAGCCCCTTGCTGAGGTCACCCTGAGTCGGCTGCGGCTTGACAGAGCTGCACCCACCCTCATCCTAGCATCCCGCTCACAAAGTAGAAGCCGCCCTCCAGCCTAAGGAACCCCCCTCCCACTTAAGTGGGCACAACGGAGGCTTCAGACTTTGCTGAGTGGAACTGTAGGACAGATGCCAAAAAAAATTTGCTGTCAATTCCGATATGAAATTTCCTGACCAGAAGGCGATCCCTGCATTCAGATGCGTGCAACATGCGCTACAAGATCAAAATCCCCCCCCCTAATTATTCACGATAAGTCTCAGCTCAATTTGCAAATCTGTATAGGCACTTGAGTTCTGGCACGCTCTGGCTAAACAATGTCTAATTGTTCCTGACTTCCCAGATGGTCACTCGCTAAATATCTGGAGAAGGGCGACTTATCTAGTAATCAGGCTTCATTGCAGTGAAGTCGGCTCAACAGCTGTCTGTTTCTTGCTCACCCACTCTTGTGGAGGCTGCTGTTGTTGCTATATTCTCCTGAGCAGGGAACTATTAGAGCTCCAGTGATCTGGAAAGTTGCTGTATACAGGCTTTTGCAAGTTGTCTCGCCTCTTCCCGTTCTGCTCTTCTCCTGTAAGGATGAGAGTGAAACATCTCTGCTGCAAACATTGGATTAGGTACTCAGATTTTAGCAGTGGGGGTTTTTTGGGGGGGGGAAGATAAAAATACCAGCACTGTCACGGTATTTTTAAAAGCCCTGTAATTTTACTGGTTCAAAAACAAAATGCTGTAATAATTACATAGCCATCAGGAATAGATACCGAAAGCGAATCTGGATGGAATACTTGCAGGGTCAGAAGGACAACATTGGCAGGAGCTTCTAGATAAGTTTGTCAGGAAAGCAAAGAACCGGTGTAAGAGGAGAAGGGGAAAGAGGGATTCAGCAGCTGGGGAATGATATGATCACCATCTTCAAGTACTTGAAGGGCTGTCATATAGAGGATGGTGCAGAGTTGTTTTCTGTTGCCCTAGAAGGTCGGACCAGAACCAACGGGTTGAAATTAAAAGAGTGATTCAGCAGCTGGGGAATGATATGATCACCATCTTCAAGTACTTGAAGGGCTGTCATATAGAGGATGGTGCAGAGTTGTTTTCTGTTGCCCTAGAAGGTCGGACCAGAACCAACGGGTTGAAATTAAATCAGAAGAGTTTTCGGATAAACGTAAGGAAGCACTTCCTGACAGTTGGAGCAGTTCCTCAGTGGAACAGGCTTCATCGGGAGGTGGTGGGCTCTCCTTCTTTGGAGGTTTTCAGACAGAGGCTAGGTGGCCATCTGACAGCAATGCTGATTCTGTGAACTTAGGCAGACCATGAGAGGGAGGGCAGGAAGCCTCAGTGCTTAGTTTTTGTGGCCCTTTCTTACATGTCAAGGGAAATGCTGATCACCACTTTGGGGTCAGGAAGCAATTTTTCTCCAGACCAGTTTGGCTGGAGGTTTTTTTGTCATCTTCTGGGCATGGAACAGTGGTCACTGGGTGTGTGGGAGAGAAGTATTTGTGAATGCCCTGCATTGTGCAGGTGGTTGGACTAGATGACACTGGAGGTCCCTTCCAACTCTATGATTCTACAAATTCATAAGCCCACCAACCAGGTAATATTTTACTGTTCTGACCATAGTTATTTTTTTTAAGTTTCCCCCTCCCTGATTTCCCCATTTTCAGTCCCCCCCCTCCGCAAACCTGGGGATTCCAAGAGGCTTGTAAAAACACCCCTCTGTCCCTAGGTGGCCCCATTGTGTGGATTTTTAATTGCACTTTGTCCTGAAGTTCAGAATCAGACTCTTAGTATTGCAAGCTTTATCTACCTTCGGTTGTTTGGGTTTTGTTTTTTGTTTTTTTAAAAATAAGTCTCACTGTTTCTTTTTGGACTTTGTATCAGCCATTTCCCTTTAAATCCTCTTGGAGTTATAAAAGTGTCTAATCCATCAAAGGACACCTATCTGGAAGTGTTCCCTTCCTTCCCACCCAATGCACTGGAGCAGGAGAGAAAGAACGTCTTCCAGACAAAGGGTCTAATGACTTGGCTCCTCAAGCAGCCTGCTTACTGTGACCAGGAGGGCGTTAAATGTGTTCCTTGCCCTGCTCCTTCCAGCTATCATCTGCCACTGCATGAGAGCTGAGAAGACAAGTTGTGTAGGAGAGAGCAATCTTAGCACTTTCTTCCAGGATTTATGCGACGAGGCCCTAAGAAAAGAGTTCTGCTTATATCTCCTTATGGAAGTTTATGAGCGACAAACAAGGAATAGCGAAATGACCTCATAAAGCAAGTTAAACACTTTTGCTCTCTAATTTTTGCTCCTGGCTCTGTAGATTTATTTTACATCTGCTGTACAGTTTTAGCATCCGTTTTGTTTTTAATCTATTTATTTAAAACGTTTATTTGACGCCTTCCTTCCTACAGTGCTCAAAGTGACTTGCAATATTCATAAAACACATTAGAAGAAGAAGAGATTGGATTTATACCCTGCCCTTCACTACCCAAAGGAGTCTCAGAGCAGTTTACAATCTAAGTTCCCTTCCCCTCCCCACAAGAGACACCCTGTGAGGTAGGTGGGGCCAAGAGAGCTCTTTTGAAAAACTGCTCATGAGAGAACAGCTCTGAGAGAACTTGTAAATGACCCAAGGTCACACAAGCGGCTACATGTGGAGGAGTGGGGAATCAAACTCGGTTCTCCCAGATCTGAGTCAGTGCTCCTAACCACTACACCAAGTTAGCTCTCTAAAACATGAGCCTTCGGGGAGGGCGGGATACAAATCTAAAGAATAAATAAATTATAGAATTCAAAATCAGAATTTAGGTCTGATGTAATTAAATGCAGCCCTGAATAAGATGGTCTTCAGCTGCCTCCTAAAGATCAAAAGTGTGTGTGTATGGGGGGCAGGTGCACCTCCATGGGGATGTTGTTCCATAACCGTGGGGCTGACACTGAAAAGGCCCTCTCTCATGTACCCACCAAATGAACATCTTTGATTGATGGGACAGCCAGGAGTGCCTCTTCCTGTTACCATAATTCCCAGGCAGGAACATATGGGGGAAGACAGTCCTTCAGATAGCTTGTACTTCTGTAGTACATGTAGAATGTACTTATGTGCATGTACTTATGTAGTATATGTAGCATACAGGAAATATGCACATGATGATATAATGTGCTGGATCCTCAGAATCCATTCTGCTAGTACAAAGGGCTTACATGGAGCAAAAGTGATGTGTTCTGCTGGGACAACAGTGTCATCCTAAGTGAGATTAAAACCTTCCAAGTCCATTGGTTTAGGATGACACCTGAAGGATCCTCAGAGAATGGGCTCCACTGGGTATTTAGGGAGGAGTTGTGGGTTGAGATGTGGGCTGCGGTGGCTCAGAGGTTAAGATGCTGAGCTGCAGACTGGAAGGTTGGTAGTTTGGCAGTTCGAGACCCTAGTGCCACATGGCGGAGTGAGCTTCCGTCTCTGGCCCCAGCTCCTGCAAACCTAGCAGTTTGAAAGCAAGAAATTGCAAGTAGATAAATAAGTACCACTTCAGTGGGAAGGTAACAGCGTTCCATGCACCTCGGCATTTAGTCATGCCAGCCACATGACCATGGAAATGTCTTCGGACAGCACTGGCTCTTTGGCTTGGAAACAGAGATGAGCAGCGCCCGCTAGAGGCAGATTCAGCTGGCTTTCGAGCAAGGGAATCATTTACCTTTACCTTTTACCTGTGGGTTGAGATAGATCATCTTCTTCGTATGTAGAAGGTAGAGGTACAATCCTCAGCATCTCCAGTTAAAATAATCAGTTAAGAGATGGTGTGAAAGACCTCCATCTGAGACCCTGGAGAGCCACTGCCAATCAAGTAGACAATGCTGACCTTGATGGCCAATGGCCTGATTCAGTATAAGGTCAGCTTCATGTATTCAACTTCATGTATTTGAGAATATATCTCAATTTTTTATGAGGGGAGGGCATGGCTCAATGGTAGAGCATCTACTTGGCATGCAGAAGGCCCCAAGTTCAATCCCCAGCACCTCCAGTTAAAAGGGCTGATAGGAGGTCCTGTGAAAAACCTCTTCCTGAGACTCTAAAGAGCTGCTACCAGTCTGGGTAGACAATATTGACGTTGTTGCACTAGTGGTCTGATTCAGTATAAAGCAGTTTCATGTTTGTTCCTGGGTTATATGCCCAGCCTGTCATTAGCAGAATGGATTAATTCAGAGGATCCAACTTAATGTTTCTTTGAGCTCAAATACTATTGATATATGCATGCATTTTACAGGGGGGAAATCTGGTATAAAAACAGAGAGCCACAAGTTCAATTTGTAGGTGAGAGAAGTGAAATCAAAATACGGATTTGGGAGTGCCCCATTGTGTCTTCCCCATTTTGATGCTTTTGTTATTTTCTATGCTGTAATTGTTCTAATGTACTTTTGTAACTAAGGAGCTTGTATGAATTTGTGTGATTCCGATTTTGTATGCCTGATGAAAAACCTTTAGTAAAGACAACATTTATTTAAGGACTAGCGTGTTGTCTCACTTCCTGGGATATAGCCGAGCGTCTCATTCGCCATCCGACCTCTGTATAGACTGGTATAGAACTTACGCACAGCCACAAACACCCAATTTTCCTTGGTAGATAACTTGGATTGGGTCTCCAGGAATTTCCTGGAGAAGTTGGCATAACACGAGGTCTAGGTCTTTGAAGTTAGGAACCATAATTGTTATTATTTAGGTATCCTAAAGATATCCCTTTTATTGCCTAAAGGTTGTAAGAAGGCGTAAATGGGTGTATTAGTAGAGTTCACTATACTGTCCATTGAAGCAACAATCAGTAATAAATATATGTAAATAAGATAGAGCATTATACTATTTGGAAGATGTAGATATGAGTGTTGTTTTTTTTTGAAATGTGCTTGATCTTTAAAACATAGAATGAATTCTAAATTGTTAAAGTAGTTCAGATAGGGAACAAAATATTTATTACTCAAACAAGTATGATGACTGCCTTAGTAAGAAGATTGTTTAGTAGTAAAAATATTTACACTATAAGAGTTTTAATTTCGATCTACCATAAATTTTGTTGTTAGAGTAATTTGTAAGATCTTGGAATACGTAGTATAGGATTTGATAAGGATAATATGATGTTGATATGATGTATAACCAACTTGTTAATCCATATTTGATTATGCAATGTGTTTAAACTATATATGTCTTTCTTTATGTTTGTTCTGTCTGAAAATCAATAGAGTATTAAAAAAATACGGATTTGGGGTTCAAATCAGTGAAGAAGAGGAATTCTAAACTATCTCTACTCATCCTATAGTCAGTCAATTGACCTGATTCAAAAAAGTCAAACTTGATTACCGTTAGGGGCATGCACTGTTATATACCAAGCCAGATAAATACCCCCCCCCCAAATACCTTATTGGTATTTTTCAGGTATTTATTCAGCTGCATACAGATCAGAGATCTGTATTCGGCTACTGAAGTAGCCACCCCAAAATAAAAGCCAATATTATTTGGCTTTTATTCAGTCTTGGTTACTCATAGAGTTCTGCAGCCCCTGCCCACTGAAGGGAATGTATTTAAACTTTAATTACTTCCCTTTCCTCTGGGGCTCATGCCATCTCCATGGCGTGACTCCCTAGCAAAAGGAAGGTATTTAAAGTTTAAATAGCTTTCCTTCACTGGGGTGTCATGCTGCATATGTGGCACGAGCCCTAGAGGTTAGAGACAGGGAAAGTATTTAAAGTTAAAATACCTTCCCTTTATTCACCGAGTTGTGCTGCGGTGGGGCTCAGCGAGTGAAATTCTCCATTATACCCTATGGAGAACTGTCCCCATAGGGTATAATGGATCTGAATATATTTGGCTTCCCAAATATTGACCCAAATACCAGTGGAATACTAATACTGGTATTCAGGTATATTAGGGTATGCGGATTTTTTGGGGTCCAACAGACCCAAATCTGAAATAACTCAGATTTATTTTGCATGCCCCTAATTACCACATTATCGTAGAACATATCACAGTGACCATAAAGTTATGGAGTTCAACATTTGTATAAATAGGGAGTTGCCCAGAAAGACCAACACAACCACTTTTAACTTTAAAAGGGGTAACTTCTCTGAAATGAGGGGACATGCCATGTGCGGAGGAAACTAAAAGGAAAAGTAGAAAGGGTCAAAAACATTGGGAAAGCTTGGAGACTATTTAAAACTACAATCCTAGAAGCTCAGAAAAATATATATACTACAGGTTAGGAAAGGCACAAAGAGGTACAGAAAAAGGCCTGCATGGTTAACAAAGTAATGGAAGCTGTAAAAGGTAAGAAGGATTCCTTTAAGTGGTGGAAAGCTAGTCTCAGTGAGGTTGATAAAAGGGAGCACAGGCTGTGGCAAATAAAATGCAAGTCTGTGATCAGGCAGGCAAAAATGGAATATGAGGAGCATATAGCAAAAAACATAAAGACCAACAATAAAACTTTCTTCAAATACATTAGAAGCAGGAAACCAGCCAAAGAGGCAGTGGGGCCCTTGGATGACCAAGGGGTAAAAGGAGTAGTGAAGGATGATAGTGAAATGGCTGAGAAGCTGAATGCATTTTTTTGCCTCCGTCTTCATTGTGGAAGATGAGAAGTGCTTGCCCACTCCAGAACCGCTGATTTTGGGAGGGGTGTTGTAAGACCTGAGTCAGATTGAGGTGACGAGAGAGGAGGTCCTACAACTGATAGACAACATAAAAACTGATAAATCACCAGACCTGGATGGCATACATCCGAGAGTTCTGAAATAACTCAGATGTGAACTTGTGGATTTCCAAACAAAAATATGTAATCCTTCATTAAAATCTGCCTCCATTCCTGAGGACTGGAAGGTAGCTAATGACACTCCCATCTTTAAAAAGGGTTCCAGAGGAGATCCGGGATATTACAGGCCAGTCAGTCTGACATCGATACTGGGTAAGTTGGTGGAAACTGTTATTAAGGAAAGAATTAGTAGGCACATTGAGGAACAAAAAATATTGAAGCAGACTCAGCATGGGTTCTGTAAGGGAAGATCTTGTCTCACTAACCTGTTAGTGTTTTTTGAGGGAGTGAACAAACATGTGGACAAGGGGGACCCAATAGATGCTGTTTACCTTGACTTCCAGAAAGCTTTTGATAAAGTTCCTCATCAAAGGCTCCTAAGTAAGCTCATTAGTCATTGGATAAAAGGACAAGTTCTCTTGTGGATCAAAAACTGGCTAATTAACAGGAAACAAAGAGTGAGTATAAATGGGCAATTTTCTCAGTGGAGGGTGGTAAGCAGTGGGTCAGTACTGCATCCGATGCTTTTTAAATTGTTAATTAATGATTTGGAGTTGGGAGTAAGCACTGAAGTGGCTAAATTTGCAGATGACACAAAGTTGTTCAGGTTGGTGAAAAGCAGGGAGGATTGTGAGGCACTCCAAAGAGATCTGTCGAGGATAGGTGAGATGGTGACAATGTGGCAAATGGGGTTCAATGTGGCCAAGTACAGAACGATGCACATTGGGGCTAAAAACCCTAACTATAATAACATGTTGATGGGGTCCAAACTGGCAAAGACTG
>NW_015171056.1:25311-52317 GCF_001447785.1 Gekko japonicus | reverse complement strand
AGAAGCCACTCTTACACTTCTTTGGTGCCCCTACCTGTGTTTCTGGAGTTGTCTTCAGGGTCATAGCCAGGGTTTTTTCGGTTTGTGGGGCAATTTTTTTTCCCTTGCAGGGCATTCTCTTCAAATACGAAACAAAACAAAACAAAAGACGAAAATTCAGCCTATCAGGTGGGCGAGGAATCTTCGGCATTTGCGTGGAGGGTGGGGTAGGGCTTGGTGGAGAAAGAAGGGAGGTCAATTGCTTTCTCTTTGCATCGATGTCCACTTGTCCCTCACCCCCTGTGCTGTGTTGCAGTGGGCCCAAAAGGGGAGCCAGTGAGTTGGCAGAATTCCACTGAAACGTCAATGCTACGAACTACTAAAAGTACAGTAAGAGAGTGGAGTGCGACTGGAGGGCGGTGCAGGGCTTGACTTCTTGCCGGCTTGCCGGTGACGAGAGAGCGGCCATGGCTGGCGAGAGGTGAGAGACAGCAGTGTGGGACTGGGGGGGCGGCACGGGGCTAGACTTCTTGCCGGTGATGAGAGAGAATGGCCATGTCAAGAGAGAGCGGCATGGGGTTAGAGGGCAGTGCGGGTTTGCTGGCTACAAGCATAATAAAATAAAAAATTGGGAGTCGGGGGCCTGGGCTGGATGAGAACTCATGGGGCCTTCGTGGTAAGTTGGGGGACTGGGCCCCCGAGAGGCCCCACTGTAGCTATGGGCCTGCCTGTCTTATGGGCAGAGGTAGTTCAAATTTCTTGGGAGGCAGTAGCATGGACCAGAGCCTTAAAATATCACATTTTCTTAAATCTGAACTGGGACAGTTTATTACCTCTTATTCATAACTAGGAATAAGGGCCATTGTGGAAATAAATACAATGAGCTCTAGAAAGAGGCTCTGGGAGAGTGGCCCGGCCTTGGGCACTCAGCATCAATTTTCTCTGGACATTGGCAACAATGGTTCCCCAGGAGGAAATGTCTGGTTTGGAGAGTGGAGTCTATGGCATTGTACCTGTCTGAGGTGCCAGCCCTCCTCAAACCCCACCCTCTCCAGGCTCCACCCCTCAAATCTCCAGGAATTTCCCAACCTGGAGGTGGCAACCATATCTCTTTCTGAGCCAACGATCAACCTACTTTTATCTGCCCCTCTGATTTCAGCTTTCCATCTCCTCCCCCCTCCCTTCTGGACAGCAGTTATAATTCTGAGTGATCTCCAGCCCTCACCTGGAGATTGGAAACAATGGTTCCTCAGGACGGAATGGCTGGTTTGGAGGGCAGAATCTATGGCATTGTACCTGTCTGAGGCCCCACCCCTCCTCAAGCCCCACCCTCTTCAGGCTCTACCCCTCAAGTCTCCAGGAATTTCCCAACCTGGAGTTGGCAATCCTATCTACTTCCCAGCCAAGCATCAACCTCCCATTATCTGCCCCTCAGTCTTCAGATTTCCGTCTCTGCCTCCCCCACCTGCAGCCTCTACCATGCTCTGAAGCCCTGACTGCTATGTCATATTGGCTGTCATAGGGAGACCATCTCAGCAGCATATAAGGATACAGAGCCCACCATTTTCTCCAGGGGAACTGATCTCTGCCATCTGGAGAGCAGTTGTTATTCTGAGTGATCTCCAGCCCTCACCTGGAGATTAGCAACAATAGTTCCCCGGGAGGAACAGTACAGTTTTTCTCTGCAATGAGGACGAAAGCAGCTTACATCATTCTCCTCTCCCCCTTTTGACTTGCACAACAACCCTGTTTTAATGACAGAACCAAGATTGGTTGCCTAGCAACAGGCACTGAGGGGAAAGTAGGGTTGCCAGCTCTAAGTAGGGAAATACCTGGAGATTGCGGGGGGGGGGTGTGGATCCTGTGGAGGGCAGCATTTGAGGAGGGGAAGGACTCAGCAGGGTATAATGCCATAGGGTCCACCCTTCAAAGCAGCCATTTTCTTCAGGGGAAATGATCTCTGTCACCTGAAGATCAATTTAACAGCAGGAGATCTCCAGGTCCCACCTGGAGATTGACAACCCTAGGGGGAAGTCAGCCGCACAGCAGGGGGTTGAAGAGAATGGTCTGACAGCCTCTGGCCCACCTCAGTAGCCAGCCAGCCATGGAGGAGCCAAGCAGGAGAGAGCCATTTTCACAGCTTATTCTGACAGGAAAGTGGCCAAGCTGGCAGTGGGCGGGGGAGGGGGTTATGCTGAAAGTCTGACTGGTCTGAAATCACAGCTTCCACAGCACGAACCTGGGTCTGGCAGACCCTGCTCTGAAGCGCTAACTGCTATGCCTACGGTAACCAACCTCCAGGTGGAACCTGAAGATCACCACGTATCACAACTGAACTCCAGACAACAGATCTCTTCGCCCCTGGAGAAAATAACTGCTTTGGAGGGTGAGCTCTATGGCATTCTGTTCAGCTGAGGCTTCGCCCCTCCCCAAACTCTGGCTTCCTTAGACTGGCTTCCTTAGACACAAAATATCCAGGAATTTCCCAAACTGGGGCTGGCAACCCTAGTCAGGACTGGCCCCGATGAGTTCTAAAGACGGTGGGTTTTGTCCCCTGAGGGAATCAATCATTGTCTGGTGAGGAGACCGAAGATAGTAGCTGTCTTCCCTGTAGTGAAGCAACCATCTTCTGAGGAAAGTTTTGGCAGGTACTGCTTCTGTGGACGGGACTCAGGCAATGCAGCCAGTGGATAGGGACAGCTTCTGAGTGACACATCATGGAGCCAACTGATTTAGGGGCGTGTGGAATGTTCAGAAAGTGCCACCCCACTACTCAGTTATTTATAAGGAAAGATCTGTATCATCGTGGGATAAGTTAATGCACCTAAAGATGCCCACCTTAAACATGCCAAAAAACACAATAAGGAGTCTACCTACCAATGAGGTATCTACATTAATAAAGGGCTGTATTACAGAATTGGACTATAGTAGTACATATTTAAATGCTCGACGAGTCTGTTCTCACATTGCACTTGGGAGTGTCCTTAAGAACATAAGAGACGCCAATGTTGGATCAGGCCAAAGGCCCATCCAGTCCAACACTCTGTATCACACAGAGGCCAGAAATACCAGTGCCATCAGGAGGTCCACCAGTGGGGCCAGGACATTAGAAGCCCTCCCACTGTTGACCCCCCCCCCCAAGCACCAAGACGACAGAGCATCACTTGCCCCAGAGCCCCTATCTATACCTTGTGGCTAATAGCCACTGATGGACCTCTGCTCCATATGCTTATCCAATTCCTTCTTGAAGCCGTCCATGCTTGTAGCCGCCGCCACTTCCTGTGGCAGTGAACTCCAAGTGTTAATCACTCTTTGGGTGAAGAAGTCCTTCCATTGGAAAACACTAAATTTTATAAGTTGAAGGTTCCAAAGCTGCAGCGAGCCTTTCTGGTGGCACACATCAACTCCTTGCCTTCCACAGTTGTAAATGGGAGATATGCACCAAAACCTTATTCAGGTAGAATCTGCCAGTGTTCCACAAGCAGGATCAAGACTTTAAGCTCACATTGTCTATGATTGCTCTCTGAGAACAGAAGCTAGGAATAAATTCCTCGTGCCCCTTTCTTCCATCTATTTCTGATGCTTGTGTGACTATCCGGCTTCTTTCAGATTTTGATTCTGAGGTTACTTCTTAAGTGGCAAAGTCCCCCCCCCCCCAATTTTGTTTTGATGATATACGTTTGGTTGCTGGGTTTTAGCCCAGAAGGAAGGAAAGGCTTTTCAACGGTGTGGGGGGGTACCTCTGAAGGGAGCCTGGAAAATACTCCCCTGTTTGTCCAGGGCAGGTGGGATCCTGCCCCTTTATCACATTTTGGATGGAGATGAGCAAGGCACTGCCCTCTCCACTTGTGCAATATGAGTATTTTTTAATTTAACATATTAAAAATATTTGTATGCCACCCTTCCACCCAAGCAGGGTCCTGCAAAGTGGCAAACATTTTTAAAAAAGCACACATTAAAACATTTGAATAAGTAAGAGCACATTTAAAATTCTACAAGGATTCAATTTAAAAAACACATAAACAACAGTAGAACCAGGAGAAAAGAGTCCGGGAGCACCTTAAAAACGAATAGAATTTGTGGCAGGGTAAGAGTTTTCGTGAGTCACTGCTCACTTCTTCATACATCTGGAATGTGAGTCCATCTATCCTTATATCTTCGAGAGCGGAATGATTTCAGATGTCGAATGACAATAGTTGGCGGATGACAATAACATGACATAAGAGAAGCCAATGTTGGATCAGGCCAATGGCCCATCTAGTCCAACACTCTGTCACACAGTGGCCAAAAATACCAGGTGCCATCAGGAGGTCCAGCAATGGGGCCGGGACACTAGAAGCCCTCCCACTGTTGCCCCCCCCAAGCACCAAGAATGCAGTGCATCCCTTGCCTCCAGACCGAGAGTTCCTATCTATACCTTGTGGCTAACAGCCATCGATGGACCTCTGCTCCATATGCTTATCTAATCACTTTGGGTGAAGAAGTACTTCCTTTTATCTGTTCTAACCCGACTGCTCAGTAATTTCATGGAGTGCCCACGAGTTCTTGTATTGTGAGAAAGGGAGAAAAGTACTTGTTTCTCAACCTGCTCTATCCCATGCATAATCTTATAAACATAGATCATGTCACCCCTCAGCCATCGTTTCTCCAAGCTAAAGAGCCCCAAGCATTGTGGTTGGATTAGGTTTGATATGCAGAGGGTTGGAGGCATGGAGAAATTAGTATTGGTAATGAGACAGGAAACCTAGGTCTCAATTCAGTCCAGGAGGATGCATTGTCCTGAGCATAGGCGTAATCTTCGTGGGTGTTAGATCGTACTAACAAAGGACTCTTAGAGCTCTCTTTCAAAGGGATTTCTTAGGGAGAGCAGAAAGACCAGCAGTTTCTCTTGATCTAGAGCTTTCTTCTCAGAAGGGGCTCCTCACCTGTGATCTGCTTATTTGGGGGGGTAAGATACTTTTAAGGACTCATGCAATCGTTCTGCTTTAATCATCGATGTAGCAATGATGGATGATACAGTTTCCTGTTGATTTAGTCACTATTCAAAATGCAATAGCTATGCTTTATTAAAAGCTTAAGATGGAAGCAGAGGTTCTCTGATGACATTTTCTAGCGTGCTATATCCTGAATGAGCCTAAATGTAGTTGAGGTGTTACCTCCAGCCAGGAGTTGAATGATACAATACAGGAAAGCTAACTAGATGCCCACAAGGCTTTCGAAGCGCATGCCTATCTCTGAATCAGGCCTGACTGGAGTCACCCAGAACAAATGGTGGGCCAGCAAGGTCTATTTTTATATTTGTTAGAACTCATAAAGACATCCTTCTAAAATCCCTTGATTCCCTCTTGTGGAGAGATTTCGGTTAGGAAAGCGTGCAGTAAGAGGAAAGAGGACAAAAAAGAGGATAACCTCATGGCTATAACTATTAGAAATCTCTGTGTGTCCAACACTCGGAGATTAACCTCGCCAGCTGCCCTTGTAGATGGACGGAATTATCTTTTTGAAGTCGTAGGTGGAGATTAGGGAGAAGGTGCCAGATACAGAATTGGAGAATTTATCTTCACTAAGAGGGAAGGGGACAAAAATACTGTGTACATAAGAACATAAGAGAAGCCAGTTTTGTATCAGGCCAGTGGCCCATCCAGTCCAACACTCTGTCACACAGTGGCCAGAAATACCAGGTGCCCTCAGGAGGTCCAGCAGTGGGGCCAGGACACTAGAAGCCCTCCCACTGTTGCCCCCCCCCAAGCACCAAGAATACAGAGCATCCCTTGCTCCAGACCGAGAGTTCCCATCTCTGCCTTGTGGCCAATAAACACTGATGGACCTCTGCTCCATATAAGAACACAAGAGAAGCCAATGCTGGATCAGGCCAATGGCCCATCCAGTCCAACACTCTGTGTCACACAGTGGCCAAAGATACCAGGTGCCATCAGGAGATCCAGCAGTGGGGCCAGGACACTATAAGCCCTCCCACTGTGCCCCCCCCAAGCACCAAGAATACAGAGCATCCCTTACCCCAGACTGAGAGTCCCTATCTATGCCTTGTGGCCAATAACCACTGATGGACCTCTGCTCCATATGCTTATCCAGTTCCCTCTCGAAGTACAGTTCTGGTCATGGAATACTGTGTAGAGTTCTGGTCACTGCACCTCAAAAAAGATATTACAGCATTGGAAAAGGGGCAGAAATGGGCAACTAAAATGATTAAGAGGATGGAACTCCTTCCCTATGAAAAAAAAGGTTAAAGAACACTCACGAAAGCTTTAAAGAGACTCAGGAAAGCTCCTCCCCTGCCACAGATTGTGTTAGTCTTTCAGGCGCCCCTGGACTCCTGCTCTTTTCTCCTGCTACAGACAGACTAAAAGGCCTGCCCATCTTGGTCTATCTGAAGGAGTGGGCAGGGACTCACACAAGCGCCTCCCCTGCCACACATTGTGTTCGTCTTTCAGGCGCTCCTGGACTCTTGCTCTTTTCTCCTGCTACAGACAGACTAACAGGGCTGCCCATCTAGATCTGTCTGAAGAAGTGGGCAGGGACTCATGAAAGCTCCTCCCCTGCCACAGATCGTGTTACTCTTTCAGGTTCTCCTGCCGCCCATCTTGATCTATCTTAAAGAAATGGATGCATTATGTACAGAGCCATTATTGAAGCAATGGGGAGTCCATCCGCCAACTCCATGAAGGGGTACTTCCCTCGCTTCTCCTTCCTGCTGCATTTGTAAAAAGCCATGATACGATAATGGGGTAGGGCTTAGTAGGACACACATATGAACATGACAACCTTCCTTCAATTTTCTACATTTCCCCCCATTAGCAACCATCCTGTAATTCCATTGCTTCTTATTTTCAAAGGATCATGTTCAAAGTGATAGTGAAATCTGGAAAGATGAGAGCAATTTGGCTTAAAGAACGATGGGGCGCCATTACGTTAAAAGAACGCACTTCGAAGCAGATGTTGTTTCAAGCGACATTACCAAGGCACAGAAAGCAACACCTTAATGAGCCTGCATTAAAATTAATTTTGTTGGAGAAAGTGTTGGCCTTCTGGTTGAAAAGAGAAGAGGTGTGCATTAGGCCTCATTAGAAACTTTTATAGCAGCAATTACAGCCAATCTCAATATGCGCACCTTAAAAACAAGCTTGCTTCAGGTCAGTTTGAGAGCAAGATCCTCGGAGACAGATCGTTAGGGAATGTTGTTGTGACAGACGCAAGCCCCCCGGGGTCGTACATAGTCTGTGTACCTCTTGGAGCTAAAACTAGGTATTGTGTTAGGAGAGACATGAATAATTTCCTGAGTTTCTCTTTAAAAAAAAAAAAATCCTCTGAAACATGCTCTTGGAAGCTTTGATCATGGCAGACTTTCACGACCAGAGTTCATTAGCTGTTGTAGATTTTCCGGGCTGTCTGGCCGTGGTCTTGGCATTGTAGGACCTGACGTTTCACCAGCAGTTGTGACTGGCATCCTCAGAGGTATACCATGTGCCAAGACCACGGTCATAAAAGGTATGGCCCTTGCTCGAAAGCCAGTCGAATCTGACTCTAGGGTTGCGGTGCTCATCTCTGTTTCAAAGCCGAAGAGCCAGCACTGTCCGAAGATGTTTCCGTGGTCATGTGGCTGGCATGACTAGATGCCAAGGCTCATGGAACGCTGTGACCTTCCCATAGAAGTGGTACCTATTTATCTACTTGCAATTTCTTGCTTTCGAACTGCTAGGTTGGCAGGAGCTGGAACTAGAGATGGGAGCTCACTCCATCATGCGGCACCCGGGTCTCGAACTGCTGAATTACTGACCTTCCACGACCATACAGCCCAGAAAATCTACAACAACAAAAGAGGGATTGCTTAACCCTTTCCCATTTAATCTCTTTCCTACTATCCATTATTTTAAAATTCTATACCTTGCTACTGTCTATCCATTTGGGGTAGTGTTGCCAGCCCTGTAGCAGCAACCTTTAGGAGCTTTGGGGGGTGATGTGGAGAGGAGGAGAATCACCTGTGTAGCAACATCATTTCCAGGAAATCAACCGTTTCAGTGACACTCTAGGAATTCCCTTGATCTCAATACAAAAGACAATAGAGATTGAGGAAATTCCTAGGGCATCACAGACAAGGCAACTGGAAGTGACATCACTGAATCTGTGATATCAACCCTTTCCTCTCCCTGGTTTCCTCCCACCACCCAATTGCACGACAGTGGGTGAACGTGAGTATGGAAGAAGAAGAAGAGATTGGATTTATACCCCACTCTTCACTACCCGAAGGAGTCTCAGAGCGGTTTACAATCCCTTCGTCTCCCCACAATAGACATCCTGTGAGGTAGGTGGAGCTGAGAGAGCTCTCTCAAGGACTGCCCTTGAGAAAGCAGCTCTGAGAGAACTTATGACTGACTCAAGGTCACCCAGCTGGCTTCATGTGGAAGAGTGGGGGGGGGGGACCAAGTTCTCTGTCAGCAAGCTGCCAAATTTCCTTTTCTTCTGTGTTTCACATGTATGAACTTAATTGCTTTCAAGTTCCTATGTAGACCTGTTGATGCGCTTAATTGCTTAGCTGCTGGAATGTGTATATCTCTCAAGGCCACAGGTGGTTTGCTGCTAGATAGTTGCTTGGGTGATCTCACGGAGAGTCGTGGGAAGGAGGTATGTTATGCCGCCTAGAAGCGTTTGCTCCCAGGCCCGATGGCGCGCGCGGGAAGTCCCGCAATTGGGCCTCACCAGTTTGAATGTACTATAACCTGTCATGATCATTGCTTACCCCTCATTCCTAACAGTGATCCTGTACATGCACCTATAGCTTCAAATAAAGTAAAACCTTTCTACAAGAGTGTACTTCATTGATCCTGTGGGGAAGCCTGACATTCTCCCAGATTAGAGTCCGCGCTCCTAACCCCTACACCAAACTGGCTCTGGAAGACCTAATTTGGGAGGAGATATTGTACCCCTATGTATTTTTTCCCTTTGTGAGAACAATTCTCAGCAGACATACCGTGTGATGGGGAAAGGGTATAAGGCCTACCACCCTTTGGGTGCGTTCAGACGGGGGATTTACAACGGTTAGGGTGCCGGTTCCAACCGGTGTACTTACGGGCGTTCAGACGGCGAACATCTGCCTCCCGTCCCTAACCGTTGTAAATCCTTTTAAACCGTTGCACTCTGCCACTAGGTCCGAAGTGGTGGTAAACAGAGTGCAACGGTGGCTTCCGATGAACCCTTCCGTCTGATCGCTCTCCTCCGTTGCACAGCCACTTCCGTCGGAAGCCTGAGGCTTCCGGCTTTCCCGGGCCATTTTTTTTTTTAAAACTAAGCGATATGCACTCAGGTGAAGCTTCGCCCTGAGCGTTGTTTTTTTTAAAAAAGCCCTTACTTTACCGTCCTGGAGGAGTCCGGGACTACAGGGAGGCCAGGTTGGGCTTTAAACTTTAAAGGTAAGTGCTTACCTTTAAAGTTTAAATGTAATGGGGGGGTTGAGCATGCGCAAAAATCGCCATTCTCTGAATGGCTGCCTGTGCGCATGCTCAAACTGCTTTTTAAAACAAAAAACAAAAAAAACGCCGACGCCCGCAGCGTGTGAGCGGGCGTCCAACAGAGGGAATCACAAAATGGAGGGTGAGTCTGATCGCGTTTCTGCCGGCATAAACTGCACCGGTTCCAACCGGTGCAGTTTATGCCGGCAGAAACGCCCCGTCTGAACGCACCCTGTGTGTCCCATTCCAAAGGTGCTCGCAGACTCGAAAAGGTTGGGGGGTCCTGGGTTATAGACTATGAGGGGGTGATTGTCCCGAGACAGTGAGTGACCCTCCTGGAAGAATTGTGGTTTTTTAACACAACTTCCTCCAGTCCGGGTCCGACATTCTGCACTCAGATCTGCTGTACCATAGAGGCTCTCTCATTCTGCTCTGTGTTTCAATTCGTTCAGGAGGTCCTCAAAGTTCATATTCTCAGCCAGTGCTCCTTCCTTCCGGAAGGAAGCACTGACATCCGTGGAAGCAGGAGCTGAGCTTTCCCGCCCCGGCCAGAAAATGTTGTGGCCAATGAATTTTGGCGCGGGGGAGGGAGGGACCCCCTTTTCCTAAAGGTGTACAATCTCTCAGCAGCCACAGTGCAGTTTTCTGAACATTTTTTGTAATGAATTTCACGGAAACGAACCATCCGGCGAAATGCTGATGAGAGCTATGACTTGAACTGTGAAAGAGACTGGCGGTAATTACACCTAGAGGACAGGGTGGGATGGGGAGATATCTAATAGAAAAAGAGACCTTGGGGAACAATGCCGAAATAGGAGAGAAATGATGGATTAATAGGTTTTCTACATCTCTAATTTTTATGTTCCAGTACAGACAGTCAGGAGAATAAGAGGTATTTACAAAAAGTTGCGGCTGCACCGTATGTTCCGGAGCTGATAAGAGCCCTTAAATAGACCAAAAGAGAATCTGGACATCATTTTTTTTTTAAAAAAAAAGGCTGCCCTTAGACAGTGTACCAGAGCCCATCTCTGCCATTTGTCATGCTCCTAGAAAGAGTGGGCAGGTGACACCTGCGACGGCACCCTAGTTAGAGGGGCAAATTACCCAAGGAAGAGCCGAAGGAGAGCTCTTTCAGGGGTCATTAGTGGGACTGGTCTTGTCAATGCAGCCCTTGATTGGAGAAAGACAGAAAATTACAGGGCCGTGATTGTCGAGGGGAAGCTTTCAACCGCTCCCCGCTGCTGCTGTCGTTCAGTGCGGTCCCCGTGTGGCCAAATTAAATTTGTGTCATGTTTCCAATTCCCTGACCACAAATCACTCTCTTCTAGAGCTAAAGGGTTTTTTTAAAAAAATAAAAATAAAAATAAATAAATGTTAGCACATTGTAGTAAGTGGAGTGGCTAAATATTCATTGTGAAAGCCCCATAAAGAACCTGAAGATCTCGGTTGGGATTATATTGCTTTAAACCTTCTAGCGGTATTGAGTAACTGCCAAGTGTTATTAGAAGGTTCTCCTACCAGCTGTTGTCGAGAGGAATTCTCTTAATTTCTCTGTGCCCAGTCCCTCCCTGAAATCCAACAATCCTTCTCTTTCCTCCTTTTTTTGGAATGTGAAATATGTTTTGAATCGATTCTTTTCTGATCAAAACAGAAATCTGAAGAGAGGTTTTTTGTTTTGTTTTTTTTCAAAATTTCAGAATTTCATTCTGCAGATGCTTAGGGGCAGGCGATGTCTTCCCAAACCTTCCTACCCTTCTGCTAGAGCAAATGTGGTCTGTGACACTGGAGGGGGAAAAAAAGATCTGCAAGGACTGAAGTTACAGACATGCTGAAGTTACAAAGGTCCGGCGTTACATAGAGGTGAAATGGAAAACTGTTGGAAACAGCAATGTCTGGTGTACGAAGAAGTAGATAAGAAGACCCTACAGGGGGCAGCAAGAATCATAGATTGTTAGAGTTGGAAGGGACCTTGCAGGTCATCTAGTCCAACCCCCTGCACTCTGCAGGAGCAGATCCGAAAGATGGTCCTACAACATACCCGAAAGAGGGTCATCCAGCCTCTTGAAAATGTCCAGCGAAGGAGCATCCACCACCTCCCGAGGCAGTCTCTTCCACTGCTCAACCACTCTTACAGTCAGGACATTTCTCCTAATATTTAGCTGGTATCGACTCTCTTGTAATTTCCACCCATGAGATCTAGTCTTGAAATCCAGAGCAAGAGAGAAGAGATCCGCTCCATCTTCTGCATGACGCTCCTTCAGATACTTGAAGACTGCAATCATGTCCCCTCTAAGCCTTCTCTTTCCTAAGTTAAACCTTAGAAGACTAAGGTTGCCAGGTCTGAGTTGGAAATAACTGGAGACTTTGGAGGTGGATCCAGGAGAGGGTGGGGTTTGGGGAGGGGAGGGGCCTCAGCAGGGTCTAATGCCATAGTAGAGTCCACCCTTCAAAGCCACAGTTTTCTCCAGGGGAGCTGATCTCTGTCAGCTGGAGATCAGTTGTAAAAGCGGGAGATCTCCAGGCCCCACCTGGAGGCTGGCAACCCTAAAGAAGACAATCAGAAAGGACGGTGAGGGCGGCACCTTCTCTCTCCTGTTAAGTGTCCTTCCTTGTCCATCTCCAGATTGCTGTTTTCAGGGCAATTTCCCCCTTCTTCTCAGAAGTGCCACACTCCCCCTTACCCCCCCTCTCAACTAGAGAGGTAGTTAGGAACCCTGTCTCTGTCTCATCTCTTTCCTATCAAGTATGTTAATTCCTAAATAAACCTGTGAATCAAGGTCTTGCACAGTCTTGGTGCTTAGATGCAGAAAGCAAACCTTGCAAAGGGATGCAAACACAACGACAGCTGCAGGCTGTGGCACAGGCGATAGGGACACAGGGGTAACTAGGTAATTAGTCTACCTGAAAGCCAGAATTTAACTAAAGGCATGCAAATGAGCAGATGTCCAGCTGAAGAACAGTGTGTGTGCCACGTGAGACCAAAGGGGATGAAACCCAGCTTTAACAAGCAGTTTGGTACAAGCCAAACACAGCAGTTTCCAGAACTGCACAGTGGTATTTGTGGACCGACAGAAACTCAATCCCCTCGTGGGAATCAATACGCGCTGACTTTCATTGATGACTACTCAAAATACCTAATTAAAAAGACAAGTCAAGTGCTGGGAAAACTTAAAGCATATATGGTAATGGTCAGCAACCGATTTCAAAGAAAGGCCGCGGTCACACGGACCTCTTACCGCGCTAGTTTTCCCACAGTTCTTCTATCCGCAACATTTTATATCACTTGGAGGTGGTCAGACGGTCCCTCTGTCTTCCGCTTCACTCGCGCGAAGTACTGATCACACAGCGCGCCGTCCCCGCGGCGACGTGGGGTTTTTTTGTCTTCCCATGCGCATGGCAAATTACGGTTTGAACAAGCAACACCGGCGTTACCAAACTGTCAATACACGTGATCAAAGACGTAAAGGAAAACGAGAAAGAAAATGGGGTTAAACATGCGCTTGGGCGTACATACAAACTAAAAAGACCAAAATAAAAGCTAGTGCCTGTTTGCACATGCACATGGGGGGGGAGGGTAGCACGGTAATGGCGGATTGCTGTCTAGATACCAAAACTGCGGATACAAAGCGCGAGATATCGGGAAAACACCTGTTCCAACGGGTGTCAGAAAACGCAGATAAAAAGAGCGAAAGCCGCGGGACTCAGCCTGCTTCGGTGCGGGAGGCGGGTTTGCCAATATGAACAGGAAACTTTAATGCGCAAGGGATCAGCAGTGAAGCCCGCACTAAATGTCCATGTGACCTGACCCCAAGTCACTGGCAATCCGCACTGATAATGGAGGGGACTACACAGGACGTGAGACGAAGAATTATTCGACTGAACAAGGAATAGAGCATCAAAGTACAGTCCCGTACACTCCACAGCATGGTGTAGCAGCAAGGAAAAATTGCTCTCTCACTGAAATGTGCAGATGTATGGTCCTTGAGGCAGAGAGCTACAGTAACCAAATTCCCAAGATTAACCCCCCCACACACACACACAGCAACAGATAATGCAGGAGGGACAGGTTCTGGGTATAGGGTAAACATGTACAAGTGTGTTGAAAAGCAGTTGAGGAGGCGCCATGTTCCTGGGACTGGGCCGTCCTGCCGGCTCCAGCAGGACCCTTTTTGCTATGACTGGCCCCCAACGGCCTCCAAGTGAGTGGGTCAAAGGCAGTATTCCCTCTTAGCTGAGTTAGTGTGAGCTAGCTCACAGTTTTTTAGCCCCCAGCTCACACATTTTTTGTCTTAGCTCAGGAAGGATGGCTCCAGAGGAAACTAGTTTATGCAAGTAGCCAAATGTCTCGCTCACAACTTTAATGCCAGTAGCTCACGGAGTAGAATTTTTGCTCACAAGACTTCACAGCTTAGAGGGATCATTGGTCAGAGGTACGGAGGCTGGGGAGCTACCTCTGGGCACATATCTTGTGGATAAAGGGGTGCTCACATACTTTGACCTTGATGCTGCGCAATACCTGATCAGGTATATATAGATATTAGAATGGGAGGGACTTGGCTTGACAACAGCACATGTGAAAGGGATCTAGGTGTTCCGGTTGATCACAAGCTAAACATGAGCCTGCAGTGGGATGTGACTGCGAAGGAAGCTAATGCAGTCTTAGGATGCATTAACAGAAGCCTTGTGTCCAGATCAAGGGAGGTGGTAGTTCCGCTCTGTTCTGCTATGGTCAGGCCTCACCTGGAGTCCTGTGTCCAGTTTTGGGCACCCCGTTTTAGGAAGGATGTTGACAAGCTCGAGCGTGTCCAGAAGAGGGCAACCAGGATGGCGAGAGGGTTGGAATACAAGTCTTAGGAGGAAAGGCTGAAAGAGTTGGGTCTGTTTAGCCTGGGAAAGAGAAGGCTTAGAGGGGTCAGGATTGCAGTCTTCAAGTATTTGAAGGGCTGTCATGTAGAAGATGGAGCAGATCTATTCTCTCTTGCTCCGGATTGCAAGACTAGATCCAATGGGTGGAAATGACAAGGGAGTCATTACCGGCTTAATATCAGGAGAAACTTCCTGACTGTAAGAGTGGTTGGGCAGTGGAACAGACTGCCTCGGGCGGATGCTCCTTTGCTGGACGTTTTCAAGTGGAGGCTGGATGACCATCTTTCGGGTATGTCGTAGGGCTCTCTTTCAGCTCTGCTCCTGCAGAGTGCAGGGGGTTGACCTGCAAGGCCCTTTCCAACTCTATGATTCTAGGTAGGAACACTGTCTCCATATTTAATGTTTCCTCTTACTGGAACACATAGATCGAGCTAGCTTGACCGAAACCTGGCCACATGGCTTGGATAATGCCATCTTACTCCTGGTCAGTGTCTGCTGTTGACACATTTCAGTCTGGCTTCAGGCCTGGTTTCCGGCCTCCCTAACTCCATACTGGGAGGTAGTGGAGAAGGTAACGTAATCCTCTGTGAATCTTCCATCTTCTGCTGATTCCCAGTGCAAATGGTGGCCATTTTAATTGTAGATCGGAGTCCAGTCGTGCCTTAAGAGACCAACAAGACTGGGTGGTGGGTTTTTTTTTTTTTGAGGTTTGAGAGACAAATCTCCCTTCACTAGCAATCAGTTTCAGCGTCAACTTCCCTTTATTACGGTCATTGGCCAGTATAAACACGAGACAAGACATCACACTTACATCCATTTCAATTGAAAATGTGGTACAAATATACATTAAAAATTAAAAGAAATTATGTACAAATAAAGCAAAGGAGGCGATTTTGGATGAATAAATACCATAATTATAACAATACTATCTTATACAATTAATATCCCCTTTAGGTAGAGGTAAAGGTTTCCCTTGCTCGAAAGCCAGTCGAATCCGACTCTAGGGATGCGGTGCTCATCTCCATTTCCAAGCCGAAGAGCCAGCGCTGTCCGAAGACATTTCCGTGGTCATGTGGCCGGCATGACTAGATGCCGAGGCGCACGGAACGCTGTTACCTATTTAGGCCAGACCAATTTATCTCCAAAGTTAGCAATCTCCTCAGGAGCTCTCATAAACATGTCCCCCCTCCCCCAAATCGTCTTGATTTCTAAGGTGCTTCTGGACTTGGATCTAGCTGTTCTACTCAGACTAACGTGGCTGAAAGTATTTCTATTGTATGATCTTGTGTTAGACATCAGGGACAGTTTGGGGTTCCTGCTTGGTGTTCGAAACCCCCCTTGGGTTACTATCCAAGCTCGGGACTTCATGGCTGCTTTGGCCACAAGACTAGGCTGAGTTGTTATGGGGGGGGGGAAGCATGTTCTTCCATCTCCTTTTGTAAAGGAAACTGCTGATCTGGTAAGGGGGATGGAAGGTGGCATGGGGGGGGGACTTGCTGGGAGCAGGAGAGAGGCCCAGCCAATGTTGTGGCGACATGTCTACATCCAGGGGTCATTTCATAGAAAAAGAGGTGCAGGAGCTCATTAGCATAACTCATTAGCATAGCTTATTTGCATATGCCACACCCCCTGACAGCACCGGAAGTGTGTCAGAAGGCAACACCCACCGCTCAGGCTCCACTGAACTGTTTTGGATTGCTAGCTTTTGGGGGGGGGACATGCAGATCTGCCCTTGCAGAGGAGGGAGAGCTTGTACCTGAATAAACCTGGTCTTAAAGGTGCCACTGGACTGTTTGGGACCTGGGGGCCGGGGGGGGGGCTCTGCAACTTACGGCGTGTTCTGGATCGGACTGAGGGCTGCTGGGAGCAGGGGTGGGGCTTGTTGCATGTGCCCGCCCCCTGGGCTCTTTACTGCCAGAGCTCCGCTCCTGTGCGCTCCCGCAGGAAATGACCCCTGTCTACATCACTTCCCATGTGACCTGGAAGTGACACCATCACAGAGTGACGTTGGGGCAGCGCTCGGGTATTTGGTAAAAAAAAACCCTATGGTAAATTTGGCTTCTATCATAGAGTTTTTGCCCAGATACTAGAGTACTGCCCTGATGTCCCTGACGTGATGATCATGTCGGAAGTTACACAGACACATCGCTGCGACACTGACTCAGCCTCGCTCTATTTCTGGGTAAGCCCCCCCTCTTGCCTGCCAGCTGATCGGTGGTGGGGCCTGGTGGCGGGGGACCCCCACCTCCACCAGGGCACTGGGCAACCCCAACAGAAGTAGGGACCTTGATGTGAACTGAAGAGTGGTATGTTGAAGCCTTGGTTAGGTGCACGAGCTCCCTCCTGCAAAATAGTTGGACTGGATGGGTCCATCCTTGAACATTCTGGCTGGATTCTGGAGCTTCTGAGAATCTTAATGGTGCCTCTGCCAAGTCCTTGACTGAGGTCTGGGTTGCCGGGCAGCTGAAACAGACAACACTCTGCTTTCATTCCACTATCCTGTCAATCTCGGTGCCCCCACCACCAGCGCTTGGTTTACCACAGGGCTGAGGGGACTAAAGAAAGTGGAAAGGTAACTTGAATGGCCGTGGTGGAATGCCGAATCAAATCGTGTGTGCCATAGAACCCCTTGGAAAGTCTCTTAATGGTCATGATAGCAACGGATCCAACATTCTTTTTCACTACCATTGCATCAGCCGAATCCAGCCCGGTTGTTTAGGGTGGTTAGGAACCTAATGCTTCCTAGAGCTGAGGGCCAAACTGATAGTGGATTGGTAATGAACTGTGATGATTTTGCTTAATTCTGTGATGACTACTACTCCCATCAGGGGTCATTTCCTGCCGGAGCGCACAGGAGCGGCGCTCCAGCAGTAAAGAACCCAGGGGGTGGGCACATGCAACAAGCCACACCCCCTGCTCCCAGCCAGGTAAACCTGCAGAGCCCCCCCGGCCCCCTGGTCCAAAACAGTCCAGTGGCACCTTTAAGACCAGGTTTTATTCAGGCACAAGCTCTCCCTCCTCTGTGAGGTCAGATCTGCACGTTCTCCCCCCCCTAGCTAGAAATCCAAAACAGTCCAGTGGAGCCTGAGTGGTGGGTGTTGCCTTCTGACACACTTCCGGAGATGTCAGGGGAAGTGGCATATGCAAATAAGTTACTCCCATGCAGGCTTCCCTGGAGCTACTAGGCCGCCCCAGAGCCTGTAGGCCGCCCCAGTAGGCCCAGGGTCATGACAACAGTAATGACCATATTCAAATACAGTGTAGTGTATTCAAAGCTGGATTGAATGCATGACATGTTGTGAAACATCTAATTGAACTGTAATGTTGAGCTTCGTCCTGGGCTAGGATCCAAAACCATCCAATAGTATTGCTAGCCCAGGAAGTAACAAGCCAATCACTTCAAGCAAGCTCCCTGAGCGGGAACGAATGTGATTTGACCTTATCTCTGCAACCTCATAGGTTGATATTTGTACAGTGGGTGTGGCTACATTAGCCGGGAATGTTTAAAAGCAGGACAGCTGCAATGTAAAGGCTGTTCTGGCTATCAGATGTTGATCCGTGTTGGAGTTGTGTTCAAGTTGAAGAATAAAGTTGTGTTCTTGCTGAATCACTCTCCGACTGCTTTGTTAAGCGAGCGACTTAACATACAGTACAATATAAAAGATAATAACTTAAAAGACAAATAACGTCATGCTATTTCACAGATAAATTTTATTTATTTATTTTATTTCATTTATACCCTGCCCTCCCCGCACGCGGGCTCAGGGCGGCTTACATAGGCACAAATGTATCAATCATCGTATTTCAATTTTTTTAAAAAAACACACACACACATATTATTCTAAAAATATAAAATCAGAAAATGTGAAGTCCTACCGAACAGGCCCATAGAGCAGCAGGTAAAAGGCCCATTCTTTCTAACCTATCCTCAACTCAATGTAACCATCTTGGCTGCTGGAGAACTTGCGTTCTTAAAGGAAGAAGGCTGTTTGGATTTCTGTGTATCCTAAGCCCCTGAAAGGCAGAGGCCAGCAGGATTCTCTCCTCAGTTCTCCTGTGTCCTGTTTCTAGTCAAAGGAGGGTGTTAGGTGCACCAGGAGGGGCCTGAAGAATGGCGTGAAGAAATCTAGATTGTAGTTTTCCAAAAGAATACCAACTAGTAGCCAAAATACCTTTTAAAAGGTACCATAAAGAAGTTGAGCTACTATTTTCGCTTGGAAAAGCTTCAGTGCAAAAGGTACATATAGGATCCCCCTTTGGAGTGAAATAATCTCAGAATTGCACATGAGGCTCTCTCAGCATGCGCTGCCCTCAGATTACAATGTGCTGCTTAGATCCGAGCTCTTTCTGCGCTTTCCTTTTAACCCATGTCCACCGCGGTGTTCCCCAAGCAATTAAGCACTAAAATCAAATTCAACCTTCTTTTAATCCAGGTTTTTATTTTCCCATTCTGCACTAAAGTCGAGTTCAACCTTCTTTTTTATTCCAGGACTCTAATCTGGGAGAACCAGGTTTGATTCCCCACTCCTCCACTTGCAGCTGCTGGATGACCTTAGGCAAGCCATAGGTCTTGCAGAGCTGTTCATGAAATAGAGCAGTTCTTGAAAGAGCTCTCTCAGCCCCACCTGCCTCACAAGGTGTCTGTTGTGGGGAGGGAAAAGGAAAGGAGATTGTAAACTGCTTTGAGACTCCAAGTGAAGGGCAGGGTATAAATACAATTTCTTCTTCCGCTTCTTCTTCTACATTACCTCGCTCTAGTGGTCAGCCCGGTTTCACCCTGCAGTTGCTCCAGGTTATTCGGATGCTTAAATTGCCTCGACACGAACACTGACAAATCTGCAGTGGCAGGCAAATGTGGAAAGGATGCCGGTGTACTGAAATATGACCCCAAGGTAGGTAAATTTATTAACGTGCTTGGTTTTATTCCCCTTTGTCAAACAAGCCCTCCTTTTTGGATGCTGACCAAATGCCATAACTTTGGTCATATCAACATTAATTATAAGGTGTTCTTTGCCACAGTATGTGGTAAAGCTATCAAGGGTGCTGAGGTGCCTTGACTTTAAGAAGAAGTGAAGTGATTGGATTTATACCCCGCCCTTCACTCGGAGTCTCAGAGTGGCTGACAAACTCCTTTCCCTTCCCCTCCCCACCACAGACACCCTGTGAGGTAGGTGGGGCTGAGAGAGCCCTTGACAGAAACTGCTCTTTTCCAAGGACAGCTCTTGTCAGAACTATGGCTTGCCCAAGGTCATCCAGCCAGGTGCAAGTGGAGGAGTGGGGAATCAAACCCGGTTCTCCCAGTTTAGAGTCCGCGCACTTCACCACTGCACCAAACTAGCTCTTAACCACTACACCAAATGGTGAAAGGAACCCACCTTCTTCATTGCTCCGTCCCAGCCGTCAACTACCCACTCCCAGCGATGTGCTCAATGGATGGAACTGTCAATGGATTTAGGAAGGTATAACTCTACTTAGGATGCTGCTGTAAATGGCGCAAAGGAGCAGCAACGCACATCAAGATGAAAGCACTTTACAGATGGAAATCCCATCACAAACAGCTCTGTAATCTTTCTTCTGTATCTGCAGGGTCATCTTAATGAGCATCTTGCCAGAAAGTAAATATACGATTCAAACGAATCCCTGCAGCTTGTAAAATCCTGCTTTTAAAGACAGGCCGCTCATACATTGTGTGTGTGTGTGTGTGTGTATGAGCACCGAAGTTCCTCGGGTTTCTGTTTCAAGATGAAATTCATTCAAATTAACCCCCTCCCCTCCTGCATTACTCCCTCGAGAGGAATCACTGGGGAAGCAATTTGTCTCTTTTAAACTTAGGCGGCTTTGAAGTCTCACGGAGTCCTCCGCTATACCAAGCATGGGGGAGGCTTATTGGTGGGGGGGGGAGATTTTAAATTATCTACAGCTCCAGAAAAATGATTTCCCTCGTCAGCAGAAGGCTACCTACAAAGCATACTCAGGGGTGATATCTGTTAGCTCTCTACATTGAACGAGTTGGCGATGATAAAAAATGTAGGAGTCTTAGCAGGGAAGTAAACTGGGTGACCCATTTTCTCTCCTCGGCCCTCACTGTGCTCTGTGTTTACTGGCCGCTTTCACTGCCAGTTTATACCTTTGAAATTTTCAAAATTATCTAATAATTAGGAGCAAGGCTCGTTGTAGGACCAATACAACGAGCCCTAGAAGGATATGAGACCTCCATGCACCCCCGTGCTGAATGCACTGCCGAGTAGTCGGGTTAGAATGGGTTACAACAAATAAAAGGAAGTACTTCTTCACCTAAAGAGTGATTAACACTCTTTGTTATTCACTGCCACAGGAAGTGGTGGCGGCTACAAGCATGGACGGCTTCAGGAGGGACAGCAATGGCGGATGCTCTCCCCACAACGGGGAAGAGCGAATCGCACACCAGTGGCCTGGAGGGGTGCCACCTCAAGTGACACCCCTGCGGAGCCTTTGTGATAGGCTCCAGGCCAGGGGGCATTTGAGGGGTAGCCTCTTTGATGGCGCAATGCTGGAAAATTGAGGCTTCCCTCCTCCCTGATGGTCCATTCGCTGAGTGGCCTTCGGGCACAAGCTGGATTGACCAGGACAAGAGCTAGAGATCGAGCGGAATGGCGAACAATCGAGCGTGGTCAGAAATTGACCGACAATGAACGTGAGTTCTGGAAAAACGGAGGAGTTTGAAAAGCGATCCCCCCCCCCCACGCGGTTGAAAAAGTGACTGCAAAGAGGGACGCCTCTTATGTGAATGAGCAGATAACGGACACAAAGAGGGAGAGGGGAGGAAATAAACCGAAAATATTTTGAGAGACTTATCTGAATTGCAAAGTTGTTTGGCGAGTTTTCCGAGTTGCGTGGAAGTGGTTGAAACTGTAAACAAAGCCGAAAGATGGCGGCCCAGCAGAGAAAGTTTAAAACAAAGCCGGGCAGTCAGAGTCCGAAACCGGAAGAGGGAGCAGATGTCTACAAACTTTTGGCGGATATGCTTAAGCCGGTGATGGAACAACTCGGTGGTATTAACCAGCAATTGACCATAATGAATAAAAACTTTGCAGCACAGCAGCTCCAGCTGAATGAAACGGAGAAAAAAGTGGAACAGGCAAACGAGAAAATAAAAGAGATAGACACCACAAGCAAGAAGTGGAAGAAAAGGTTGGGAGATGTGGAAACGAAGCAGAATTGCCAAGAGAATCGAGTTTTGCAGCTGCAGATGGAAAAAGCTAACATGAATCTCAGGTTTCAGGGAGTTCCTGAAATGGATCAGGAAGACTTGAAGAAGGTGCTCAGTGAAATTATCACTCCAGTAATGGGATTAACAGCGAAAGAGCTTGTAAAGGAAATGGAGTCAGCCTATAGGGCATACTCCAATTACATTAAAAAAATAGCCTACCTGGAGAAATACTGGTCAGGTTTTCAAGAAGACAACCTAGAGATGCCATTCTAAAAGCAACATCAGCAACTCCACTGAAAATGGGAAATGTAACCATTAAAACTTTAAAGGACATTCCATTTGAAATCAGACAAAAGAGGAAAAATTACAAGGACCGGCCAGGTGGCATGGTGGCACCCGCTGGGTCTCAGGGTGGCCAGCGGGAGGAGAAGTGTTGGCATGAGGGCTCTCCACCCAATGTGGTGGTTGAGCCACATGTCACCCGTGAGAAGAATGAGGGCCGGCCTCACGCTGTTGCCACCCTGGCGAGACCCCATGCTTGAGGGGCAATGGAACAGACTATCTCTCTGGCTGGGCAGGTGCCGGCAGCATCAGGGCCGGCTCGAGCACTCCACAGTCAGCGGGGCACCAGCCCCCATGCGGCTGCAGTCCGGGCAACGAGGTGGATTGGGCCTCAGGCGGCGATGACGGGAACGGTGGCAGGAGGATCAGCCTCTGGTCCTTGGTTTCTCCCCCCTCCGCAGACTGCAGGGTGGAGGGGTGAAGGAACAGCCCACCACTGCCTCCCTGTCTGGCCGGGTGGTGGTGTCCCATGGGCTGCCTCCAGCACCGTCAGGCCGGCAGCCCCCGCCCAGTGGCAGGGCATCCAGCTACCTGGAGTTGGCCTCAGCCGACGATGAATGCTGAGACGCCAGCAGGATTGGCCTGGGGCTCAGACGCGTCCCTTCCAACTCTAACATTCTATGATTCTAAAGATTTGTGGCAGGGTATGGGCTATCATGAGTCACTGCTCACTCAGATACAGCTAGAATATCAGTCCATTTGCCCTTCTATCTTGGAGGGTGGAGTGATTTCAGATGCCGAATGACAATAGCAGGCAAAAGACAATCTCAGGTGTGATTGGGGTTAGGTGTGATCCGCAGTGGGGTAGTAGGCGTGGAGAACTCAGTTTTGGTAGTGAGACAGGAAACCTAGGTCTCGATTCAGTCCAGGAGGACGCCTTGCCTCGAGCTTCATTTTCAATTGCAATTCAGCAGTCTCTCTTTCTAACCTCCCTTTGAAATCCCTTTGTAAGGGAACTGCTACTCTTAGGCCAGCAACTGAATATCCTGGAAGGTTAGCATGTTCCCCCCACTGGTTTTTGACTGTTGTGTTTTGAATTATTAACCAATGCTGATTTCTCAAAGCCTACTACCCTTCTGCAGATCATACCTAATCTAATCACACCTGCTCTTGTCATTCACCTGCATTCAATCACTCCGCCCTCCAAGATACAAGGACGGAGGGACTCATGTTCTAGCTGCATCTGACGAAGTGAGCCGTGACACATGAAAGCTCCTCCCCTGCCTCAGATATTTCCAGAGCCTGAAATTTGTCAGAAATACATACAATCAATTGCCTACCTGTAAAATAACTCACCAGCAAAGCCGTAGGAAGGGGGAGGGAAGGGAAAAGGCTTTCTGATACCTTTATGTTCTTTCTCTGAAACCGGCAGAGAATCAATCAGAGGAGTCAACATAACACAGCAGGAAGAGTTTAAACCTGTGCTGGAAGAAGAAAATGTGGATGTTGGAACAAAGCTGGTGCATCGTTTATATGCTAAGGTTACTTTTTATGTACCAGGGTTCTCTAAACATTATGTTTACAAACGACAGCCTAGGTTTGCCGTCCTCCAGCTGGGAGCAGGAGATTCCCTGGAATTACAATTGTTCTCCAGACTACATAGATGTTTTATAAACTGCCTTATACTGTTGGTCCATACCCTTGGTCCATCCAGTCTTGGGCACCACATTTTAGGAAGGATGTTGACAAGCTCGAGTGTGTCCGAAAGAGGGCAACCAGGATGGTGAGAGGGTTGGAATCCAAGTCTTATGAGGAAAGGCGGAAAGAGTTGGGGATGTTTAGCCTGGGAAAGAGAAGGCTTAGAGGGGGCATGATTGCCGTCTTCCAGTATTTGACGGGCTGTCATGTAGAAGACGGAGCAGCTCTATTCTCTCTTGCTCTGGATTGCAAGAATGTCAGGACCCACAGCCAAACAACGAAGTACACGCTTCCAGGAAGGTTTTACTTTTATTGAAAAACCATAGATGCGATAACATGAACACTGTTAGGAATGGCGGGCTACCTGTGCGCATAATAGAATATAGGGCATTTGTATGTGCCCCCCCCCAGCAATAACCAATTAGGTGGGCTCCCGCGTGCAGGAGACTGCTGGACTCTCTAACGGTTGCGAAGCTGGGAACAGAGAAGCTCCCACGGATGATAGACAACACAATCTCCACCAGTACAACTTCAAAGATAAGCGTTGCAGCTCTGAAGCAATTAAGCGCATGGGAAGGAATGCAAAGCAATTAGAAAACATCTCCACCCTCATGGCAGCGTAGCTGGCAAAGAATAGATCTCATGAGTGGAAATTACAATGGAATTGTTACCGGCTAAATATCAGGAGAAACTTCCTGACTGTAAGAGTGGTTGAGCAGTGGAACAGTCTGCCTCAGGTGGTGGTGGATGCTCCTTCGCTGGACGTTTTCAAGCGGAGGCTGGACGACCATCTTTCGGGTATGTTGCAGGGTATCTCTGTCTTTCAGCTATGCTCCTGCAGAGTGCTGCAGGGGGTTGGACTAGATGACCTGCAAGGTCCCTTCCAACTCTTAACATTCTGTGACTCTATGATTCTAAGGTCAGTTCTGTCTACTCTGACTGGCAGCGGCTCTCCAAGGTCTTCCATATCATCTGCTGCCGGGTCCTTTTAACTGGAGATGCCGAGGATTGAATCTGGGACCTTCTGCATGCAAAGAAGAAGCTCTGCCAGTGACCCACAATCCCCTCCCTATTCATAGGTGTCTTATTTATTTATTATTTATTAATTGAAAACACATATTTCACTTCTGGAGAAAACGGCTGCTTTGGAAGGTGGACTTTATGGCTTTATACCCTACTGAGTTCCCTCCCCTTTGGTGTAGTTTGGTGTCGTGGTTGAGTGCGCGGACTCTAATCTGGGAGAACCGGGTTTGATTCCCCACTCCTCCACTTGCAGCTGCTGGTCTGACCTCGGGTCGGTCACAAGTTCTCTCAGAGCTGTTCTCTCATGAGCAGTCCTCGAAAGAGCTCTCTCAGCCCCACCTACCTCACAGGGTATCTGTTGTGGGGAGGGGAAGGGGAAGGAGATTGTAAGCTGCCCTGAGACTCCTCTGGATAGTGGGCAGGGCATAAATCCAATCTCCTCCTCCTCCTCCTCTTCCCCAGCCAACGCTCCCTCTAAGCTGTGGAGTCTTGTCAGCAAAAGTTCTGCTTTGTGAGCCACTGGCATTAAAGCTGTGAGCGAGTGATTTGGCTGCTGCATCAATTGGCTTGCTCTGGAGCCCTCCTTCCTGAGCGAAGGCAAGATTCTGTGAGCTGGAGGCTAAAAAATGGTGAGCTAGCTCACACTGACTCAGCTTAGAGGGAACACTGCTCCCCACCCTCCCAGTCTCCATCCTCAGATCTCCAGGTATTTCCAAACCCAGGGGAGGCCGCCTTCAGCCAGCCCCTTTGCCCCCCCCCCCCGGATAAATATTCCAAATTTATTGTTAATTAACCTCTTGTCCCCCGTGACTCTGCTGTATGTGAGCAGCAGGTGCCGAGCGGCCTGAGGGAGTTTGACAGTCCCCCTCATGCCTATGAATCATAACTGTGGGGCCGAAGTGCCCAGTCAGACGACTTTGGTTAAGGGAAGGGTTGCTGTTTAGGCATTCTCAGAGCCATGAATCTTCTGGCCGACGTCAGTGTTCCCTCTAAGCTGAGTTAGTGTGAGCTAGCTCACAGTTTTTTAGCCTCCAGCTCACACATTTTTGTCTTAGCTCAGGAAGGATGGCTCCAAAGCAAACTGATTTATGCAGCAGCCAAATCCTTGCTCACAACTTCAATGCCAGTAGCTCACATAGTAGAAATTTTGCTCACAAGACTCCACAGCTTAGAGGGAACATCCCACTGACATTTGATCATTGTGAGTGAAAATGCGGCAGCTTTGCCAAATTACTTCACGGGGGACGCTTTGCTTACTCAGAGCTCTGGGGTGAGGGAAGGGAAAGGGTCTCCGAGGGAGGTGGGGAGGAAAGGATGCAAGAGGCGGCACAGACAAGCCATAAGACAGAGTTCAGCATCTCTGGACCCTCGAGGGCTTGTCTTTCCCTGCCTGAGCTGACTGCGATTTGCCTAGCAACAAATAGCTATATATTTGAAAATCCATCTGACAAAGTAAAAAAAAAAATTGTCTACAAATGCTCCTGCCTCAAAAAAGGGAATGAACCTTCAAGGTGCCACAGAAGTTGCAACAGACGGCATTGCCTTTTGCTCTCCTCCGGTCTCCAGACGGGAGGGCCGAGCTGTACTATTTTCACGGACGTCTCCTAACGTTTATTAGCAACCGGTTCATAAATACGTCCACTTACTTTTTAAAAGTTAGAATGTTTAGCAGTTTCGTAAAAAACTTTTTGACTTGTCATGCTTATACACAACTGTAAGAGAGCAAAAGAAATGGGGACAGAGTTAAAAAAAAGAAACATGCTTCACCTGTGAAAGAATAATTCTCAGAAGGCCAATTCACATAAGATGGGGTTTTGATAAGGTAAAGTGATCGTAATCTCAGGACATCATCCTCACCCAGGGGCATGCTAACCCTCCCTGTATTGTTCCAATTTTACTGTGTGTGCTGACAAAGCAAAGGGAGAGACTTTTCTTGACATAAATAAATATAAATATTCCAAATTTATTGTTAATTAAACTCTTGTCTCCCGTGACTCTGCTGTATGGGAACGACTATTTGTAAGAGAGCAAAAGAAATGGGGACAGAATTTTAAAAAAGAAACATGCTTCATGTGAAAGAATAATTCTCAGAAGGCCAATTCACATAAGATGGGGTTTTGATAAGGTAAAGTGATCGTAATCTCAGGACATCATCCTCACCCAGGGGCATGCTAACCCTCCCTGTATTGTTCCAATTTTACTGTGTGCGCTGACAAAGCAAAGGGAGAGATTTTTCTTGACATCAATATTAAAATACTCAGCCACTGTGAACACTCATAAGCGAAGCTCTCTTCTGAGTGGACACAACAAACTTGTCCTGTTGATAGGGCTAATTTTTGCTTTGGTGTCATTCTTAATTCTTAAATTAGGGTGTGTGGCCTATAGCTTTAAAGCGTGAGTAAAATGAAATGGAGCTGCGGTGGCTCAAGTGGTTAAGATGCTGAATTGCAGGCTGTGGAAGGTCGGTAGTTCAGCAGTTCGAGACCCAAGTGTGCCCCGTGATGG
>NW_015171056.1:7529-24933 GCF_001447785.1 Gekko japonicus | reverse complement strand
ACTCATTAGCATATGCCACACCCCCTGACATCACCGGAAGTGTGTCATAAGGCCACACCCCCTGACATCACCGGAAGTGTGTCATAAGGCAACACCCCCCGCTCAGGCTCCACTGGACTGTTTTGGATTGCTAGCTATTGGGGGGGGGACGTGCAGATCTGCCGTCATAGAGGACGGAGAGCTTGTACTTGAAAGTTTCACACAACTGAATCAGCTGAAAGTAAATAAATAAATAAGGGACATTTTAAACACTCCAATGTACCCCCTCGCAACCAGCAGGGGTTGGGGTGGGTGGGACTTGCAGGTGATGTAGCTATGCTGATTTTGGCATACACCAGAAGTGACATTGCATCACCAGCAATGTGGGGGACACGCTGGTATTTGGATACAAACTTTTTGGTAGAAGGTTTTTGTTTTGTTTTTACCCTAGATTACCCCCCACCCCCAAATACCAGAGCATTCTCACATTTCCAGAGATGTGATGACATCACTCCCAGTGCATTCTGGAAGAGACCCCACTGTGTTATTTATTTTATTTTATGTTATTATTTCTTTGGATTTGCATCCCGCCCTCCCCGAAGGCTCAGGGCGGCTAACAGAGGCATAAATGCCAGATTATAACCATAAAAACAGTATAACATACAATAATACACATACTACAGTTAAATAAAATTCTTAAAATAAATTATCGGTGCTCCAATACTCACTGTTATAGAATCATAGAATCATAGAATGTTAGAGTTGGAAGGGACCTTGCAGGTCATCTAGCCCAGCCCCCTGCACTCTGCAGGAGCACAGCCGAAAGAGAGCCCTACAACATACCCGAAAGAGGGTCGTCCAGCCTTCGCTTGAAAACGTCCAGTGAAGGAGCATCCACCACCTCCCGAGGCAGTCTGTTCCAGACTGTGTTGCTAGTGAAGCAGACCCAGGCCTAGTTTTCCTGCCTGTATACCCCGTGCTGGCCAGCTGATGGGCACCAGGGGGAGGGGTCCCAGAGAGGGATACTGGAGATGAACATGAACCGAACCATGAAGAAAAATTCATCACACACTTTGCCGTGTTCGTGGTATGAGAACTAAAGGTCGTGATGGTGGACTTTTAAAGCAGTTCAAGGATGGTTTGTGGTGAGTCATGGATAGAGCAGAAAGCAAGTGTTAAAAGGGACTCTGAGTCCCTTTAAAGCCTTTTCCCCCCTGTTCCCTGAAAGTCTCAAAAACAGCTGAGTGTGGGGAGTGTCTTCCCAACATTCAGCTGTTCTTTTGGGCTTTCTTGTGCAGTCCCTTTAACTTTTGAGCAAGGCAACCTCAGAGCAATGAAGCCATTGCTCTCTCTCTCTCTCTCTCTCTGTTCAGACAACATATAGTGCTCCATTCCCATTTTAAAAAGAGCAATCGTCCGGTAGCACCTCAAACCAGTGGGGGGAACATTTTTACATTACAGGATATTCATGTTGCTAACTTAAGAGCAGCAGTTCTCTTACCAAGGAATTTCAAAGGGAGATTAGAAAGAGAGACTTCTGAATTGCAACTGACAGTGAGGGTCAAAGCAATGCATCCTTCTGGACTGAATCGAGACCTAGGCTTCCTGTCTCTTTACCGATGCTAATTTCCCCATGCTTACTACCCCTCTGCGTATCACACGTAATCCAATCACTCCTGCTATTGTCATTTCACCTGCTATTGTCATCTGCCTGCTATTGTCATTTGGCATCTGGAATCACTCCACCCTCCAAGATATAAGGACAGATGGACTCGCATTCTAGCTGTATCTGAGGAAGTGAGCAATGACTCTTAAATGCTCATCCCCTACCACAAATGTTGTTAGCCTTTAAGGTGCCACTGGTCTCTTGTTCTTTTCTATTGCTTCAGACAAACTAACATGGCTACGTACTCATCTTGATCGATGATCATTTTTGGAACATTATGTTCTTACGAAATTCATGACTTGTGCGGTTTCCTATAACCACGTGTGCATTTTATTTATACTGTAATTTCAGTTTATTATCACAGGCTATTTTGCATGCAAACAGGAAGACGAGAGATAATTAAAAGGTTAAAAAAGGAGTACTCCTAGATAGCGATGCTCATGCTTTAATGTTTTTCTGTGGACTGCCTTGGGGGCCATGATTGGTTGGAAAGGTGGCATAAAAATGTTTTAAATGAGCTAATAAATCGTTTTTAACCCATTCCGGCCTCTGCTACGTTCCTGTGCTGTTACCCTGAGAGAGGCATTTGGTGTCTCTGAGTCGGATGCAGTTGTAATAAAACGTTTCTTCCTCATAGGCCTGTGCATTGATTGAGGCGCTGTTGCCGTGGTGATAAGGGGCATCCAGGCCTTAGCGAGGAATCCAGGAAGATGCATTGGTCTGTCATGCCAATAAAACATCTGAGCTTAGACCCAATTTTATAGCGAGACACAGGAGTTAATCAATAAAGAATCTAGGAAGGAGATAAAAAAAAAAAAGAAGGGGCTATACAAAAATAATATAAGTGGAGTTTCAGAAAGCAATGGAGTGTCACACTGGATTTTGGAAACTTATTTCTGACTCGAGCGTGACAAGTTTATGTTTCGCCTCATTGGAGAGCGACTCTAGCGAGTCGTGTCAAAATACTCTGTGTTTCATTTGTTTGGTGTCGTGGTTAAGTGCGCGGACTCTAATCTGGGAGAACCGGGTTTGATTCCCCACTCCTCCACTTGCACCTGGCTGGATGACCTTGGGCAAGCCGTAGTTCTGATAAGAGCTGTTATTGAAAAAGAGCCATTTCTGTCAAGAGCTCTCTCAGCCCCACCTACCTCACAGGGTGTCTGTTGTGGGGAGGGGAAGGGAAAGGAGTTTGTAGGCCGCTCTGAGACTCCTTCGGGTAGTGAAGGGCCATGGGGTATAAATCCAATCCTCCTCCTCTTCTTCTTCTTCTTTAGCAGCATCATCCAAAGCAGAGTCACACGGGTTTCTAAATCCCTACACTTACCATGCAGTCCTGAAGTCCACGGGCTTGTGTGCGTGCGTCAACATAATGACCTCCAAAACATCCTATCGTTAACGGTCTCGCGCCAGTCTTGAAAACTGAAGGCCTTTGTGGCTTCCTCGATGGAGTCCATCCATCTCCTGTTGGGTCTTCCTCTTTTCCTGCTGCCTTTCACTTGTTCTAGCATTTTTATCTTTTCCAGCGACGCTTGTCTTCTCATGATGTGACCAAAGTATGATAGCCTTTTAGTTTAGTGGTTTTAGCTTCTAGGGAGGGTTCAAGCTTGATTTGATCTGGAATGCACTTATTCGTCTTTTTGGGAAACCCACGGTATTCGTAAAGCTTTCCTCCAACACCACATTTCAAAGGAATCAAGTTGAAAACCCTGCAGGGTCACCCTAGGTTGGCTGTGACTTTCCACCACCACCATAGGAGGCTGCAGGTGGAAGGGGAAGAAACCCAGTCCAGGAATTCCCACAAGCCGTCTTCTGTAGCCCCGACTCTCCCCGCAAATACATAACCTGAGTGTTTGTACCTAGGGTTTGGAGCCATTTTGGTGTAGTAGCTAAGACTGCAGACTGCAATCTGGGAGGACTGGGTTTGCTTCACCACTCCTCCACATGCAGCCAGCTGGGTGACCTTGGGTCAGTCAAAAGTTCTTTCAGAGCTGTTCTCTCAAGAGCAGTTCTCTCAGAGGTCTCTCACCCCTCCTACCTCACAGGGTGTCTCACAGGGGAAAATATTGTAAACCACTTTAAGACTCTGAGAGAAGGGAGGGGTATAAATCCAACTCTTCTTATTCCTCTTCCTCCTCCTCCTCTATTATGGATCTGAGAAGTGACATGAAAGGGATCTGCAGTAGGAATGGGCAGAAGTTGCCAAATTACTCTGGATTCAACCCCAAAGTATGTAAGATAATCATTCAGTACTAAAGATACCACCCTGACCTGGATGTCCTAGGCTAGCCTCATCTCTGGTTGGTACTTGCATGAGAGACCACCAAAAAAGTCCAGGGCTTCTACGCAGAGGCAGGCAGCAGGCAGCTTAATGGATCAACCTGATGGATATCAGGTCAACCCAGGATACTTCATGGCCTCCACATTGAAGAAACATACTATGGCCCCATTTACACGGGGGATTTGCTACGCTAAAGGCACGAATGTAAGGTGGATTTTCGGGGCGCGATCACACCGCAACATTGGGAAGCGTAGTGCACCCGTGGCCAACCCGTGGTGTCCCGCCAAAGATGTGCAGTAAAAAAGTACCACGGAAACTGCACTAGTCTCCAGAAAACACGGGGCAGGGTCGGGTGTCTGATCATGGGAGCGCTACTATCCCGTGGCATGGGGTGCCCGTCCAGGTCCCGTCGCAAACCGGATGTTTTTCAAAAGCGCATGTGCACAAACATGTAACTGAAAGCAGTGCTGCTCTGCAGAACTGCGCATGTGCACAAACGCAAAACGTTTGCCGCGCCGCTTCTTTGCCACGCTCCAGCATTGCCGTGTGATTGCCAGCTAACAGCCTAAGCACGGAGACTCGGGGGACTGTGTGATTGGGCTACCGCATTTTATTATTTATTTATTTATTTATACCCCGCCCTCCCAACGGCTCAGGGCGGCTTACATATGGCAAAGCCAGAGTAAAATACAATAAAGCATATAATAAAATACATATTTAAAACACAATAAAACCATCCTATCATACGGTGCTGAGCCTATATTTAATCTTCCAAGATGGGACAACCACCTAAATTTGATGGCCAGCTCTCTCGGCAACGCGGTCTCCTGCTACGCTGTTCTACCAGGCTGGGCCAGTCCCCCTTTAACAGGGCTGCTGATGGCGCACCACCTCGTTGGTAGGATAGTGGCGGCGGCTCCTACTCAAACACCTGGCGGAAGAGCTCCGTCTTGCAGGCCCTGCGGAACTGCATAAGGTCCCGCAGGGCCCGGATCTCATCTGGGATCTCATTTTGCTCCGGGGCGTACAGCCACACCTCCCCCCCCCACATTATCTGGCCCATGTGACCGGGGCCTATGCTCAATATGGTTACAATTGCAAGATCCCTCTCTCCAAAGACCCCCCACCTCCCCCAGTGGTCCAGCAGAACTGCCTGAGCAAACAGGTTTCAGGACAACAATTTCACATAAATGCTTCCAAAACTGGGATCATTTGAGAACAAAATGCAACCCGCTTGTACAGGAAACCGGATAATTGGGCTACTTCTCTGAATTTTGGAAATGCAACGCTGCTTTTAGTAACTCTTCAAATCTCCCCCGATTCATGCCTTCCAAATAACCCTCCTCCCTGCCAAGACTTCTCGGGAAGTGATTTGGTGAATGTGCCTCATTTCAGAAAGCGACACAAAGCTTCTTGCCAAGGTGTCAGAGGTTCGAGTCCCCAGAGCTTCACACTACCACAAGCAGAGCTCTTCGTGCTTGAAACAACGATGGGGAAAATGTCCGGCTAGGAAATGGAATTACGCAAATCTTTTGCTTTTATTTAATTTTGGAATTACAGTCCTGCTCACCCCACACAATCTGCCCAACCATAGGGCTACAAAGGGTGTGCTGAGCCTGCCAGTCTCCCCGATTTTTGTGAGCTCTGGCTCGCTGCTTGGCCAGGTGGCCGGCGAGGAAACCCCACCCCCAAAAGAGACGTGCCTGTGTGACGTCGGTGATGTGCTGACATCACTTCGGACAGTGATGCCATTGTGGCCGCGACGTCTGGGGGAGATGCTCTGCTCTGCTCTTTGGACAAAACGCTATGGTTTGTAGCTGTTTCTACCATCCCCTGTCAAATCAGATGGGTCCATACGACTATGCGCCGATTACAAATGTACGATTAACAAGGCGCTGCAGCAACATTCGTACCCGGTCCCGGTAATAAGCCACATTTTGGCTTCCCTGGGGGGTGGCAAGATTTTCGCCAAATTTGACCTGGCCCAGGCATACCAGCAGTTGCCTGTCACCCCGGAGGCTGCCGAGGCCCAAACAATTGTAACCCACCAAGGGGCTTTTAAAGTGAACAGGCTGCAATTCGGGGTCAACGTAGCACCTGGGATTTTTCAGGGCCTCATGGAACGTCTACTAAGGGGGGTACCTGGCACAGTGCCCTATTTTGACGACGTGCTGATTGCGGGCGGGTCTGAACAGGAACTACTGGACCGGGTTAAAGAGGTCCTCAGGCGTTTTCAAAATGCCGGCCTCAGAGTTAAGCGCTCAAAATGCACGCTCGGGGTGGAAAGTGTGGACTTCCTGGGGTTTCGCATTGACGCAGAGGGAGTCCACCCCACGGATGAGAAGGTATCTGCAATCCAAAACGCCCCCAGGCCGGTGAGTAAGAAGGAGCTCCAATCCTTTTTAGGACTCCTGAATTTTTATCATGCGTTTTTACCGCATAAGGCATCAGTGGCGGCCCCTTTGCACGCGCTTTTGCACAAGGAGGCAAAATGGAAGTGGGGGCAGGCCGAGGAAAAGGCTTTTGTGGGAGTCAAGGAGCTGCTGACATCTAATGCCGTACTCACGCATTATGATGAACACAAGCTCCTGGTGTTAGCTGCTGACGCTTCACCGTTTGGAGTAGGCGCAGTTTTAAGCCATCTGATGCCTGATGGGAGCGAAGCGCCTATCGCTTTTTATTCTAGATCACTATCTGCGGCAGAGCGGAACTATGCCCAGATAGACAAGGAGGGTCTGGCGTTGGTAGCGGCTGTCAAAAAGTTCCATGATTTTATTTTTGGCAGACGATTTTTGCTGGTCACTGACCACAAGCCGCTACTGGGGATTTTTGCGCCCGATAAGCAATTGCCAAACATCATGTCCCCACGCATGCTTAGATGGGCGATATTTTTGCAGGCTTATGATTTTGACTTAGAGCACCGGCCTGGGAAAGCGATTGGGCATGCGGATGCCCTCAGCCGGTGCCCGGTGCCGGACATTGGCGCAGACCCTGCCCCCGCCTGTGAGGTCTTGGCAATTGAGGAGCTTCCTCGACCCCCGGTATCATCCAGGGACATTGCAGCACACACGGCCAAGGATAGCGTGCTGTCCCGAGTATTAAACTGGGTTTGGAGGGGGTGGCCGGTTGGAAGCGTTGAACCGGAGTTCGGCCCTTACAAAAGCCGTCAAAATGAACTATCCATTTCTAAGGGCTGTGTATTATGGGGGAACAGGGTGGTGGTTCCTGACAAACTCAGGACGAGAGTGTTAGAGTCGCTGCACGAGGGTCACCCCGGTATGGTACACACCAAAGCGTTGGCCAGAGGGTATGTCTGGTGGCCGGGGCTGGACAAAGAGATCGAAGAATGGGTACGAGGGTGTCCCAAATGCCAGCAAGTCAGACCCGATCCCCCACAAGCTACACCCCAAGGCTGGGAGTCATCTGGTAAACCCTGGGCCAGATTGCATATAGATTTTGCTGGCCCTCTCCAAGGGCAAATGTTCCTAATTGTGGTGGACGCTATGTCCAAATGGCTGGAGGTCGTGCATATGAAATCGACCACATCACTTGCTGTGATCCATGCGCTCCGCCGACTTTTTGCCACCCACGGGTTGCCTGACGTCATCGTCAGTGACAACGGGCCTCAATTTGTGTCTGAGGAATTTAGGCTCTTCCTCACGAGTAATGGCATACGCCAAATGACTTCGGCCCCTTTCCATCCGGCATCTAATGGCCAAGCCGAACGGATGGTCAGGACGGCCAAAGAGGCCCTGGGTAAAATGGACGAAGGGGACTGGAGCCAGAGGCTGGGCTCCTTTCTTTTGCTGCAGCACACCACCCCCTGTAGTGCTACAGGCCGTAGTCCGGCCGAATTGTTAATGGGGCGGAGACTCACGACCCGTTTGAACCGTATGCACCCAGACCTATCAGAAGATCAGTCCGAGCGTACCACTGCGCAACCGAAGGTGCGCATGTTTGAAAAAGGGGACAAGGTTTTCGCACGAAATTATGCAAACGGGCACTTGTGGCTTCCTGGGGTTATATCCGACTCTGTGGGTACTCGAATGTATGTGGTGCAGTTAGCTGACGGTCGAATATGGCGGCGCCACATAGATCAGTTAAGGAGACGTTGGGCTAGGGACAGCGCTGACTCTCCGACGGCTGAATCCCCTGATGTCGAGTGGACACCCCCAGAGCAGGCGGTGAGTACCGAAAGGCCCGGTACTGTCCCCGAGTCAGGGCAGAACCCTGTGTGCGGGGCTGAAATCCCAGTCGAGTCTGTGCCTGATCCAGGCTGTAGTGAACCCCACTCTGACCCACAACCTTGTCTGCCCGTGGTGCCTGCACCGCTCCGCAGGTCCCAGCGTTCGCGGCAAATGCCGACTTATCTGAAGGACTATGAGTGTAAATACTGTTGGAATAACTGATGTACAAAGGTTGATTGCATGTTTGTAAATAATAAAACAATTGGGATGATGGCTTAACTTAGGGGGGAGGAATTGTAATGTATTGAAATGATTACATGAATCACCTCATAGGACTCCCATGTTAAGCTTCGAGCCAGGCCAGGGCTCCTCTGAGCGAACTTCCTATTGGTCGCTTCGTAACAGCGACCAATCAGAACGATACCATTCCCTAGGAGGGAAAGACTCCCATTGGTCTTTATTCTAGCAATCTCATTGGTTGTTATTTGTAAATAGGCGTGGCTACATTAGCCCGGTTATGTTTAAAAGGAGCATAAGCTCCCACTGTTTTCTGTTCTGGTTTCTTACTGAGTTGAGTGCTTGTTCGTTACTTCCAATAAAGCTGAATCACTTGCTGAATCACTCTAAGAGTCCTTTGTTAGCGCGATCTAACAGGAATCAAACCCGGCTCTCCCAGATTAGAGTCCGCCTGCACTTAACCACTACACCAAACAATCCTGATAGGAGCTGCGGTGGCTCAGAGGTTAAGACGCTGAGCTGCAGACCGGAAGGTCGATAGTTCAGCAGTTCAAGACCTGGGTGCTGCGTGATGGAGTGAGCTCCCGTCTCTGGCCCCAGCTCCTGCCAACCTAGCAGTTCGAAAGCAAGAAATTGCAAGTAGATAAATAAGAACTTGAGAGTCCCTTGGACTGCAAGGAGATAAAATCAGTCAATCCTAAAAGAAACCAACCATGACTGTTCCCTGGAAGGCCAGATACTGAAGCTGAAGCTCAAAGACTTTGGCCACCAAATGAGAAGGGAGCACTCCCTGGAGAAGAAGACCCTGATGCTGGGAAAGGTTGAAGGTCAAAGATGAAGGGGACGGCAAAGGATGAGATGGTTAGACAGTGTTATCGAGGCAATGGACATGCAATTAAGCAAACTCTGGAAGATGTCGGAAGACAGGGACCGCTTCGGTGGGAAGGTAACAGTGTTCTGTGCGCCTTGGCATTTTGTCATGCCGGCCACATGATCATAGAGAAGTCTTCGGACAGCACTGGCTCTTCAGTTTGGAAACAGAGATGAGCACCACCTGGCCCCCTCCGCTTCCTGAAAACACCTGGCAGGTGCCAGTTAAAGTGTTCGCTGACACCGTGGCACCCCTTGGCAGTGCTCTGGGGCAAACTTGGCTGCTGACTGCTGTCTACACTCCTATATTATTAACTGTAACCTTATAAAGGGATGGCCACAGAGAGTTACACCTGCAAATAGTTTCTGTCCTTGGTTTCTATCCTCTTTTCCGAACCCCCTTACTCTCCTATCCCCGGGAATAAGTAAAAGTGACGGTCCTTTCTCTGTTTGCCTCCTGGATGCTGAACTTAATTTATTCAGAAGCCACTCGGGTTAAGTCTGTCAGCTGGAGATCATTGGGGTAGAATGTCAAGGGCTGGAGTGCAGGCAGAGGGAAGTCCAGGTTCAGTCCAGGGTTTTAAGCCAAAAGGAGCGGAGCAGAAACCGAGGGAGAGAAAGCCCAAAGCACAAACTGGGAGCGAGGTCGTTCAAAGCCAGAGGAGCAGGGACTAAGTCCGGAAACAGGAGGCGTAGTGGAGGTGAGGCATCACGAAGTCGACTAGTTGCTTCCACAAAGAAGCCAGCCTAGAGCCTGCAGCTAAATAGACCTCTGCTGCTGTTTCCAATTGGAGGAGTGGCACCAGCAGCTGAGCGTCTGTCAAAACTCAGGGCTAACCCACCCTCTGCTCCGTAAATGAGCCGCATGCCCCCTGGTCGCCTAGTCCTGGCATAGTGGGTCTCTTAAGCGAGCAACTCGCGGGGGTGAGTCGAGAGGGCTTTTCACTTGTAGCTGCTCCTCATCAGCTGTTGCCGAGACAGGTGCCAGTGCAGGCAGCCATGGCAAATTGTCGATCTCTGAAGCTTCAGAGGGGCCAGCCGTGGGTTCTGCTGAAGCCGGCAGCACCCCCTCACCAGTGCATATGACATAGAGATCACACCGGTCAAGCTTGACATCGCGCTGCCTCTGTTTCAACATCATTTCTAAGACACCCACTTTCACACTGGCCAAGATTACCCAGTAAACGTCATGGGTGCATGGGGATTTGAACTAGGTTTTTCCAGACCTCCCGGTCCAGGTGGGTTTTCCCCCAATTTGGGGGGTTTCTGCCCACAGCCGTTTAGCTGGCCGGTGGGGAAAAGCCCTGCCCCAAAACAGGGACACTGCATGGCGATGTCCTTGATGTGATGACGTCAGCACGTCAAGACATCGTGCAGCGACGCTCTACTTTTATGCCAGAAGACCCATGGAGTTTTGCCCGAAATGTAGATCATTCCACATTACGTCATCGCATCAGGGACATCGTAAAACAGGCAAGTCGAGGGGACCTGGGAACCCTAATTTGAACTCAGGTCCCTACACTTTCTAATCCAGCCACTATAACATACATACCTTAAGGGACATACATTTCTATATGACCCTACCTTTTCTTTTTTGGTATTTTTTTGTTGTTCAGTCGCACAGTCGAGTTCGACTCTTCGTGACCCCATGGACAAGATCACGCCAGGCCCCCCTGTCCTCCGCCGTCTTCCAAAGCCTGCTCAATTTCATGTTCGTTGCATGCATGACACTGTCCAACCATCTCATACTTTGCCGTCCCTGTCTTCTTTGACCTTCAGTCTTTCCCAGCATCAGGGTCTTCTCCAGGGAGTGCTCCCGTCTCATTTGGTGGCCAAAGTATTTGAGCTTCAGTTTCATTATCTGGCCTTCCAGGGAACAGTCAGGGTTGATTTCTTTGAGGATTGACTGATTTGATCTCCTTGCAGTCCAAGGGACTCTCAAGAGTCTTCTCCAGCACCATAGTTCAAAAGAATCTATTCTTCGGCGCTTAGGGTTTTTTAAAAAAAGATCTAGGGAGATAATTTGCTTAGAATCCCTTCTACGAATGTGTTTCAGTGATTATCTGTTCATTATTCCCCCAGTTGTTTAGAATAGGGACTCTTGTTTTCATGATAGGAACTAGAGGAGCACCACCATCCAGTCTTTAGTTCCGTTTTTCTTATTTAATCAGTAGAACATGTAAGAATCTAGACACCAGAGTTGCAATAATAATAATAATAATAACTGATGTGGCTTTACAAGGATACGGTCCTGAGTCATTCATGATAGGAACTAGAGGAGCACCACCATCCAGTCTTTAGTTCCGTTTTTCTTATTTAATCAGTAGAACATGTAAGAATCTAGATACCAGAGTTGCAAAAATAATAATAATAATAATAACTGATGTTGCTTTACAAGGATACGGTACTGAGTCCAATCAGAAGCAGGAGGCAGGGAGGGGCTGGATAATTCTCACCCCCCACATTCGTCTGCTCACAATCCCTCCACTGAACAGTCTTGGCTCCCCACTAGGGGCCAAACTAGACGGTATGTTTTGCTAAAGTCATATGGAAGCTACTGGGAACAACATTCCTGAGCACACTGGGGTTTGATTCGAATCAGGACTGCGGTGCAAAAGGAAGAGGAGCGTAATTCATTCTGTTAAATCCTGGGTTCTGGACGCATTGATCAGCTCTAGTTTATTCAGTGATTTCAGCAAACTACAAGGACAACTAGCAGGGCCGGAGCCCTGCTTATAAAGCATGCACACACCACACCCAACACACCCAACACACACCAACTCCCAAGGATAGGCTATTTAGATTACACTACTTATCTATTGGTTTCCTCCAGGATCCTGGGGAGCTACTGTTCTAATGTAGCAAGCTCGACCCGTTCCTGGTACAGCTTAAGGAATGGTTTAGTCTCAATACATAATGCATTCACTCACTTATATCTCGCCTTTGTCCCCAGTGGGGAACTCAGAGCAGCTTCCTTAGTTCTCCTCTCTGTCGTTTTGTGCTCAAGCATGCACACACCACACCCAACACACCCAACACACAGCAACTCCCAAGGATAGGCTATTTATATTACACTACTTATCTATTGGTTTGCTCCAGGATCCTGGCGAGCTATTGTTCTAATGTAGCAAGCTCGACCCGTTCCTGGTACAGCTTAAGGAATGGTTTAGTCTCAATACATAACACATTCACTCACTTATATCTCACCTTTGTCCCCAGTGGAGAACTCAGAGCAGCTTCCTTAGTTCTTCTCTCCATCGTTTTGTGCTCACAACAACCCTGTGAGGTAGGTTCGGCTGGGAGGGTTGTGACTGGCCCAAGGACACCCGACAAGCTTCCGTGGTTGTTTCAGCTTCAGAAAACAGTGTGTGTGGGGGGGGGAAGGAAAGAGCCCCTCAGTCCTGAACCATTGTCACAGAGTACCTTGTTGGGACTGCTAGAAGTCATTTTTAGTGCCATAAATACCGCATTCACACAAATTGGATTGCTTTTTTGTTATTTGTTTTAAACTGGAGCTCAGACGAGTTCAGGGTTTCATTCTGAGAAGTGTTGGCTCAAGGGGGAGTCAGCGGAGTTATATTCCCCTTATTCAAACAATCAGATGAGCACCGCTGTCTCTGGAATTACGACAGATATCGTCCCAATGATGGGCAGTGAAGTCTCATTCCTACGAGATTATATGCACCTGACAACTGATCTTTGTAAGCTTAAAGGGAATTAGTGGCCCAGTTTCCCAGGCTGCCCGCTACTTCTTCGCTCCTCTGAAGCTCTGCATGATGGCTTACTCTATGTACTTAGATGGGTTGTGTTCATTGGGATACGATTAAGAGACATATCTGAAATAGCTGGTATGCCAAGCATGTATGCCTCCTTTCAGGATTATGTTAATTCTCAAAGGCGACTAATCCGTGATTAGCAACCAAGATGTAATTTAAAATAAATTCCACTCTCCTTTTCCTTTATTCTCGATACCTTTCCAGCAGAAGCAGCCAAGCAGAAATTAAAGCAACCTCCAGGTAACGGGTTTGAGATCTCCTGGGTTTTGATGGCTGTACAATTTGGTGTCATGGTTAAGCATGCAGACTCTAATCTGGGAGAACCGTGTTTGATTCCCCACGCCTCCACATGCAGCTGCTGGATGGCCTTGGGCAAGCCGTAGCTCTGACAAGAGCTGTCCCTGTAAGGGCAGTTCTCTCAGAGCTCTCTCAGCCCCACCTGCCTCACAGGCAATGTTCCCTCTAAGCTGTGGAGTCTTGTGCGCAAAAATTCTACTTTGTGAGCGACTGGCATTAAAGTTGTGAGCGAGCGGTTTGGCTCCTGCCTAAATTAGTTTGCTCTGGAGCCATCATTCCTGAGCGAAGACAAAAATGTGTGAGCTGGAAGCTAAAAAACTGTGAGCTAGCTCACATTAACTCAGCTTAGAGGGAACTCTGCTCACAGGGTGTCTATTGTGGGGAGGGGAAGGGAAAGGAGATTGTAAACTGCTCTGACGCCAAGTGAAGGACGGAGTATTAATCCAATCTCTTCTTCTTCTTTTTCTTCTTTTCTTTCTTCCTTTCTTTCTTTCTTTCTTTCTTTCTTTCTTTCTTTCTTTCTTTCTTTCTTTCTTTCTTTCTTTCTTTCTTTATTATTTCAGCTTACTATTCCGCCCTAACCCCTGAGGGTCTCTGGGCGGCTTACAGGGTGTTTTAAGAACAGTTCTTACAGCAGTTCTTACAGCAGTGTTGCTGTAAGTGACATAATGGATGCTGTAGAATTTACAAAAAAAAAAATCTCTGTGGTAAAATAGGTGGTGCTCCTGGCCTAGGGTTGCCAATTTGGAGTTGGGAGATTCCTGGAGATTCGGAGGGCAGAGCCTGAGAAGGGTGGGGTTTGGGGGCAGGAAACATCTGAGAGTATGATGTCATGGAGTCCACCCTCCAAAGCAGCCATTTTCTCCAGGGGAATTGATCTTTTGTCTGGAGATCAGTTGAAATCCCAGGAGATCTCTGGACCTCACCTGGAGTTTGGCAACCCGAGCATGGCTCCACCCTCCAGTTTCTCCCAGGGGTTTCTGGTCGCATCCTGGGCAACCCTACTGAAGGTCTGTATCACCCTAATCTGGGTCCCATTCTGTTCGCTGCTATGTTTAATTCTTTTTACCCTTTAAAAAAAATGTGTGGTTATGATTTCAAAACGTTCACGTAACCTGGGCCCAAGAATTCGTATGTATTGCTTATCCCCACAGAACCCTTCCTGATTGTTAAGATCAGGTTAAGGGCCTCTCCTGAGGGTTCCACTTCGGCGAGTGGTTCAATGTGTGAGTGAGCAAAGCATGGACTTTTCTTCTGTGGCCCCATAAATGTAGAACGTGTTTCCTAGGTGATCGGTGAAGGCCTTTCCCCCCCCTCCTGACGACCAGGCTTTCCCAGTGACTCAGTGAATAGCTCCTTATTCGTTCCAGTGGCTGTTCCTACTATTTGATACATTAACACTCTAGAGGTCGAATCTGCACTTGTCTTTCCCACCGGTGTCCCAGCCTTCTGACTCCATCTTCCCCCCCAAAAACCCTGCCTACATTTGCTTTCGTTTTCGCCCTTCAACTGTGCTAGGATAATTTTGCCTGTCCGCATATGTTTATCAACCTCTCGTGGCCCCTCCATTGTCACTGGGCCGCCGCGCTGCCTTAAATGAATCTTCTCCAAACAACGTTCAAACAAGCATCGAGAAAGACGGCGTCACAGCAGCATGAAACTGATTTAAAAATGCAAATGCAGATTCGACCTCTGTTGAGATATAGTATTCATAGACCGCTTTGGGTGGCTTTTCTAGAAGAGTGGTTTACATCTTTAAACAAAATGATTTTTTAAAAAAAAAAAATTTAAAAATGAGACGGAAATATAGTGCTCCTTCACCCAAAACAGCTTTCCTATTTGCTCCAGTGGAAGGGGGTCGCTCGACCCCTTCATTAACACAGAGACCCATTACCCAGCCTATAATAAAAACATTGGGGGGGTTGCTGTTGTTGTTGTTAGCATTCCTTATTTCAACCAGGCTGAAGGAAATGTAGACAGTTTCTAAATCTTCATCAGGGGAAATCGTGTTGCTTTGCTTAAAAATAGCCGTGTTATTTTTCATTTCTAGAGAACTGCAGTGGAAAGGGGGGGAAATGACTCCCAATGACACTTTAAAAAAAAGTCCAGAAAATTTCCCCATCCACATCTGAAGAAGAAAAGAAAAAAAGCTAAGCATGTGTCAGTTTGGTTTGAACGGAGATATATATATATATATATCCTTGTCTCCTTGCCTTGAAAATTCTGCAAGGGCCTCCGAAGCCCACCGAGTTGTCATTTCAGTCTCGTTCCGTATATTACATCCTGCCCAGCCATGTCGAGATAAAGTATAATGAAGGCTGATGCTACCATTATAAGCCTCATCTTCTCTATCAACGAGTCTTCCATAACATAACCATTATGGAGAGCCAGGAATTTTGATCCACCATTGATGATAGGAGGGTTTAATTTGTGTTTGCCGGCCGGCAGAAGTAATCTCCAAATGACACACATCAGACTGTTATTTCTTCTCTTGGAGGATACCTTCCACCTCCTTTTCCCTCCCCCATCCGCGGAAGGTCAGTCCCCTGAAGCAGAAATTAAACTTTAAAGAGTCACAGAAAGCCAGAACAGCATGCTAGAGAGAGGCACCGAACAACAACTGGGAGTTTTTGACAATCCGCTCGGTTTCTTATTATTTGATAAAACACTTGATGGAGCAGAGACTTGATTCCCGAACCAGGAACATTCTCAGCGAAAAGGTGGGGCTTTTGATGAGCAAGGCTTCTGATTGGCCATTGCAGGTTTGATTGGCTGTGATTGATTTTTTAAAATGTCACTTTGGTTGCAGCCGCCACCTCAGGACAAGGATCTTCACTGAGTGACTGAAGATAAGCTGCGGCGGCCATTTTGTGGCTGTCTCTGCCTCCTGCAGCAGCCATTTTGTGGCTGCGCCCACCGCCCTGTATAAGAATTCCCATGGTGCCCCAAGGTGCAAAATGTCTTAGGACCCCTGTTCTAAGGGAACCAAAGCTAAATATATTTTCTGGCATGATTCCTGTTTCATATTTAGAAGTTGATTATCTCTCCCCCTTATATGGAAATGCCCTCACCCTAGTGCCTCATAGAGATGGAAGGTCAAAGAAGACGGGGACGGCAAAGGATGAGAGGGTTAGACAGTGTCATAGATGCAACGAACATGAAATTGAGCCAACTTCAGAGGACGGCGGAAGACCGGAAGGCCTGGCGTGATCTGATCCATGGGGTCGTGAAGAGTCGGACTCGACTGTGCGACTGAACAACAACAAGTGCCTCAACCAGGTGAGGGCTACCAGTTGTTGTTACTTCTGTGGATCCACCAAGCTGAATGTTTCTATGGCAGAAACAGGAGACTTTTCTGAGGACAACGGTCATTGTTTTGGAAAGGGCTGATGCTTGAAAGGCTCGGACCTGGATGGTCCAGCCTAGTCCGATCTCACAGATCTCAAAAGCTGAGCAGGGTTAGTACTTGGATGGGAGGCCACCAAGGAAGCCCAGGGTTGCTACGCAGAGGCAGGCAATGGCTAAAACCACCTCTGGACATCTCTTGCCTTGACCTGGATGCCCCAGGCTGGCCTGATCTTGTCAGATCTTGGAAGCTAAGCAGGGTCATCCCTGGTTAGTCCTTGGAGGGGAGACCCCCAAGGAAGCCCAGGGTTGCTACGCAGAGGTAGGCCATGGCTAAAACCACCTCTGGATGTATGACTCACCTAGAGCATTACACTGTGGGGAATAGGCAATTCATAAATCGAATAAATAAATAAAGTATAAATATGTTGTATCTCTGAACATAATACATCTGGAGAAGGAAGGAAGGCCGGTCAGCTCTAACGACTACAATCTTCCTGACTGGGTGAGTTCCTTCATCCCATCTGAAGGCAATCCCACCAACCAACCTCCCCATGACGATTGGTGCTCCCTGCCCTGTGTGGCTCCTGATGTATCTTCATGCCAGTTCACACACATAAGAACTTAAGAGATGCCAATGTTGGGTCAGGCCAAAGGCCCATCCAGTCCAACACTCTGTGACACACAGTGGCCAGAAATACCAGGTGCCTTCAGGAGGTCCAGCAGTGGGGCCAGGACCTTAGAAGCCCTCCCACTGTTGACCCCCCCC
>NW_015171056.1:4258-7013 GCF_001447785.1 Gekko japonicus | reverse complement strand
TACCTTGTGGCTAATAGCCACTGATGGACCTCTGCTCCATATGCTTATCTAATTCCCTTTTGAAGCCGTCCATGCTTGTAGCACCCACCACTTCCTGTGGCAGTGAATTCCATGTGTTAATCACTCTTTGGGTGAAGAAGTACTTCCTTTTATCCGTTCTAACCCAACCGCTCAGCAATTTCATGGAGTGCCCACGAGTTCTTGTATTGTGAGAAAGGGAGAAAAGTACACGTCCCTAATTTGAGCCCCCAGTACGAATTGCAGAGACATACGTGTACCCTTTGCCGTGTACTGCACGAAATACAACAATGGCATTTGACACGCATTGACCCATTTTATTCAAAACTTTCCCCACAAAATTTGCCTGGAAAATTCATTTATTTTCATTGAAACAGTTATATACTGCCTTGCTTCATGGTATAAGGTGGCTTTCAGTTCATGAACAAATGGATCTGCCTCTGGGTGAGTGTTTGAGCAGGACTTCAAACAAATTGCTGTGACATAGATAAGAACATAAGAACATAAGAGACGCCAGTGTTGGATCAGGCCAAAGGCCCATCCAGTCCAACACTCTGTGTCACACAGTGGCCAGAAATACCAGGTGCCATCAGGATGTCCACCAGTGGGGCCAGAACTCCAGAAGCCCTCCCACTGTTGACCCCCCCTCCCAAGCACCAAGAAGACAGAGCATCACTTGCCCCAGAGCCCCTATCTATACCTTGTGGCTAAGAGCCAATGATGGACCTCTGCTCCATATGCTTATCTAATTCCCTTTTGAAGCCGTCCATGCTTGTAGCCGCCACCACTTCCTGTGGCAGTGAATTCCAAGTGTTAATCACTCTTTGGGTGAAGAAGTACTTCCTTTTATCCGTTCTAACCCACCCGCTCAGCAATTTCATGGAGTGCCCACGAGTTCTTGTATTGTGAGAAAGGGAGAAAAGTACCTCTTTCTTTCTCTACCTGCTCTTTCCCATGCATAATCTTATAAACCTCAATCATGTCACCCCTCAGTCGTTGTTTCTCCAAGCTAAAGAGCCCTAAGCACCTTAACCTTTCCTCATAGGGAAAGTGTTCCAACCCTTTTATCATTCGAGTTGCCCTTTTCTGCACTTTTTCTAAAGCTATAAGATCCTTTAAGGTGTGGCGACCAGAACTGCACACAGTATTCCAAATGAGGTCGCACCATTGATTTATATAGGGGCATGTCCTTGCATGGGCAGAATTCACTGGCATGGGAGGTCTCTCCATCTAGTTCTGGAGCATCAGGTTTATTATTAGAATCATAGAGATGGAAGGGACCTCCAGGGTCATCTAGTCGAACTCCCTGTGCAATGCAGGAAATTCACAAATACCTCCCCCTCCACACCCACTGTGACCGCTGTTCCACACCCAGATGACAAAAACCCTCCAGGATTGCTTCCTGATCCCAAAGTGGCAATCAGCATTTCCGTGGGCGTGTCAGAAAGGGCCACGAGAACTAAGCACTGAGGCAACCCTTCCTGCCCTCCCTCTCAGGATCTGCCTCAGTTCACAGAATCCGCATGGCCATCTAGCCTCTGTATGAAAACGTTCCGAGAAGGAGAGCCCACCACCTCCCGGGGAAGCCTGTTCCACTGAAGAACCTGTCTCACTGTCAGGAAGTTCTTCCTAATGCTTAGCCAAAAACTCTTCTGATTTAATGTCTACCCGTTGGTTCTGGTCCGACCTTCTGGGGCAACAGAAAACAAGTCCACACCATCCTCTAGACGACAGCCCTTCAAGTCCTTGAAGATTGTTATCATATTACCCCCTCAGTCGTCTCCTCTCCAGGCTAAACATACCCATCTCCTTCAACCTTGTTATTGTTGCTGCTGCTGCTGTTGTTATCATCATCGTCATCGTCGTATGGCATTGTGTGTAGAACAGCCAGGAGATCCTAAGATTGTCTGGCAGCCAGAAGTTCCAGCTCTTTAGCGTTATGCACCACCAGGTGGTGAGCTAGACTTGTTTTCAAGGCAAGGGGTGATTCAGAGGCAGTTTGCCACTGTCTGCCTCCACGTCATGACCCTGGTATTCCTTGGAGGTTGCCCTTCCAAATACTAGCCAAGGCTGACCCTGCTTGGCTTCTGAGATCTGACAGGATCGGGCTAACCTGAAATTGTCCACAAGGTGAGACTATAATACACAGTGGAGACTTTCAGGAACGCTCACTGGTAGAACATCCACTTTGCACGCAGAAGTCCCAGGTTCGATCCCCGATAATTCCGGTTAAAAGGTCAGGTACCAGGTGATGTGAAAGACATCTGCCTGAGACCCTGGTGAGTCCCTGCCAGGCAGGGTAATACAGACTTTGAAAGGCTAATGCTCTGATTTGATATAAAGGCACCTTTGTGTGCTCACGAGAGGTGTAGGAAACGTGGAGCAGGCCACAGATACTTGTGAAGTTTCTCTTGCGCGAAGCACCGCAGAGTCAACATCAGAAAAGCTTTCTGGGAAATGTTGTTGTTGTTGTCGTCGTCATCCCCCACCACCACCCCACAGAGGTTGCAAGGTAATGGTGCGTCCTCCAAACCAATTCAAATTGGCCTTTTGGCTGATGTTTCTTCTTCAGCCCAGCAACACAATATCAATTTCCATGATACGGAGAACCCTCTGAATAGGCGCTCTTTGTGTGTGTGTTTTTTACGGGCAGCTTTGGCGAGGAATATTCGAAACCAAAGAGCCTTTTAATTTAATTGGCTTCCAATCTGAATCTAAGAATAGAAAGCTCATTATA
>NW_015171056.1:0-4246 GCF_001447785.1 Gekko japonicus | reverse complement strand
CAGCAGCGTAGCTGGTGGACCCAAGGTTGTTGTCTTTGTGTACTAATCATATTGTGTGTGTGTGTGTATTCATATTTTCACTGCACTGCATTTCCATCACAGCCCAGGAAGCGAGATAATTTTGCTTTAGTATTCCAAGTGGAACCGTCACCCCATTTGTCACTCGGCGGATCATGCAATGGAATCCATTTACAAGTAGCTGCCAAAATAAATAACTACATAATATCCGTGCTCCTCTATATTACCAACATGAAGCCAAAACGGAAAGGGGATAAAAACGGATCTAAAGTGGCTCCCGCATAGGAAAGAGTGAGGCAGAATGTGGAAAAGATGAATAATGAATCACCCCGTTTCTCCTCTTTTCAAATATCCTTTTCCAGGGCAGAAGATGATGGAGACCAATGGGTCTTACTGTCTGATCCCAGAACAAAGTTTGAGTCAGGTGGCACTTTTAAGAACAACAAAGTTTAGTTCTGGGTCTCAGCTTTTGCATGCATGTGCACTTCTTCAGATACTTCTATAGACACGAAAGCTCCAGAATAAAATGTCGTTGGTCTTCAAGGTGCCACTGGACTCCAACTTTGTTCTGTTGTTTCAGACCGACATGGCGATCCCACCTGAATCTATTTCACCCTAGGCACCCCTTTCCTTGTGAGTGAGCAGTAAAGATCATCTAATGCCAGGACTTCCATGCAGGAGTAAATATCACTCCCGGCCAATGCTCCCGCTAAACTGTGGAGTTTTGATAGCAAAAGTTCTACTTTGTGACCTACTAGTATTAAAGTTGTGAGCGAGCGATTTGGCTACTGCATAAATTAGTTTGCTCTGGAGCTATCCTTCCTGAGCTGAGATGAAACTGTGAGCTGGAGGCTAAAAAACTGTGAGCTAGCTCACACTAACTCAGCTTAGAGGGAACACTGCTCCCGGCCAATGTTCCCTCTAGGCTGTGGAGTCTTGTAAGCAAAAATTCTACTTTGTGAGCTACTGGCATTACAGTTGTGAGCGAGCAATTTGGCTGCTGCATAAATTAATTTGCTCTGGAGTCATCCCTCCTGATCTGAGACAAAAATGTGTGAGCTGGAGGCTAAAAAAACTGTGAGACAGCTCACACTAACTCAGCTTAGATGGAACACTGATGCATATTGGAGTATCCAATGATTGCTACTCTGGAAAAGGCTAACCTGGCCAGACGTAGTATAACAACATTGTGAAAAGGTGTTCTGGTTCATCAGTGGGGTGAGTGACGGGGCTGGATTGAGGAAGAACCGCCTACACAATGCCCTAAAAGCATCTTCAGCTTCCTTGAAGCCCTGCCTTATTAAGGGGTAACCTTTGATAATGGTGCTACTGTTGAATGGCAGCCCCGTAAAATGGCCTTGTCTTCTTTGCTCGAGAGATAATGCTGCTGTAGTAGAAACATCCGGGGCAGGTCTTCTGTGCATCTCTTTTTATAGGACGGAACGCTCATTGAACCAACCTTCCACTCTGCCATCAAGACAAAAAGAAATTTGGAAAATGGAATCGCCACATTTCCTTTGCATACTGAATGGGAACCAACAATTTCTGCTGAACTCAAAATGGCTCATCATTTCCCATCAACTTATAACAACCACCATTCCTGTAGATATATGTCGTAGCTTACATACATATTGTCCCTCTCATCGGTTTAAAAGAACTCGTTCACACCAATTCAACTCAGAATAAAAGGGGCGGCTGGTTCCAGAAAGCCTGGTGGAATGAGCTCCCAGAAGACATAATAACAACAATAACAACAACAACAACAACAACACTTTCCATTTATTAATCACTTTCCCCAGTGGGCTCAAAGCGATGTAGACATATATAGACAAGGGACTAACAATGTTCGTAGGGGATAGGGAAGACAACATATATTCACTTTAATTGCACGTGCCGTCACTGCCCGGTGTAGACGTCTTCTGGTTGGCTCCATCATTTTCCCGCACGGCTGCTTGCTGGCCAGGCCTCGGGACCCGTATGTCAATCGCCACACTGCCACCGCCTGGCCGGAACATCCATTGCAGGCATTCTTTTTCATAGCCGGGAAGCTGTTTCGCCTTTACAAGCCTTGACCAGGCGTCCGACCGTCAGCTAACGCCCTACCACAAGGGAGGTTGGCATGCCCACCCTCTCTAAGGAGTGGTTCCCATTTTATCTACTCGCCGAAGCTTTCGAATCGCTGGGTGGACGATGAGCTGGGGACAACAGGCTGGCTGCTCACACCAGCGTGGGGCTTGAACTAACACAGTTCAGATGTTAAGACAGTGGGATATACCCACTGTGCCACCGCTCCCCTGCGGGACCTCATGCAGTTCTGCAGGGCCTGCAAGACGGAGCTCTTCCACCAAGCTTTCAACTAGGAGCCGCCATCAATAGTTGAAAGGTAGATGTTAGCCGAATTGCTTTATTTACAGCAAGTGGCAATTTATAAATGGGTTCTTGCCAATTTATACCAAGGTCCTGATTCCACCAAGGGTTACCAGTAAAGGATTCGAGGCTGTTGTAGTTAAAATCGATGTCTTTTACTAGAAATATATCTCATACAAACAATACTGATGCACTCACACATTCAATCAAGTTCCTAAGAATTACAGTAGGAAATAAGCACAGTTGCATTAGCAGGTAGGGGTGATGGTGGGCGATACTTATCTGTCTTGAAGCTTGGTTGTTCCAATGAAGAATGGATGGGAAGAAATGGAAACAAAGGGAATCCACACGACCAGAACCAGCCAGAACATGTGGGTCTCTTGACTATAGATCAAGAGATTAATAGTAGAGGCAAGGGTTGGGGATAGCAAGTGGGACTTAAGAGGGGTAAAAGCAGACAGTGGTTGTCTTGGGGGGAATGCTAGCTAGCCAGGAGGGGCCAGATGACTGGTTCTCCCCTGTTATAGGGGGTCTACGAGGTGGGTGGTAACTGTGCCAACCTCTTGACCCACCCACCTGTTAGTCTGTCCCGAAAACAATCCTATTGGTTGCAGGTAGGGAGGGAGGTTACCTAGGAGGGATGGCCAATATTGTAACCTAAAACCTTAATCGAAGTATTGGCATCTGGACAGGTGTGAGATCCAGGCGTCAGGATGCTTCATTGTCGTGCTGATGAAGTTGGCCAGTTCCTTTGATAACCAAATGTCCATCGGGCAGGAAATTCCAGCTCAGGAACAAAGCAGTTACATGGCGATGGGTGATACATGACTACAAGCAGCTTTGCTATGGTGGCTGTTTCTTCCCAAAGTTGTTGTTTCATTGCTCACAATAATGGAGATTTGTGCTTCTTCACCAGGCACTACAACTGTGTCGCTGAAACCTTATTTACATGTAAGGTATGTGCAGGCACCCTCTATGTGTGTCATCACAACATGTGACCTACATTTCTCTGAGCCTATTATGTGTATGTGCACAGTCCATTGTGTAGCAATAAGCAGTCCATAAAACAAATATTAGGCTTGTTCTCTAACATAGAGAGCCCTGTTCTCTGGAGTTTTGAACAACAGCCTGTGCCAGCCGCATAGAGATTAGATCTATGGACCGGTCACCAGATTATGCTATTGATGGATGACCGCCATCCTTTCATGATAGGTCTACTTTTAGTATTTTTTATTGTTTACAGCACCTTTTAATGCTGGAATGTTCTTAGATGATTTTGAGATTGTTTAAATTGTTATCGATGTGTCCATTCCTTATGTAAGCTGCCTTGGCTGGGAGGGTGGGAGTATAAATTCGATAAATAAACAAACAAGCAAACAAGCAAACTAATATTCACTGATTTATAGATGCTGAGCTATTCCAAAAAGACACCGAAGCCTCTTATTTTAAGGTTCTTCAGGTGCTTGTGGCTCTATCCCAGGCATCCCCCAACAGGGCGCCCACCAACAACTTCCTTTGTGCTCACCAAGTGTTTATAGAAAGTATGTGGGGCTCTTACTCAGCAGTACTTCTGACTGGCCACTGACGGTCAGATTGGCTTTGCAGATTAGAAAAACATTGGCCCAATCTGCATTTGCTGTGCAAAGCTGTTTCATTCTGCTGTGGCAGCAGCTTCCTTTGCCTTCCATTTGGCTCAGTATAAAGAGCTTGCTGTCTGCATCAGGACAGAGGGAGGGCGTGCGAGAGAGGGAGGAGGGGTGACCTCCCGGGGGCACCGGCAGGGATGAAATTGCACCTGTGACCCCCCCCCAAGTAAAGGGGGGTGACCTGGAGGAGGGGGAGGAGGGGGGCAGGGAAGGCA
>NW_015171055.1:51931-53635 GCF_001447785.1 Gekko japonicus | reverse complement strand
TCCCAGATTAGAGCCCATGCACTTAACCAACAACACCAAACTGGCTACTGGACTCGAATATGGCTGCTGTAAAGTTATGCAAACCCTTGAAGCTGTGCAAAACGGTTCCTCAAGATGGGGGAAAGGAGTAACACGAATCTGGGCGTGGAACAGCGGTCACTGTGGGTGTGGAGGGGGAGGTATTTGTGAATTTCCTGCACTGTGCAGGGGGTTGGACCAGATGACCCTGGAGGTCCCTTGCAGCTCTATGATTCTAGGATTCTATGAATCTAGGATGCTTAACTATCTCTCTGTCCAGTAACGCGAACTGCCAAACACTCGCTCTACTGATGTCATCCTGCTCGAGGGGCGTCTCCTTACCTGCTTGCCCATCGGCTCGGGGTTGGTGACCGTCGTGCTGAAGAAACCGTCCCATTCTAGCCTGCCGTACAAGCCGGCCCAGTGGTTGTGCCGGTTCCCGGTGTGAGGCAGGCACCAAGGGATGAGGGTGTTGAACTGCCGGTCCGCCGGGTCGCAAGGCTTGCCTGGGGAGCAGACGAGAACTCAGACAACTTGGCAGGCTAGGCGTGTGGGCAGGGGCGCACTTGGCCGTTGCTCGGCATCCCGGGGAGAGGGCTCTGAGTGGAGCGGGGTGACAGGGCAGGGGGGGTCCAACCCCGTGGGGGAGATTTTTCAAGCAGCTGAAGGACCGAGGCAAAAAAAGGCTGAAGTCCCACTCCCCCCGATCCTTCTGACGCTCCCTGCAAGCTCCTTCGTGGGATGAGAAGCCTTGGGGCAGGAGTCCCCAGCGGAGTGCCCGTGGGCGCCATGCGCCTGCCAAAAAAACCTTTCTTGGCACCTGTCAAGTGTTTTAAGAAAATGGGGCTTCTGTTCAGCAAGGCTTCTGACTGGCCACTGGAGATCTCATTGGCTGTGCAGGCTGAAATAATACTGTTTCAGTGGCAGCTGCCGCTACAGTGTTGGTTTGATTCTCTCTCTCCCTCGTCTTTCCCAGGGTGCTTTGAAAATGGTGCCTTGGACCTCTTCTCTCTGTGTGTGTTGCTCTACCTCCCACTGTGGCTGTGCCCACCACCCTGTGTCAGAATTCCTAAAGTGGGCATCCAATGAAGCTGACGGGCAGTAGGTTCACTACGAACAAAAGGAAATACTACTTTACACAGAGAGTGATTCAAAGGTGGAATTTGCTGCCCGAGGATGTAGTGAAGGCCAAAGCTTGAAAAGGGGATTAGATAGATTCATGAAGGAGAAGTCTATCAGTGGCTACTAGCCATGGTGGCTGAGGGGAACCTCCACGTTCAGAAGCACTAAGCCTCTGAATCCCAGAGCCGGGAGGCAACGTCGGGGGAGGGCCTCAGCTTCTCTTCCCCTGCTGTTGGCCCTCCTGAGGAATTGTTTGTGAGACGGGAGGCTGGACTAGAGGGACCCTCCCTGGTCGGACCCAGCAGGGCTCTTCTGAGGTTCTTATCAGGGGAAGGCCTCGGCCTCTCGGCCCTGTTGCTGGCCCTCCTGAGGAACTGGCTGGCCCCTCTGTGAGACGGGATGCTGGACTAGAGGGACCCTCACTGGTCTGATCCAGCAGGGCTCTTCTGAGGTTCTTAAGTGCCTACAGGCTCAAGAAGACTAGGGATCCCTGCCTGGGTGAAACAAACCAGGGAACAATATGCAGAATGCATATTTCACCATAATGCTCCCAGCAGCTGACTA
>NW_015171055.1:50906-51730 GCF_001447785.1 Gekko japonicus | reverse complement strand
AAAGAACATGTGCCGGAGACATCAAAATATGCAATTCTTCCTGGCTGAGAAGACCAGCTTAGTGGGACTGTCCACCCACAGCCTTATCGCAACGTACCCAACGAAAACCCCGACTCGTACCTTCGGCACAGGAACAGACGCCTCGCAAGGCTCCCGCGCTGCTCCGCCCGTTCTTCTTATCGTGGTGCGTGTAGCGCAGCTTCCGGGTGGTCGTGCCGTCTGAGAGGCGGACCTCGATGTTGGGCAAGTCGCGCCAATCCGAGCCCGGAGCTAGCGGGATGTGCCGCATCCTGGCCGCTACCAGCGCACTCATATCCTAGGAAGACGAAGACCCGGTGTTACGGCGGCCTCTGCTCTTGAGACGTCAGCCGCCAACCCTGGAGACGAAGGCCAACCTTCCCACCCCATTACGGGACGGCCCGGGTGAGCCTGATCTCGTCAGACAGAGTCAGAGGATCACAGAGTTGGAAGGGACCTCCAGGGTCATCTAGTCCAACCCCCTGCACAAGGCAGGGAATTCACAAATATCCCCCCCCCACACACACCCACAGTGATTCCTGCTCCATGCCCAGAAGAGGGCAAAAAACCTCCGGGATCCCCGGCCAAACTGGCCTGGAGGAAAATTGCTTCCCAAAGTGGCGATTGGCACTTCCCTGGGCGTGTAAGAAAGGACCACAAGAACTAAGCACTGATGCAACCCTTCCTGCCCTCCCTTCTCGTGATCTGCCTCCGTTCACAGAACCAGCATTGCTGTCCGATGGCCGTCTAGCCTCTGCTTGGAAACCTCCAAAGAAGGAGAGCCCGCCACCTCCCGAGCAAGCCTC
>NW_015171055.1:41222-50892 GCF_001447785.1 Gekko japonicus | reverse complement strand
CTCTAACTGTCAGGAAGTTCTTCCACAGAACCGGGTGCGAGAGCAATGAAAACTGTATATGATTTTAGAGACAGAAAGCCGAAGTAAGGGCAGAAGGACTCTGATAAATGTCTCTTTGAAATAAAGAAGATGCTCAGAAAGTTCTCTCATGATAACTAATTTACTAATACAGAACAATAAGAAAAGCAAGAACTCTACAAGTATATTGTTTAACTAACTCCTTTAATACTAATATTAAGTTTAACATAAAGAGGGTCTCCCACTCTTGGGCTTTTAGTTAGTGTGGGTATCTTTTCTTTATCCATAGTTGTAGCTCCCCTTCCTATATTTTCTTTGTAGTTTGTAGTCTTATTGAAAAAATAAAAATACCCCTCCGGGGGTTCCCAAAAAAAAGAAAAAAAAAAAGAAGAAGGAGGAAGTTCTTTCTCATGTTTAGCCAAAAACTCTTCTGATTTAATCTCAACCCGTTGGTTCCGGTCCGGCCTTCTGGGGAAAGCAGGGTTGGGCCCAGGTTAGGACTTGGATGGGAGGCCGCCAAGAAAATCCAGGGCTGCGATGCGGAGGCAGGTGAAGGGACATCACCTCCGCTCATCACGAGCCTTGAAAAAACCCTCAGGGGGTCACAGTTTTGGCTGCGACTTGATGACGCTCCCCACCTTGACCTGGAGTGGCCCAGGCGAGCCCGGTCTCTTCAGATCTCGGGAGTTAAGCGGGGTGGGCCCTGGTGAGGACTTGGAAGGGAGTCCACCAGGGAAGCCCAGGGTCGCTACGCAGAGGCAGGCGAAGGCAAGCCACCTCCGTTTGTCCCTTGCCTCGATCGGGATGGCTCAAGGCGAGCCCGATCTCATCATATCTGGGAAGCTAGGCAGGGTCAGCCCTGGTCAGAACTTGGGTGGGAGACCGCCAAGGAAGTCTAGGGTTGCTACGCGGAGGCAGGCGAAGGCAAACCCACCTCTTGCTGTGCTCTGGACGGCCCAGGCTAGCCTGATCTCAGATCCCGGTAGCTAAGCAGGGTCGGCCCTGGTCAGTATTTGAAGACCACCAAGGAATACCAGTGAGTTTTTCTGCTCAAATGTTAGCTTTCTTGCCAATAGAAGTGATCGCCCCCACCAGTCAGCTTGTTCTCAGAACGGTTGCTTAGGCTGGCGGAAGTGATTAACTTGCAGCAGCTGAGGACTGTTGTCGAAAGCAGTTGACAGCTTGCAATTTAGAGATCTGTCCTGGTCACGGCTTTCTGTTCGCTAAATGGCTTTTCTTTCTGCATGGAGAACTTCAGCCCCACCAGGAAAAAATTTGCCCCACAAGGCACAAAATCCTGGCTACGGGCCTGCTAAGTCAGCTGTGACTTCACAGTGCTTTCCTCCACCACCTCAGCGGGGGGCAAAGAAACCCTTAGGCAACAGCTAGAGAACAGGGATCAGATTCCAGGCAGAGGAATAAATCACGGAGGTAAAGCCCAACTAGAATATCTGCATATTTTAAAGAAGCTTTTGGGACAGAAACTTTGGAAGTTTCCCCTCTACTTTTGCCGGGGGCATTACGGCAGAGTCCGGAGCTGCAGCCTCTGAAGACTGAGTCTGAGTTAACAATGGGTCTTTTCTTCTTCTAGTGAATGGCATTTCCCCCATCTGAGTCTCCAAGGCTTAAGTGTGAAGGCACGTGGCATAATACTGTTGACTTGAATGCTGCCTGGAAGACAGTAACATGTTGGGGATGTTCAGTCTGGAGAAGAGGAGGTTGAGGGGGGGACAGGATTGCTCTCTTGAGGTATCTGAAGGGCTGTCCCCTAGAGGAGGGCAGGAATTATTCTCATCTTGATTGACACAGCCGTTGCTAATAGTACCAACATACCGAGAGGGGTCCGACTCCTTTTTGCCAAGGATGGGTTTCAGTTAAGGGCGGGAAGGTACCGGCTGGATCTTTGGAAAAACTTTTTGACAGTCAGAGTTGTGCGACAGTGGAATCGGCTGCCTGGGGAGGTGGCGAGCAATGCTCCCTCTAAGCTGTGGGGTCCTGCGAGCAAAAATTCTACTTTTGCGAGCTCCTGGCATCAAAGTTGTGAGCGAGCGATTGGGCTACTGCGTAAATTGGTTTGCTCCGGAGCCCTCCCTTCCTGAGCTGAGACAAAAAAGTGTGAGCCAGAGGCTAAAAAACTGTGAGCTAGCTTGCATTAATTCATCTTAGTGGGAACACTGGTGGAGGCTGAGAGGTAGGTGGGGCTGAGAGAACTCTTGGCAGAAACTGCTCTTTTTCGAGAACAGCTCTGACCAGAACTATGGCTTGCCCAAGGTCATCCAGCCAGGTGCAAGTGGAGGCGTGGGGGAATCAAACCCGGTTCTCCCAGATTAGAGCCCGCGCACTTAACCACGACACCAAACTGGATAAAACAGCAATATAAATATCAGTATCAAAACACATACTAGAGTATAGTTTTGGTTTCTAACTGGAAATGTATTTAACTATTATTGTGAGCCACCTTGAGCCACAAGGAAATGTGAGATATAAATGTTTTAATAAATGAATAAAGAATCATAGAATCACAGAGCTGGAAGGGTCCTACAGGCCACCTAGCCCAACCCCTTATTAATGCAGGATCACCCCAGAGCATCCCTGACAGGCGTTTGTCCAGCCGCTGCCTGAAGACTGCCAGGGAGGGGGAGCTCACCGCCTCCAGAGGCAGCTGATTCCACTGTTCTGAACAACTCTGTCAAAAAGCTTGTCCTCATATCCAGCTGGTACCTTCCCGCCCTTAATTTAAACCCATGATTGCGAGTATCCTCTTCCTCTGCTGCCAACAGGAACGGCTCCCCATCCTCCTCTAAGTGACGGCCCTTCAAAGACTTCAAGATACCCCCTCAGCCTCCTCTTCTCCAGACTGAAGATCCCCAGGTCCCTCAGCCTTTCCTCACAGGGCTCGGTCTCCAGGCCCCCAGTCATCCTCATCACTCTTCTCTGCACCTGCTCCATTCTGTCCACAATCCTTTTTTGAAGTGAGGCCTTCAGAACTGCACACAAGACTCCAGGTGCGGCCTGACCAATGCAGTGCACAGTGGGACTAGGACACCTTGTGACTTGAATGTTATACCATTGATGAAACGGAAGTAAAAATTACTGAATTAGCCGCCACATTAATAGCCACAGCACGGCTTTCTATTGCTGCCTCATGGAAAAATCCTGATCCTCCTTCTATTGATCAATGGAGAAATAAATGTTGGGACCACTTTGTGATGGATAAAGTAGCAGATAAATATGAGTCACACACACAAGGGTGTGCGCGGTCCCATTCCAGATTCATTCGAAAATGGTGTCCTCTTATAACATATTTTACAGAAAACGATGTTTTACCAGCAAATACTAGCTATACAGATTGGATACATCTATGAGAATTGTTTATGGTTCGAGCACTCTCATTAAATACTTTTAAGGTCCTTCTAAAATATATCTGTATTTATTATACGTTACTACTTTAGTGGAACAAGTGGAAAATAACAAGAAAGGGACAAGGTCACGGTAATAAGCTGTTCCTACTGATAAGTTTATAGATGGCATTGTGTTAAATGAATTTGCACTTACAGTCTGTATTATTGTTTAAACAGTAATCTTGTTTATGTATATTTGACTTATCTTCGACTTATCTTCTAATAAAATCGCTAGGACACCAAAAAAAAAGAATGTTATGCCTCTGTTGATACAGCCCAAGATCGCATTCGCCTTTTTTGTTGCTGCATCACACTGGCTGCTCATATTTAACTTTCGGTCCCCCTGTACCCCAAGCTTGAAGACTCACATGGATGTTGCCGAATTGAGCTTATTGTGCCCTCATTGGGTTTTTAAAGGCAGTTTCCCTGTACCAAGTACCCAGAAGACCCAGTTCTCAGAGCAGCATAGATACTTCTTTACCAGGAACACGAGGACTAGAAACTCCCTCGGAATTATGTGGAAGCGACCAGATTTTGCTTCACAAGTCAACAACAGGACGGCTCCCATCATTGTTTTTCCCGGGAAGCTTTGGTGTCACTCCCCCCGCCCCCCCCAGCTGGTACCTGCCTCCAGCCCCTCGCCGGATAACAAGAGTTTAGAGAGTGCCTCACCTTACAGATGTGATCCCTGAGGATGGGCTGGTACTGGGAACCTCGGATTTGCCTCTGGAACCAGGACTGCGGCTCCCCGTTGTAGGAGATCTCGAGGGCCGAGGCCCCGTTCCGGATCTCGGGAAGGTCGGACATGGTGTCCCGGACTGTGATGGTCCGGAATGGGCCCGAGTAGGTCCTAGAGCAAAACGGAAAGAAGGTGATTTCCCGTCCGGCTCCTCCCGCTGCCGAAGAACACGGCCCCCACAATACGAGAAGCCGAGTTCAGCCGCAGCCTTGGGGGCAGCCATGTTGGTCTGTGGTACAGGAGTTTTCGGCTAAACATTAGGAAGGACTTCCTGACAGTCAGTGGAACAGGCTTCCTTGGGAGGTGGTGGGCTCTTGGGAGGTTTTCAAGCAGAGGCTAGATGGCCATCGGACAGCCATGCGGATTCTATGGACTTAGGCTCTGTTTGGGAGAGCGCCCATTCGTGATTGTGTTTATTTTATTTAAAATATTTATTAGCCACCTTTCTTCCTTATGGAGCGCGAAGAAGAGACTGGATTTATACCCCGCCCTTCACTCGGAGTCTCAGAGCGGCTTACAATCCCCGTCCCTTCCCCTCCCCACAACAGACACCCTGTGAGGTAGGTGGGGCTGAGAGAGCTCTGTCAAGAACTGCCCTTAAGAGAACAGCGCCGAGAGATCTTGTGACTGACCCAAGGTCACACCAACTGCTGCATGTGGAGGAGTGGGGAAATCAAACCCAGTTCGCCCAGATTAGAGTCCGCCCTCCTAACCACGACACCAAACTGGCTCTCGAGGTGACTCGTGATATAAATAAAGTGCATAAAACAGAATACTTAACATCCATTAAAAAAAAATCTAAGTCACAGTTTAGGACTGCTGGTAATTACCTGGTGATATTGCTAACAAACTTCTTGTCGTCCACCACCACGCTGAGCTGGCAGGCCCGGGGAGCGAAAACATGCAGGGGTTCTGGGAACATGGGAAGTTTCTCACCAGGAGCTGCCGCCAAGACGATAGCTCTACGGCGCGTCTGTGCCACGCCGTACTGACCAGCCTGGAAGGAAAAACACACAGAGAAACGAGTTACCTCAAGGGCCAAACTCCATGACACTGAATCCCACTGAAGACTTACGATTCTCTGGTTTGAATATTGTGCTCTTCTTACATCACTTGGTTAGTGACGAATTACACTGGTGCTGGCTTACCGCCGAGAAAGAAAGCAAGCCAAGAATACCTTTGATTGTGGATATGGGGTTCTGTACGAAACCCCACGTTCTGACCTGGATGGCCCAGGCTAGCCCAATCTCATCAGTCTCGGAAGCTAAGCAGGGCTGGCCCTGGTTAGTACCTGGAGGGGACACTCCCCAAGGAAGTGCAGAGGCCGAGACACAGAGGCAGTCCTATCCTCCATCAATCTATCTAATCCCCTTTTAAAGCTGTTTGTTCCAGTGGCCTTCACTACATCCTCTGGCAGCGAATCCCACATTTTAATCATTATCTGTGATACAAGCGGCTTAAAAACTATCCGTAACACAGACTGAATCTTTGGGGGTTTTTTAATACAAAAAACCCCCAAGGCTATCCATTTGTGACGAATTACACTGGTGCTGGCTTACCGCCGAGAAAGAAGGCAAGCCAAGAATACCTTTGATTGTGGATATGGGGTTCTGTACGAAACCCCACGTTCTGACCTGGATGGCCCAGGCTAGCCCAATCTCATCAGTCTCGGAAGCTAAGCAGGGCTGGCCCTGGTTAGTACCTGGAGGGGACACTCCCCAAGGAAGTGCAGAGGCCGAGACACAGAGGCAGTCCTATCCTCCATCAATCTATCTAATCCCCTTTTAAAGCTGTTTGTTCCAGTGGCCTTCACTACATCCTCTGGCAGCGAATCCCACATTTTAATCATTCTCTGTGATATAAGCGTCTTAAAAACTATCCGTAACACAGATTGAATCTTTGGGGGGTTTTTTAATACAAAAACCCCCCAAGGCTATCCTGCCATGGTCATCAGGCAGCTGTGCCACCACACGGGGCGGCCCAACCGACATCGACCAGAGCCTGGGCCCTCTTCCACTGTGGTTCTTTGGGAGGGGCTCCCCGAAGGGGCAACGGGGGTCCCCTCCTCGGAGGTCTTTAGGAGGAGCTGCGAGGTCTGCCTGTTCGCCGCGGCTTGTGAAGGAGTCTGAATCTGCAGGCATCTTTTAAGTGGGGATGGGAGAGGTTTGGGTTTCTGCCATTTTATTTCTAGAGAATTACTGAGAATATTACTGAGAATCTTCTTTAACTATTACTGCCCGCCACCTTGGACCTTGAGGAGTAGTGGAGCATAAAAGTTGTAAGAAAAAAAGGAAGGAAGGAAGGAAGGAAGGAAGGAAGGAAGGAAGGAATGTGGGTGCCGTCAAGTCGCAGCCAACTTCTGGTGACCCCAGCAAGGGGGTTCCAAGGCAAGGGAGAAGCAGAGGTGGCTTGCCACTGCCTTCCTCTGCAGGGCCTTCCTTGGTGGATCTCCCGTCCAAGTACTGACTAGGGCCGGCCCTGCCTACCTCCTGAGACCTGATGAGTTCCAGCTATGCCGTGCTGCCTCCCCTCCCCTCTTAATTAAAAGCCTCGGTAAAAAGCTGTTCTGCCCCCTCCACTCCCCGCCAAGCTTTCGTCCAGCTGAGAAGCTGGCCGCCCACCTTACCTGCAGGACCCCGAAAGTGCACTGGTACCCCATCCGGACGAGGCACCGTAGGGTCAGCTTCAGCACCATGGAGCGCCGGAAGGAGACAAAGTTCCTCACGTTCTCGAGCAGGAAGAATCGCGGCCTGTAGTAGTCGCAGTAGCTGGAAGACAAGGTGGAGGGTCGGCATCAGCATCCGAGAGGGACGGTTCTTCTACCAGCTCGACCCGCCCCCGTCAGAGACTTTAAATGGGTGGCCGAGGCAAGGCCCAGCAATCCCTTCCCGCCCTCCTAGTCCAGCCCAGGTTTCACAACAGTTCCCAAGATGGATTACAGCACCCCTCTGCCTTCTCAATGCAGGTTTTATGAATGGTTGCCCGTGTATAGTTCTTTTCGTGTCTAAAGTGCTTTGCAACATCTCACTGCAATCCTCACAGTAACAACCCTGTAGGGATGGGTATTGTTTCCATATTGGGGGGAAGAAGAAGCATCGCTGTTGAGGAAACGGTGACTTGCTGAGAGCTACTTGAGCTCGATTCGAGTCTAGCAGTACCTCAGAGGCCAATAAGATATGATACCACTTGGAAAGGTGCAGAAGAAGAAGAAGAGATTGGATTTATACCCTGCCCTTCACTACCCGAAAGAGTCTCAGAGCGGCTCACAAACTCCTTCCCCTCCCCACAACAGACCCCCTGTGGGGTAGGTGGGGCCGAGAGAGCTCTTGACAGAAACTGCTCTTTTTCAAGGACAGCTCTTATCAGAACTACGGCCTGCCCAAGGCCATCCAGCCAGGTGCAAGTGGAGGAATTGGGGAATCAAACCCGGTTCTCCCAGATTAGAGTCTGCGCACTCAACCACTACACCAAACTGGCAAAGGGCAACTAAAATGATTGAGGGGATGGAACGCCTTCCCTATGAAGACAGGTTAAAGAGCTTAGGACTCGTTAGCTTGGAGAAACGAGGACTGAGGCGGTGACGTGACAGAGGTTTACAAAATTATGCCTGGGACAGAGAAGGCAGAAAAAGAATTACTTTTCTCCCTTTCTCACAATACAAGCACTTGTGGGCACTCCGTGAGAGTTCTGGCCCCGCTGGTGGACCTCCTGATGGCCCCTGGGTTTTGGCCACTGTGTGACAGAGTGTTGGACTGGATGGGCCCTTGGCCAGATCCAACATGGCTTCCCTTATGCTCTTATGTCTGGGGCAGGGATGCTCTGTCTTCTTGGTGCTTGGGAGGGGGGCAACAGTGGGAGGGCTTCTGGTGTTCTGGCCCCGCTGGGGGACCTCCTGATGGCCCCGGGTTTTGAGCACTGTGTGACAGAGTGTTGGACTGGAGGGGCCACTGGCCAGATCCAACATGGCTTCTCTTATGCTACGAAGATTTTCAGGGCACTATCAAAGCTCCCTTCATCAGAATACCAGCAGCTTAGACTCTTGGATGCTTCCAAACCTGAAAACCTTGTTAGTCTCTAAGGTGCTGCTGGCCTTAAATCTAGTCTGACTGGAGAGGAAGGTTTTAACAAATTAATGTAGATGCTTAACGACCTGATCCTTAACCGGAGAGGCCAGGGATTGAACCTGGGAGCCTTCTGCATGCCAAGCAGAGGTTCCACCGCTGAGCCACGGCCCCTCCCAGAGGCCGACAGTGAGGAAAGCCAGTCTCGACCGCGCTCACCTGAGAAAGGAGACCACCAGGGAGTTCTTGAATTTCGAGTAGGTCCGGGAATTGAAGCGGTTCATGCCGCTGAAGCCCTGGCAGGGCGGGCCCCCGCACAGCATCTCCACGTCCCCTTTCTGCGGCAGCTTCTGGCCCAGGGAGTTGGTCTTCTCCACCGACATCACCAGCTTCAGCCGGACGTTGCAGTCCTCCGTGAAGACTGTCGTGCCGGGGTTGTTCAGGCGGAAGGCCTGCGCGGCCGGTTCCCACATCTCGATGGCCCACAACGTCTCGGAGACTTCTGATGTTGGGGAGAAAAAACCAAACAACAGCTTTATACTGGAAGCCAGTGTGGCATGACTAGGATCTGGGAGACCCAAGTTTGAATCCGCACTCTGCCACGGAAGCTCGCTGGGCGACCTTGGGCCAGTTACGCATTAACTCAGCCGGACCTGCCTCCAGTGTTCCCTCTAAGCTGAGTTTGTATGAGCTAGTGCAGTTTTTTAGCTTCCGGCTTACACAAAATTTTTGACTTAACTCGGGAAGGATGGCTCCAGGGCAGACTAATTTATGCGGCAGCCAAATCGCTCGCTCACAACTTTAATGCCAGTCGCTCGCAAAGTAGGATTTTTGCTGGCTCGCTTTACCATATGTGGTGGACATGTGAAAAAGCTAAGACGTTTTGGGTTGAGATTCATGCAGAGATGGAAAAAAATAGTTAACTGCACATTTAAAGAGGAACCAGAAATATTACTTTTGGGACTTAAAATGGAAGAGGTCAATGTGGCGAAAAGGACACTTATGTGGTATATGATTGTGACTGCAAGAATGACATATGCGCAAAGTTGGAAACAGGAGGAAGTTCCTGGAATTGGAGAATGGACTAAAAAACTACTTTTTATGGTTGAAATGGATAAGATGACAAGGAAACTGAATAATATGGCAGCAGAAGACTTTTTTGAAGATTGGAAAGACTTAAAAGAATATCTGGAAAAATACTGGGATGTGAGAGACAATTTATTTTGCTTTGATAACTATTGAGTATAGAGAATTGTGAAAAAATAAGTTACCTGTAGAATATGTAAAAGATAAAGAGGAGTACTTAAGAGTAACCTAAAGATTATGCAGGAGGTTGTAGCACTGTGGGAAGCCATATATGGGGGGGAAAGGGAGGAGGGTAGGATATAAAGGGATAAGAACTGTAATACAAATGTTGAACTTTGTTGAATATATCCTAAAAATAAAATGTT
>NW_015171055.1:39606-39746 GCF_001447785.1 Gekko japonicus | reverse complement strand
GTTTTAAGGAAACAAGTAAAGCGGTGCAAAAAAACCCCTAAAACAAAGAACGCTATTTGGGTTGAAGAAGTCAGCTATTCTTAATGCAAACATTGCTGGGGAACAAGCAGATATTTCCTCAGGGTGGTATTCGGCTATTT
>NW_015171055.1:31213-39273 GCF_001447785.1 Gekko japonicus | reverse complement strand
TGGAGCCTGAGTGGTGGGTGTTGCCTTCTGACAAACTTCCGGTGATGTCGGGGTGTGTGGCATATGCAAATAAGTTATGGTAATGAGTTATGCTAATGACCTCCTGCACCCCTCCCAATAGCCAGCAATCCAAAACAGTCCAGTGGAGCCTGAGTGGTGGGTGTTGGCTTCTGACACACTTCCGGTGATGTCGGGGTGTGTGGCATCTGCAAATAGGTTGTGCTAATAAGTTATGCTAATGAGCTCCTGCACCTCTTTTTCTACGAAATGACCCACGGGAGGAAGAGACTGAAAATGCATTAAAAAAAAAAATCTTCCTAAGACTGCCCACCTTTTCCTTTTCCTTTTCCCTTCCCTTTGTTCCCAGAACTTCGGGCGTGATACGGGGGGTCTTCAAAGCTTTTTGTCTTCGCGTTATATGCCTGGAAGGAAAGAGGAAGGGATTAAAACAAAACCTGCCGCCAAACCAGTGCAGCTCAAAAGACTGCGGAAGGCTCCTCCAAAGCCCAAAGAACACCAACAGGAAGTAGGCAGAACCAAAGAGCCGCGCGTTATCCAGTGGGCACCTCTGGCAGTGAAGCGACTGCCCCCAAGGGTGGGTCTGGGGCATCAGTAGGGAGTTAGACAGACCTCACGCCCCATTGGGATTGCCAGCTCCGAGTTGGGAAACACCTGGAGGTTTTGGGGCGGAGCCTCAGGAGGGCGGGGTTTGAGGGGGGAGGGACTTCGGTGGGGCATAATGACAGAGTCCACCTTCCCACATGGCCGTTTTCTCCAGGGGAGCTGTCCTCTGTCACCTGGAGGTCAGCTGTAATCCCAAGAGATCTCCAGCCACCTCCTGGAGATTCACCAAGGGAAGACCAATCTACAATTCACAACTAGGTTCAAAACTATACATTACATCCTTTAAATCATTTCTCTATAGAGATCTTTATAGTCAGATTTGTTGGAGATTCTAATACAAGCAATAAGAATTGTGTACTCACTTAACATAGCAAAGTGTAAGCTTATTCACAACGACAACTATATATTACATTCAGGGTTAGTGGTCACAACCCAATAGAGTGTATAGACATTGATCCAACAGATTGCTCATGACAATTGCACACAGTTTTGAAAAAAGAACATGTTCAAAACTAACAGTCGGTTCCTCTGCGATTCCATACATAGATAAGTGTCTGTAGACCTCCAGCAGAAAGTAACTGGAGCAGCGAAGACTCCCACTGTGGAAAGGATAACAGCCGGATGCCTCTCCCGGGTATAAATCAAGACGTTTCAATGATCTTCAACAGCGGCTGGTAAAACGGGAACCCGATTTCCAAAATAACAGAGGCACAGCTCAGAAGCTTCAAAGTTAATACGAATAAGGAAATATATATGTCATCTTGGGAATTTTTATAGAAAAATGCAATGAAAATATCAACATGTAACAATTTAAAAGAAAATTGCTATAAAATGATGTATAGACGGTATATGACACCGAAAAAGGTAGCAAATATAAGTAGTAATATGTCAAACAAATGTTGGAAATGTAAAAAAATGGAGGGCTCTTTTTACCATATGTGGTGGTGGACATGTGATAAAGCAAAACATTTTTGGACAGAGGTTCATACAGAGATGGAGAAAATTTTGAAAGGTAAAATCAAGAAAGAACCAGAAATATTACTTCTGGGACTTAAAATGGAAGAAGTCAACATTGCAAAACGGACTTTGATGTGGTATATGATTACAACTGCTAGAATGACGTATGCTCAATGCTGGAAACAAGAAAGAACTCCCGAAATTTGGGAGTGGATTAAAAAGTTACTTTTTTTTTTTTAACAAACAATATTTTTATTTAATTTTCTTATGCATTACATCATGCATATATCACTTCTACATTCATCAGTCTCTTACAGAGTTATCACAATTCAACACTATATTTTATTTACTTTCGTCCATTTATAAAACTTTACCCATCTAGCATTGAATGTTTCCATATCTTTATTTCCCAGTATAGTGGTCAGTTTATCTATTTCAACTACTTCTTGTATTTTGAGAATCAGGTCTCTCTGGGATGGTATCCTTTCTAATTTCCAGCTTTTGGCAAACAAAATACGAGCTGCTGTTATAATGAATGCAATTACATATTTTTCTTCCATTTCCAGCTTTTCTGGCATTATATTTAGCAGAAACATCTCTGGTTTAAAAGGTAATACTGCCTCAAACATATCTGTCAACATCTTATAGATCTTCTGCCAATATTGTTGTGCTTTGGGGCATCTCCACCACATATGGTAGAAGGTGCCCACGTTGTGCTTACATTTCCAGCAGTTTTTAGGTGCATTCTTATAGCATTTGGCGATTTTATCCGGGGACCAGTGCCACCGGTGAAACATTTTAAACACATTTTCCTTATAAGGTATCGCCCTCCTTTGTTTTGCAGTTAACCATATTTTAGACCACTCCTCTATCGTATAGCCTAGATCTTGCATCCATACAATCATTGTACTCTTGACCTCTTCATCTAGTTCATAATTAGTCAGAAATACGTTATATAGCTTTTGAATTAATTTGTCACTCGACGACAGCCATAGTTTGTCTAACTCATTTTTTCCACAGTAAAAACCTCTTTTTTCGTCTTTCACAAAGCATTTTTTTAGTTGCATATTTTCCCACCATGACAACTTTATACCTTGTTTTTCTAGCATTTCTTGGGATTTTAGTTTACTTGTTTCATCTAATAATGTTTCATAGGTTAACAAAGCTGTGTTTTTTCTTAGCGAGGGTTTTATAAAAGCTTCTAAGGGTGAGAGCCATCTTGGTGTTTTAGGATAGAATTGATCTCTAATTTCCTGCCAAATTTTATTTAATGCTCCTCTGGTAGTATGCTGATTAAATTTTTTATGTATTTTATCTTTGTCGTAACCCATATACGCATGCCACCCCATGTCCAGATCAAAACCTTCAAGCGTTAGCACTCTTTTATTAGTTAGTAAGGCCCATTCTTTAATCCATGACATTGCCGCAGCAGAGTAATACAACTTCCAGTTTGGAATATTTAATCCACCCTTTTCTTTTCGATCTTGTAAGACTTTCCATTTAACCCGTGGTGGTTTCTTAGCCCATAAGAAACTTCTACATATTTTATCAAGTTCATTGAATATTTTCGTATTCCTCAATACTGGAATGTTTTGCGCTAAGAACAAGAATCTCGGTAACACATTCATTTTTAGGACTGCTATTTTACCCATAAAAGATAATTGAAGGTTTCCCCATTTTGTTAAATCCTTCATTATTTCCGTTAATAGTTTAACATAATTGTCTTCAATTAGCGTATTATTCCTTCTGGACATGGTTATTCCCAAATATTTAATTTTAGTGACTGTCTTCAATCGAGATACTTTTTCTATCTGCTCACTTTGACATATCGTACAGTTTTTTATTAAGATGTTTGTCTTATTATAGTTTATTTTTAATCCCGCAACTTCTCCGTAGCTCTCGATTACCTCCATCAATACTGGTATCGATTTTATCGGTTCTTCAACTACAAATACCAAATCGTCCGCAAAAGCCTGTAGCTTATACACTTCTTTTTGTATTTTTAAGCCTATTATTTTGTCATTCTCTCTTACCAAGTCTGTTAGGGTTTCTAACGTGAATATAAATAGTAGAGGTGACAAAGGGCACCCTTGTCTTGTGCCTTTTTCAATCGGGATAGTTTTTGTCGTTTCCCCATTTACGACTACTTTGGCTGATTGTTTTGAATATATTGCTCTGATCATTGCGTAGAAATTTTCTCCACAATCCCAAACCGCTAATTTCTGTAGCATAGTCCCAGGTTACTCTATCAAAGGCCTTTTCTGCGTCCAGAAATATTAATGCTAGTTGTTCACTCGGATGTAATTCATAGTATTCCAATACATTCATAATCGTCCTTATATTGCTTTTCATTTGCCTATTAGGGAGGAATCCTGTTTGATCTTGGTGTATTATTTCAACCAGGACCTTCTTTAATCTTGAGGCTAGTATGGTGGCGTAGATTTTATAATCCACATTCAGCAATGATATAGGTCTATAGTTCTTTACTTCTTTCCCATCTGTATTTGCTTTATGAATTAGCGTAATCAATGCTTCCTTCCACGTTTGTGGCATTCTTCCTCCTAGTTCTATTTCGTGTAGTACCTCCTTATATGGTATTACTATTTGGTCTTCAAATTTATGATACACTTCTATTGGAATACTGTCTGGGCCTGGAGTTTTATTAATTTTTTGCTTTCGAATTGCCTCTACTATCTCTATTTGTGAAATAGGGTTATTCAGTATAAGTTTTTGTTTCCCATTAAATTTCTTCCTATTCCATTTTGCTAAGTATTCTTTTGTTCCTTGGGGATTTATGTATTCTTGATGGTATAGATTTTTGTAATATTTTTCTATTATTTCATTGAGTTTTGCAGCGTTGTGTTTTTCCATTTGTTTCTCATCTCTAAGTGCTGTAAAAAGTTACTTTTCACGGTTGAAATGGATAAAATGACAAGAAAACTTTAGAGAATCGGGAAGCAGAAGAATTTTTCATGGACTGGAAAGACTTAAAAGAATATTTGAAGAAATATTGGGACGTAAAAAATAACCTTTTTCGCTTTGATAACTATTAAAAAAAATAGAAGGATATTAAGAAAAATAGTTAAAAGATATGTTACCAAGAGAATTTTGTTAATGGGAAAAGTGAAATGAGGAAACAGTAAGACTTGGGCTGGAGGTTGGAGCACTGCGGGAAGTCAAAAGGGGGGGGGGTTACTAGAAGAAAAGGATATATGTTAATGTGTAAGAATACATATAGTTCGAATTTTTGATATATTCCAATGAAATTGTTTTTTTAAAAAAAAGCTTCGAAGGAACTGTTGTGAATTGTAGATGGTCTTCCCTTGGCGGGTGTTGCCTGTGGCTATACCTTTACACTAAGGGTTCCCTATTGTCTTTGTCACTTCCTGGAGACGGGCAACCCTAGACCCCCACGGGGCACACTCTGCTGAAACGTCTCCAGCACTATTCCTGTATAGCCCAGGGTAGCCTGATCTCACCAGATTTCGGAAGCTAAGCAGGGTCGGTCCAGATTAGTGCTTGGAGGGGAGACCAATGAGAAAGTCCAAGGCTACTACACAGAGGCAGGCAATGGGAAAACCACCTCTGGAAACTCTAAGGTAGGGGGTGTCAAACATAAGGCCCGGGGGCTGGAACTGGCCCATCCAGGGCTTGTATGTGGCCTGCAAGCAACTAGTGCAAGGGAGGGAACGGGAGACTGTTCGGGGGGCAGGGAGTGGGCACAGTCACTCGGATTGTGGCCTCAGCATGGCAGAACAACCTCATCGGCAGCAATCAAGCAGCGTGGGAGCATCTGCCCGGTGCTGCACCACAGGCTTGCCAGTCTGCCCAAACGGGTTTTCCTTTGCATCCCCCCTCCCAGCCCATGAGGCCTTGCAGTGAGGATACAACAATTTGGAGCTTACCAGCTGCTGTCCTTTATACAGTTTATATCTCCGGTACCTGGCATTACCTTTCATGGCACAGGTGGCCAGTGTTCCCTCTAAGCTGAGTTACTGCGCGCTAGCTCACAGTTTTTTAGCCTCCGGCTCAGACATTTTTGTCTTCGCTCAGGAAGGACGGCTCCAGGGCAAACTAATTTATGCAGGAGCCAAATCGCTCGCTCACCACTTTAATGCCAGTAGCTCACAAAGGAGAATTTTTGCTCACAAGACCCCACAGCTTAGGGGGAGCACTGCACGTGACCCGGCCCGACAAAGTGACATTTATGCCAGATCCGGCCCTCGTAACAAATGACATCGAGGCCTCTGCCCTAAGGAGTCACCGTAAGTCAACTGCGACTGGATGGCACCTTCCACCACCACCAGTTGTTTATTTATTGGCAGCCCTAACTGGAGTTTTTAAATTGTGACTTTAGAGGCTGTTTTATTTAAATGACTGTTGTGGGTTTTTAAAAAATAACGCTATACCGTAAGCTGCGCCTTGAGTTCTGCAAGGGAGAAAGGCGGCTCACGGACATTTTAAGTGAATGAAAGAAGAGAAGCAAACACGACAGGGCTCCGGCTACGCCGCAGGAGAGGTCACCTCTAGGAAGTAGAAGCGGTCGGAGCCGCTGGCCGAGTAGTCTTGGATGCACTCCGTCAGGTCCTCCCCGTACACCACGGTGCAGCGGCCCTGGACGTCTCGGAACTCCACACTGGCCTCTTCGTCGCTCCAGTACAACAGGTTGATATCCGCGTGGTAGCTGGCTTTCACCGACTTGTGGGTGTTCTCCGGCCTGGGAAGAGACAAGACCAAGCGTTGCCTTACAGCAGGATGAAAGAGAGGGGACCGACCTGCCGGAACGCCAAGCGAAGTTTAAAAAATGGGCTGTCCTTCCTTGATTCGGCCGCCTGGCCTCTTCCAAAAAAGACCTCTGCCAAATGCAACACCCCCCCAAGAATTCTTTGTTGCAAAGTTTCGTCGCCACTAAACCTAGGGGGTGCTTTGTCTCGTTCGGGGATCCCCAATGTGACGCCCACTGAGATCTTTCTTGGTGCTCAGTAAGGGGCAACTGCTTCTTCCAGGCACACAAATTCAAAATGGTGGCCGGACCGAAGGGGGGTGGGGTATGAGTCTTTGTAGGGTTCCAATCAGTGTTCCCTCTAAGCTGAGTTAGTGACAAGCTAGCTCACAGTTTTTTAGCCTCCGGCTCACACCTTTTTGTCTTAGCTCAGGAGGGATGGCTCCAGAGCAAACTGATTTAGGCAGTAGCCAAATCGCTTGCTCACAACTTTAATGCCAGGAACTCACAAAGTAGGATGTTTGCTCACAAGACTCCACAGCTTAGAGGGAGCATTGGTTCCAATACCTATTACTTCAAGCAGGGGTCGTTTCGTAGAAAAAGAGCTAGGGGGACTCATTAGCACAACTCATTAGCATATGCCACACCCCCTGACATCACCGGAAGTGTGTCATAAGGCCACACACCCCGCCCCCAACGGTCCCGGCTGCCGCCGCCGGCCTTACAGCTCCACTGCCGAGCCCCATGAGGGGCCCGGCGGTGGACCTGCAAGGCCGGCGGGAGTGCGAGGAAGCCCCGCGAAGGCCCTCCCTGGCCCCAGGCAGGCAGGGGTGGGGAGAGGCAGGGAGGAAGCAACTTACCCTCCCTCTTCTCCTGCCTCCTCCTGGCTGAATGAGGGTCGGAAGCAGGGGGCGGGGCTTCGTCATGTGCCCCGCCCCCCGTACCTCACCCGGGGGAACTGCGATCCCCCGCGATCCCCCCGACTGACCCAACACACACACACACTTCAGAAGTCAGACCACACAGGCCGCTTTTCACCTGTAAAGCTTGTAGACCCGCAGTTTGATCTCCGCTTCGTTGGGGCGGCCGTTGCTGCGTATGTTGCAGTAGATGGCTTTAATGCGGCCGATGCGGTACGGTTCTGGCGCGTCCTGGTTGCTGCCTTTGATGTACTCCGAGTACTTGCGGTAGTGCTCCGGGTGCAGCTCCTCATCCACCGCTTCCTTCTTCTGGCGCTTGACGGGGCTGGCCAGCCTCAGACTGGGGGGAGGGAGATAACAGCCCACCGTAGAAAACGGACAGTTGGATGTGGTGCGGACAGTTAAGGAACTGCCAGAACTGCACCCGCTTTTTCGGAAACTGAACCGTCTTGCCTTTAACTGTTGTTCGTTGACGCCAGGTGAACACAAATTATTCACGCGCCTCGACACGTGCCTTTTTGATGACTACATGCAAATTTATCAAAAAGCGACCGCCCACTCTTAGAAGGAAAGGCCAGTTCGAATTTAACTCCTGCGTTTGTCCAGCGACACAGTAACATACCAGAATCAAATACACAGTAACATACCAGAATCACACTCAACAAACGAGAGAGAGAGAGAGAGAGAGAGAGAGAGAGAGAGAGAGACAGAGACAGACAGAGAGAGAGAGAGACAGAGAGAGACAGAGACAGAGAGACAGAGAGAGAGACACAGAGACAGAGAGAGACACAGAGAGAGAGAGAGACAGACAGAGAGAGAGAGAGAGACAGAGAGAG
>NW_015171055.1:28180-31184 GCF_001447785.1 Gekko japonicus | reverse complement strand
AGAGAGAGAGAGAGAGAGAGAGAGAGAGAGAGAGAGAGAGAGAGAGAGAGAGAGAGAGAGAGAGAGAGAGAGAGAGAGAGAGAGAGAGAGAGAGAGAGAGAAGATTGGATTTATATCCCACCTTTCACTACCAGAAGGCGTTTCAGAATGGCTTGCAATCTCCTTTCCCTTCCCACAAAAGACACCCTGTGAGGTAGGTGGGGCTGAGAGAGCTCTTTCGAGGACTGCTCTTGAGAGAACAGCTCTGAAAGAACTTGTAATTGACCCAAGGTCATGCCAGCAGCTGCATGTGGAGGAGGAGTGGGGAATCAAACCTGAACCCCCTATTAGAGTCCACGCTCCTAACCACTACGCCAAACTAGAGATGTGCCCTACTCTCCAGAAGCTTCGCTGATCGAGTCTGCTCTTGCCAGTCAAGATGAACCCACGTCAGTCCATCGATCAACTAACACACCAGTTGACTGACTGCTAATTACAGCGTACCGCCCTGGTGCACACTACAGAATGCCATCTGCCTTTAAATAAGGTTTGTTATTTATTTTATTTAGAATATTTCCGTGCTGCCTCTTCAGAGTCCTGTTCGAGGGGCTCATGCTTAAAATCCACAGTATTGTAATGCCAGCCATTGAAGCACAAGCGGCACAAAAACTATCCATAAAACAGAAGCAGATCATAAAAAGCTAAAGATAGTTGCAGAGGGCAGCTGCGTTAATCTGCTGCGGAACAGCTAGGTTTGAGTCTAGTAACACTTCAGAAACCAAAGAGATTTGGGGGGTATAAGCACCAGGATTCAAATCCAGCACCCCAATGATAAAACTCCTAAAAAGCTGGTATGGTGAGAGTCAGAACTGTCTGTTGCGATTCAAATCTAGCTACCCTAAAGATAAAACTAAAAAATGCTGGGGAGATAAGGGGCAGAGCACCCGTCACCAGGATTCAAATCCAGCACCCCAAAGATAAAACTCCTAAAAAGCTGGTATGGTAAGAATCAGAGCTGTCTCTGTTGGGATTCAAATCTAGCCACCCTAAAGATAAAACTCCCAAAAAGCTGATAAGGGTTAGAGCACCCATCACGAATCCAGCACCCCAAAGATAAAATTCCTAGAAGAGGAGGAGGAGATTGGATTTATACCCCACCCCTACCCGAAGGAGTCTCAGAGCGGCTTACAAACTCCTTTCCCTTCCCCTCCCCACAACAGACACCCTGTCAGGTAGGTGAGCAGATAAGATAAAACCCCGTTCCAGCCTGATCAATAAATGAGCCACCCCTACCCAAATGCGCCACGATTTGCATGCTGTTTCCGGCTGACCGGAAACCCTGTCTTCCTTGCCCCGCCTAATCGAGTCCCTTCGAGAACCAACCTAAATGAGAATGCCTCCGGCAAGAGGAAGACTCCGTCCCCAACTCGGTACTGCACCCCGTTCTTGGTCGCCACGCCGTAGTACATCTTCCCGTCCGCCTCCTCCTGCGGCTCCAAGACTCTGGGGATTTCCTTCTGCCTCACCTCATCCAAGCGAGTGCAGCTCATGCAGAACCTAGGGAGAAAACAGACCCGAGTTTTGAAGGAGAGTTGCGACAATGTCCCATGTTTAAACTTTCCCGGCAATTAGTTTGTGGAAACTTCTGCTTCTGGGATGGTCTGAAAAGTTCCTTTTGGGATACACTAAAGCAGGGCTGTGGAACTCATTTGTTATGAGGGCCGGATCTGACATAAATGAGACCTGTTGGGCCGGGCCACATGTGTCATAAAATGTAATGCCAGGTAGCGGAGATATAAACTTTATAAAGGACACAAACACCAAGGGGTTTTTTTATACTTAAAATAAAAGCATGCTTAAAACATGAGCACTCTTGCAATATTTTGTTTATTTAACAGTGTCTGATAACGGACACCTCTTGCTCTGAGTTACTGCATCAAAATGTCTGTGCTGTTGCAATCTTGAGCATGCTGTTCAGGTGTGTATCTGTCAGCTGCAAAACCTATGATGATGCAGCGGCAGAACTGGAAGAAGAAGCAGGAGACAGCCAGTTCCACTGCGGGCCTGAGAGAAGCCCTCCGGGGGCCTGATCTGGCTCCCGGGCCGCATGTTTGACACCCCTGCACTAAAGCCTGCTGTTTTGAGAGACAAATTAACTGTAGATCTTTCTAGTAAGCCAGGGCCCTGACCTGGATGGCCCAGGCTAGCATGATGTCAAATCTCGGATGCTAAGTAGGGTCGGTCCTGGCTAGCATTTGGATGGGAAACCACCAAGGAAGTCGAGGGTTGCTATGCAGAGGCAGGTAATGGCAAACCCACCTCTGTTCATCTGCCCTGATCTGGACAGTTCAGGCTAGCCCGATCTCATCAGATCTCAGAAGCTAAGCAGGGTTGGACCTGGTTAGCACTTGGATGGGAAGTCCAGGGTCACTACGCAGAGGCAGGTAATGGCAAATCACCCGTTAGTCTCTGCCCTGGCCTGGACATCCCAGTCTGGCCCGATTTCATCAGGTCTTGGAAACTAAGCAGAGTCACACCTGGTTAGTGCTTAGGTGGGAGGCAGCCAAGGAAGCCCAGGGTTGTTGTGCAGAGGCAGGCAACGGCATACCTACTCTGTTTCTCTCTGCTCTGATCTGGACGGCCCAAGATAGCCAACGTGGTCAGATCTTGGAAGTTAAGGAGGGATGGCCCTGGTTAGCACTCGGGTGGGAGATAACCAAGGAAGTTGCTGCGCAGAGGAAGGAAGGCAATGACAAAGCACCCGTTTCTCTCTGCCCTGACCCACATGGCCCATGCTAGCCTGAGCTTGTCAGATCTCGGAAGCGAAGCAGGGTCGGCCCTGGTTAGTCCTTGGATGGGAGACCGCCCGGGATGTCCAGGTTCACTACGTAGAGGAAGGCCCTGGCAAAACCACCTCTGAATGCCGCTTGCCTTGAAAACCCGATGGGGTCGCCATTAGTCGGCTGCAACTTGATGCTCCTTTCCACAGCCACCGGGGGTGGTGATCCCCCCCCCCCCCCCTTTT
>NW_015171055.1:15612-27695 GCF_001447785.1 Gekko japonicus | reverse complement strand
CCCACTCCTCAAGATGCAGCTGCTGGCATGACTTTGGGTCGGTCACATGTTCTCTCAGAGCTGTTCTCTCAGCAGTCCTCGAGAGAGCGCTCTCAGCCCCGCCTACCTCACAGGGTGTCTGTTGTGGGGAGGGGAAGGGAAAGGAGTTTGTCAGCCGCTCTGAGACTCCTTTGTGTAGTGAAGGGTCGGGGTATAAATCCAATCTCTTCTTCTTCTTCTTTTACCTCACAGGGTGTCTGTTGTGGGGAGGGGAAGGGAGAGGAGTTTGTAAACCGCTCTGAGACTCCTTTGGGTAGTGAAGGGCGGGGTATAAATCCAATCTCTTCTTCTTCTTTTACCTCACGGGGTGTCTGTTGTGGGGAGGGGAAGGGAAAGGAGTCTGTAAGCCGCCCTGAGACTCCTTTGGGCAGTGAAGGGCGGGATATAAATCCAATCTCTTCTTCTTCTTTTACCTCACAGGGTGTCTGTTGTGGGGAGGGGAAGGGAAAGGAGTTTATGAGCCGCTCTGAGACTGCCTTGGATAGTGAAGGGCAGGGTATAAATCCAATCTCTTCTCCTCTTCTCTCCTTTTGTTCCAGCAGGGCATTCTTCCCATTCTCAAACCACATTTGAAGGACTGTCTCCTTCTGTGTGCCCCTCTGCCCCAACTATGGTGGTCAGGCAGCCATCTGCTGGCTATACCGCCACCCAGGGTGGCCTGCCTGGGATTGCCCGGAACTTGGGCCTTTCCAACCGTGGCTCTGGCTTTGTGGAAGGGGCTCCCTGTAGAGGTGACCCCCCCTCCCAGAGATCTTCAGGTGCTGCTAAAAGGCCTGCCTGTTTGCCAGGGCTTTTGAGCAGGTCTGAATGGCAGGCGTCTTTTTTCCCCCCTTCTCAAATCAGTTTTATTCAATTTTCTCATTAACATTAACAACAGGCGTCTTTTAAGGAGTGGAGGAGGGAGAGATTTGGGTGGGTTTTGCTATTTTAATCGTCGGTTTGAGCCGGGGATGTTTTAACTATCGTTGCAAGCTGCCTTGAACGACAACGAAAAGCGAGACAGAACTGCTTTAATACATCATAAGAATCAATAAAGTTAATCCCGTAAGGGCTCACTTGTATTTGTTGTCCTCGGAGGGCTGGGTCTTCGGGGGAGTTTCAAACCTGGCATACTCTTGATCGTACCACATCTGGTAGAAATACGTCCTGCCGTCGTCCTCGACCATTTTGATTTCCATATCGAGTCCTCCCTGTGAGATGGAACGGTGTGGGGAGGGGAAATGCAGAGATCACATAAACAGGAGGAACTGTAGTTCAGTGGCAGAGCCTCTGCTTGGCATGCGGAAGGTCCCAGGTTCAACCCCCGGCATCTCCAGTTCAAAGGACCAGGCAGGAGGTGATGAGAAAGACCTCAGCCTGAGACCTAGGACAACTGGCTGCCAGTTTGGTGTAGTGGTTAACAATGTTCCCTCTAAGCTACGGAGTCCTGTGAGCAAAAAGTTCTACTTTGTGAGCTACTGGCATTAAAGTTGTGAGCAAGCAATCTGGCTGCTGCATAAATTAGTTTGCTCCGGAGCCCTCCTTCCTGAGCTAAGACAAAAATGTGTGAGCCAGAGGCTAAAAATCTGTGAGCTGGCTCACAATAACTCAGCTTAGAGGGAACATTGGTGGTTAAGTACGCGGACTCTAATCTGGGAGAGACGGGTTTGATTCCCCACTCCTCCACTTGCACCTGGCTGAATGACCTTGGGCAAGCCATAGCTCTGATAATAGCTGTTCTTGAAAAAGAGCAGTTTCTGTCAAGAGCTCTCTCAGCCCCACCTACCTCCCAGGCAATGTTCCCTCTAAGCTGAGGAGTCTTGTGAGCTAAAATCCCACTTTATGAGCTACTGACATTAAAGTTGTGAGCGAGTGATTTGGCTGCTGCATAAATTAGTTTGCTTTGGAGCCATCCTTCCTGAGCCAAGACAAAAATGTGTGAGCCGGAGGCTAAAAAACTGTGAGCCAGCTCACACTAACTCAGCTTAGAGGGAACCCTGCTCCCAGGGTGTCTGTTCTGGGGAGGGGAAGGGAAAGGAGAGGGTGAGCCGCTCTGAGACTCCTTTGGGGAGTGAAGGGCGGGGTATAAATCCAAGCTTCAAAATTTCCACAAATTTTACATCTCTATTCCGCACACACCCCCTTCCGTGCTCTTTCTCTCTGTCTGCTGTCTCTTCACGAAGAGTATTATCCACTGAAGGTCCCCTCATCTTTACAAAAAGCAAGCAACCAAAGCCAACCCTCTGCCTTCTAAGAACTAAGTTACTACAAAGACAAACAGGACTGACTAAACTTGAGAACCCGGCAGCCAGAGCAGCTCCACGATGTTACCCTACCAGCCATGGGGGAGGGGAGCATTGCCCCTTCTGGGAAATCCCGGAGGACCTGACGGCCCAGGGGGGGAGGCACTGCCCCTGCCAGGAAATCGCAGGGCCGGAGGTTGGAGGGGGCTTAGCTCACTGCCCCACAGCATTTTACACCCCTGGTTTCAGGCAGAGGTCTTTTGCATCACCTACTTCCTGGTCCTTTTGAACACGAAATGCCGGGGATTGAGCCGAGGACCCTTGGGCATGCAAAACAGAGATTCTACCACTCAGCTATGGCCCCTCTCCATGGCTCTCTGGGGTCTCAGGTGGAGGTATTCCACATAGCCTACTGCTTGGTTCTTTCAACTGGAGATGCCAGGGACTGAACCTGGGACCTTCTGCATGCCAAGCAGAGGCTCTTCCACTGAGCCATGGCCCCTCTCCATGGCTTTCTAGTATCTCAAGTAGAGGTCTTCCACATCATCTACTGCCTGTTCCTTTCAACTGGAGATGCCAGGGACTGAACCTGGGACCTTCTGCTTGCCAAGCAGAGGCTCTACTACTGAGCCATGGCCCCTCTCCATGGCTTTCCAGTATCTCCAGTAGAGGTCTTCCACATCATCGACTGCCTTTTAACTGGAGATGCCGGGGACTGAACCTGGGACCTTCTGCGTGCCAAGCAGAGGCTCTACTACTGAGCCATGGCCCCTCTCCATGGCTTTCCAGTATCTCCAGTAGAGGTCTTCCACATCATCGACTGCCTGTTCCTTTTAACTGGAGATGCCGGGGACTGAACCTGGGACCTTCTGCGTGCCAAGTAGAGGCTCTACTACTGAGCCATGGCCCCTCTCCATGGCTTTCCAGTATCTCAAGGAGAGGTCTTCCACATCATCTACTGCCTGTTCCTTTTAACTGGAGATGCCAGGGACTGAACCTGGGACCTCCAGCGTGCCAAGCAGAGGCTCTTCCGCTGAGCCACAGACCCTCCCTATTGAAATACTCCATCGTTCAGAGGATAAGAAAGTACCCTCCTCTGCAACAGCCAACCAGCTTGCCAACACACCTCTAGAGCCCAGTTTTCTGAAGGCGCTTTATAGATGACGTTGACTTTGCCGTGGATGTAAGCGAGCTGCATGTCTTCACATTCGTCCACCAAGAAGAGCTCCAGAGGGTCGGAGGTTGCTCCCAGGACGGTGTCAGTGCCACGGCAGAACCAGTGGACGTGGAACATGGGCTCGTTGTTGGCATCCTCCCACATGGCGGTGATTCTAGGGAAATCGAGGAGGGGGGCAGGAGAGAGAGAGAGAGAGAGAGAGAGAGAGAGAGAGAGAGAGAGAGAGAAATGAGTTCCCAATGAGGATCCAAAGTGAGGGTCTTTTGTGGTCTGCAATACTTGTTTTCTCAGCCTTGAAGTACATGGGGCAAAGAAGGGGTATTTGCCAGTTCCAGGCAAAGGGCGAAAAAGCACCACTACATCCTCGATCGTCCTTACAACCAGCCAGTAAGACAGATCGGTATTACTGCCCCCTAACTCTGGGGGTTGCCAGTTCTGGGTTGGGAAATTCCTGGAGATTTGGGCAAGGAGCCGGAACAGGATAGGGTAAAATACCATAAAGTTCAAACTTCAAAGCAGCCGGTCTTCAGTTCAAAGCCCAACATCTCCAAACAGAGGATAAGAACATAAGAGCCCTGCTGGATCAGACCAGTGAGGGTCCATCTAGTCCAGCCTCCCGTCTCACACAGGGGCCAGCCAGTTCCTCTGGAGGGCCAACAACAGGGCAGAGAGGCCGAGGCCTTCCCCTGATAACAACATCAGAAGATAAGACCAGGGGTCCATCTAGTTGAGTATCCTGTCTCACACAGGGGCCAACCAGTTTCTTTGGACAACCAACAACAAGGCATAGAGGCCTCGGCCTTCCCCTGATGTTGCTTCCTGGTTCTGGGATTCAGAGGGTTAGTCTCTCTGAATGTGGAGGTTCCCCTCAGCCACCATGGCTAGTAGCCACTGACAGTCTTATCCTCCATGAATCTATCTAATCCCCTTTTCAAGCTGTTTATTCCTGTGGGCATCACTACATCCTCTGGCAGCGAATTCCATATTTTAATCACTCTCTGTGTAAAGAGAGTGATTGTCCGTCCTGAACCTATTTCCCCTCAGCTTCACTGGACACCAGTGTTCCCTCTAAGCTGAGTTAGTGTGAGCTAGCTCACAGTTTTTTAGTCTCCAGCTCACACATTTTTGTCTTCGCTCAGGAAGGATGGCTCCAGAGCAAACTGATTTATGCAGTAGCCAAATCGCTCGCTCACAACTTTAACGCCAGTAGCTCACAAAGTCAATTTTTTGCTCACAGGACTCCACAGCTTAGAGGGAGCATTGCTGGACACCCTCCTGTTCCAGTACTTTGGGAGAGGACGAGAGAGTCCTCACGTTCACTCAAGAAGGATGCATGTTTATCCCCGAGAACACACACCTTGCCAGGTAAAGAGGTTTTGTGGGGTCGTCAGGGCTGACGGAGACACAGTCGCCCACCTGCAGCGTCTCCGAATCGATGCACACCTTCTGGTAATAGTTCTTCTTACCGTCACTCTGTAGTCCGGGATAATAAAAAGAAAATTACCTTTGCGGGGAAATGACAGGTAGGTGCCGACGACTACGTTCCAAGCGTACTAAGGTCACTCGTTTCCTGCCTGCTCCCCTTCCCTACCTGGCAGGTGAATTCTACTCGGCACCCTTGTCCCACCTTTCATGACTTTTCTTGGGGGGGGGGGTGTCTTATGATACAATTTCTCCAAGTGACTCCAGCCTTCCAAACGAGATCAAGGTTTGAAGAACCCAGCTGCCAGTACAGTACAGGACTGTTGCGTATTTTGGGTCTCGGATTTAATTTACATTATTTATCTGTGATATTTATAGTTCGCCTTTCCCACTGGGATTCTCAAGGCGGATTACTATTATTTTTGGAAGTAAGTCTATTTGGGTAAATATTGGAAGTAAGTATATTTGGGTAAAGTAAAATAGTTTTTAAACACTGGATGGAATTTTCAATTGAATTATTAAATATCAATCTGAAACAATTTTTATTTTTCGGTAGAGCATTCCAATTTTGGTCCTATTTTATTAATTTTTTATTTATTGTTAATGGCCTTTCATGTGTTACAGGGAATCTACTGCTTGTTATAGTTTGAACTATGTGACCTCTGAAGAAGGCTCTTGTGAGCCGAACGCACCAGGTCATACACTGTTCCCTTTTGTGTGTATCTGTAACTTTGAACATTTTATGAGGCTTTATTTGGGCTCCTACTAGGTTTTTATATGTCTTTGTTTTGTACTCTTACCTATGTTTTTAACTTTTGGCCCTCCATTAGTTTTCTAAACTTCCTTTGGATGTTTGTGCTTTGTTGGTTTAGATATCCCCCCCTCTTTCTTTGGGGGGGGACTACTGCAATGCTCTCTACATGGGGCTGCCCTTGGGGCAACTTCGGAAGCTGCAGCTGGTGCAGAATGCCGCAGCCAGGTTGTTGATGGGTCTCCCCGTGAGGGAACACATCCAACTGGTGCCGAGGGCGCTGCACTGGCTGCCTATAGCGTTCCGGATACGCTTCAAGGTGCTGGTTATGACCTTTAAAGCCCTTTATGGTCTGGGGCCTGCCTACCTGCGGGACCGCCTTTCCCCGTATGTTCCCCCAAGAGCACTGAGATCTGAGTCGCAGGACTGTTTAGTCCCCCCTGGCCCTAGGGACGCCAGGCTAACAACTACAAGAACTAGGGCGTTCTCCTTGGCTGCACCAACATGGTGGAACCAGCTCCCACAAAAAATTAGCGCTCTCCGGGATCTCCACCAATTCCGCAGAGCGGTAAAGACGGAGCTGTTTCGCCTAGCGTTTAATAGCCCAGACCAACTATCACAGCACTTTATGGCTCGCCGCCCTGTGTAAACTGTATTGTTGTGTAAATCTGTGATTTTATTGTATTGTTATTGACTTATTGTTTTAGATGTATTGTATCATTTTATTGGTTTTAATGTTGTAAGCTGCCCTGAGCCGCTTTTGCGATAGGGCGGGATAAAAATCTAATAAATAAATAAAATTATAGAGTGAGTCAATATAATTGACATGATAGGACATGGAGGAGGAGGAGGAGGAGGTTGGATTTATACCCCGCCCTTCACTCAAGAGTCTCAGAGCGGCTTACAAACTCCTTTCCCTTCCCCTCCCCACAACAGACACCCTGTGAGGTAGGTGGGGCTGAGAGAGCTCTGACAGAAACTGCACCCTGTGAGGTAGGTGGGGCTGAGAGAGCTCTTTCGAGGACTGCTCTTTCGAGGACAGCTCTGACAGAACTATGGCTTGCACAAGGCCATCCAGCAGCTGCAAGTGGACGAGTGGGGTAAAGTATTCATTTATAAACTATTTATTTAGTTAGGGTTTTATTCCACCTTCCCTGCGAACGGGCCCAGAGCGGATGACAACGAGAGTTAAAACGTTTCACAATAAGGATTAAAACATTTCATAAAAATCTCCCACTATAAATAATCAAGACAGGTTTAAACAACGCAGTACACAAGGCAGCTGGCACGGCAGTTCGATATGGTAGCTATAAAAACTGGGGCCACTGGGCTGCAGACCAGGTGGGTCTTCACCTGATGGGCCGTTCAAAGATGGAAGGCTCAGCAGGGGAGACGGATGGATGGAATCACTGGTCGCCTGCCGCCTCACCCAAAGTGGAACAGCTCTGTTTTTACAGGCCCCGAGGAACTGTAATAGGTCCTGCAGGGCCCTGATCTCCAACGGGAGCACGTTCCACCAGGTCGAGGCCGGGGAAGAAAAAGCCCAGGCCCAGGTCGAGGCTCAATGGATGTCCTTTGGGCCGGGGACCACCAGCAGATGCTGGTCTGCTGAGTGCGGGGCTCTCTGGGGCACATAGTGGAATAGGATTAAGGCTGCAGAAATATGGAACCAACCAAGAGTCTAAAAACAGAACTGAAGTATGAACGTGTCACATTAAATGATGCCAGATCACACGAGCCGTTTCAGCCGCTGCACCGGAGAGACTCCCACGCCGCAAGCAGCCACCTCGGAAGCGGAACCTCAAACGCCTCCCTTTTCCAACTGGCTGAACACAACATCCCCACATGACCAGAGTACCTTGACAGGATCTCCCACCCAGGAGATCCGGCTCTTGTTTTGCTTCTTCTTCCTCCCTTGCAACATCTTCTTGGGCGAAGGCATCTCGGGGATGTTGTCGTCCACCTCCTCGTCCTCGTCGGCTTCTTTCACCGCCAAGTTGGGACATCTTAAAACAGAATATAAAAATGCGCTGCGTCTGCAGTGGAGAACTGCGGCCTCAGCGGTTTGGCAATACCCCCAAACCTTCCCAGTTCCCCCCTGGATACCCACATTTTGAAGATTCTGGCAAATGAATTTAAAAAAAAAAATTACCTCCTCTGCATGCAGGCCTGCTTTGACTTCCCACTACCGCCAAACTTGATCATATCCTGGCAAGCCTTGCATTTGCCACACTCTGGCTGCTGGCAAACCTGGAAGGGAAGGAGGAGGTGAGAGGCGAAGCTAGGACGACTTCACAAGGAAATTGGTATCAGGAGGTGTAAGTGCAGCCGGTGTGCTTCAAGCGGGCTGTCGTGATCTGGGCTGTGTAAGCATGGCCTAGCAGGCCCAGGGAGCCTGGCTAGCAGTAGGGGAGGCTGGGCCTACAACTCCCAGAAGCCCCTGAGAGGTTTTGGAGCCAAAATTGACCAATAGGAAAAGAGGAGGGCTTGGAATAAAAGATCTGGGGCAGCAGGAAGAGTTCTTCTTCCCAAGAGACAGAGCCAGAAGGGACTGAGGCTGCTGTGGGGGAGAGACCCTCATCCTGAGGGAAGGGTGAGTAGTTTAGTGTCACTTGGAATAGTGAGCTAGGGGCAATATATTTAGACCCGTTAAGGCATCTGATTTCTTTTCACCCACTTACTGTTATTCTGCACCTTGTTGTTTGACCTCCTATAAAATAAACCTTTTCCTTGTTGTACTCTGCCTGGTCCTCACGCCTATTATTCGGCCAAAAGGGAGGTCTGAAGGTCTTGGGAGGGTGCTCTGGGCCTTCTCAAGGGATCCTAAATCCAGAGTGGTGGCAGCGTCAGGTGACACCCCCACCTGAGCCGTGACACGGGCACATTGCCAGTGTGCTTCAGGGGGGAAACGTATATTCAGCCATGAAGACGACTTGGTGAACTGAGAAGAGTGCCAAATGGGAACTCGCTCGGCACTCGGGTACTATTCGAACTCAAAACCTACAACCTGGGCTACAAAGAGAAGGCGCTGCAAACTATTAAAATTAAAAGGCGAGATAAAATAAAGGGCAAGAGAGGCAGGAAGCGGCAACTGTTCTCCTTGGAGTGATGCAGGAGTCCTGGGAATAAAACTGGAAGGAAATGGTTGCGTATGATCCGTGAACTGTTCTGTTTTGTGGAACAGAAGTTCTGAAGACATGGGGCCGGGTCTCAAGAGCTTGCAAGACTGCCTTGTTTGGGAGAGTTTCAGATGTCTAAAAAGTGTTGAGCGTGTAATAGGAGGAGTCATTTGGAGAGAAAAAAACTGGTGTCCTAGGAGAAGACAGGTATGTGGAATTAGACATTTCCCATACCACTCTACCACCGGCTCTTTTTTTTGGGGGTGGGGTGGGGTGTCAGAGCAGAGAAACAAGCCCTGCTCCTCAAAGCTGCCTCCTCCCTTCCTGGTACCATATCAGATACGGGACGGATGCACAAAACCTCTCTTCCGTATAAGACATCAAGATGACAATTCAAGTGGAGCACAGGGATCGGAACCACAGCTGCCGTGTTCCAAACAGATGGGCAAATCCCAGAGGGCCTTCTCTCCACACACACACACACACACACCCAAATCCGCATGATCTGTTTTGAGAGATTTGTATTTGCATGAACAAACTGCAGACTTGGCCAACCTGAAAAATCAGCAGTGGCTGAACATAGCCTAACTCAAACAGGACACAGTATTTTGTTCCAAGACACTGAAAGGCTGGACAACACATCCAATTACCATGTCAGATTACATAGGGAAGCCATCAAAATTCATAAACCTAAACACAATTTCAACAGGAAAGAAGAGAGTTTAAAAAATAAATAGGGCATGGCTTCCTGCCCTGAAAGACACAAAAGGCTCTACATCTGACAACAGCACTACAGATAACATTAGAATCCACATGCAAAAGAACCTCCTCAGGAAACAGGAAACCTCCTCAGGAAACAATCCATATACAAAAGAACCTCCTCAGGAAAGCGCCTCCATTAACATGTTCACACAGCCTGGGGAACTCCTACAAGATAATGACTCAGCCCTACCCCCCACCTTCCTGAGTAGATATAAATTACCTGCCTACCATTTTTCTTCTCACTTTGACACAGAGAGTACTCCGTCTTTCTGCATTACACCTCTGAGTATGCCAGTCACAGCTGCTGGCGGAACGTCAGGTCCTACAATGCCAAGACCACGGCCAAACAACCCGGAAAATCTACAGCAGCTACTATCTACAGCTAAATCTACAGCTTAAATCTACAGAACTGTTTGGCTGGGAGCGGCATGGTGGCAACTGAGTAGGGATTTTGTGGGTGGGGCCTGAGGGGGGCGGGGTTTGGAGAGGAGAGGGATGTCTAATGCCACAGAGTCCACCTTCCAAAGCAGCCATTTTCTCCTGGAGATCAGCTGCGACCCCAGGTGACCTCCAGCTACCATCTGGAGGCTGGTAACTGTACAACTGAGGGAGGGGTAAAGGGGGAGGAGAACATCCTGGGGAGACCAGAGACGGAAGCTGGGAAGCCGCAGGTGAAGTTGGGAGTGTCACTCCCCGGACATCAGAGCCCGATGCTGGCAATACAGACACCACTCACACACCGTACGCGGAATATCACCCGAAGCGGCCTTAAACTGAATTAGATCCTTGGTCCATCGAGGACAGTATATTCTGACTGGCAGCAGCCCTCCAGGGTCTCAGGCAGAGGTCTTTCTCATCCCCTCCTGCCTGGTCCTTTTTAACTGGAGATGCCTGGGACCGAACCTGGAACCCTTTGCATGCCAGGCAGAGGCCCTCCCACTGAGCCACAGCCCCTCCCTGCCGGACCCTACCTCGCAGACCCCGCAGCGCCGGCGCTTCATGGCGTTCTCCTTGTCCTCCTCCTTCTCGTTCTTCTCTATCTGCTCGGAGAAGAAGGTGTCGAAGATCAGGTAGACCAGCTTGGTGGTGGTGGCCTTCGTGGGGCCTTTGTCCTTGTCGATCTTGGTGGGGTGCCGGATGGCCTGCCTTCGGGGGGGGGGGGGAGAGATGACGGGTGAGAACGTTACACTCTTGGTCTCTGCACACCACTGAAGGAGCGCCTCATCCCTCATGAACCTGCCTGGCTACTACGGTCACCTGTGAAGGCCTTGCTTTGGGCACCCCGCCTTCTGAGACGAGGCGGGAAGCGACCCCGGAGAGGGCCTTCTCGGTTGTGGCACCGAAGCTCTGGAACTCTCTCCTCGGAGACACCCCGCCTGCCCTCTTCTGTGGCCCTCTTTTGCCAGCAGGTGAAGCCCCGTTTTGTATCCCCTCAGGGATCCCTACTTCTTAACCAATGCTTTTAATTGTTTTGAATGTATTTTAACTCTGTTTTGTGCATATTTTAACTGTTGGGTGTTTTTTTTTTAGAAGAAGGAGATTGGATTTATACCCCGCCCTTCACAACTCAAGGGAGTCTCAGAGCGGCTCACGGAGGGACATTCGGCCGTACGAGCTCCCGATCGCAGCCAGGACAAATCCACAAAGTCCTGTGCTCTGCCCTCCTCACGAAAATGATTTCTAGTCCGGCACGCAACAAACCGCCTTCCACGCTGGCCCTGAGACGGGCGTTCGAAGGAAGTCCGCCCAGCTTCTCTGCGGGGCAGCCGCCGCCCTACCTCTTCCCCAGCGTGACTCCGGCCAGCTTGATCAGGTCCCTCATGCAGGGGGTGATGAGGACGGGGGGCTCGTCGCTGTCTCCCGCCTCGTCGTAGCTCTCCACCTGCTCCACCACAAACTGAGCGTGCCGCAGGAGGGAGTCTTCCGTGAAGCGGTTGAAGTTCAGGCCGGCGGGAGGGACGGTCGTCTGGAGACAAATCGCAAGGATGTAACGCCGTTCACCGTACAGCAGGGGGCCCCCCAAAACCTTTTCGAGCCAGTGGGCACCTTCAGAAATCTGACACAGGGTGGTGGGCGCAACCGCAAAAATGCCTGCTGCAGGAGGCAGAGCCAGTCACAGAATGCCAAGGGAGTGAGTTCCTGCCGAAATCTGATTGCAGCTCTTTAGCGTTTCGGGCAGGAGCTCTGCTTATCTGCGTGCTTTTTTGGGGTTGTCCCATAACTACGGGGCTGCCAACAAAAAGGCCCTGTTTCGTGTGCCCACCAGATGAGGGTTTTTTTGTATTTTATGTGTGTGTGTGCACCTGGAAGTCATGGTGATCTCTGGCGACTGACCCCCACTGAGGGCCTGGAGGGTATTCAGAGAGGTGGCTGAATGAAGCCTGCCCCCGCCTCCCGACTGCTTGGGGGCGGGGGAGGATTCAGAGTTTCTCCTGTGCCAAACTGACCTCGATCTTGTTCAGCAAATCCTCATAACTGACGTCAGGATTGTTCTGCAGGAATTCCACCACAATTTTGCTCATGTAGATCTTCTCCTGCATCAGCGCAAAGATGGGGGCGTACTCCTCGCTTGATTCCATCAGGATGTAGTC
>NW_015171055.1:10277-15404 GCF_001447785.1 Gekko japonicus | reverse complement strand
CACCCCTTGCTCTGAATTATTGCATCAAAATGACTGCAGTTGCAATCTTGAGCATGCTGTTCAGGTGTGTATCTGTAGGCTGCAAACCTACGATGACGCAGCAGCAGCAAAACTGAAAGAAGAAGAAGACAGCCAGTTCCACTGTAGGCATGACAGAAGCTCTCCGGGGGCCTTATCCGGCCCCCGGGCCGCATGTTTGACTCCCCTGACCTAAGGGCTTGGAAGATGAGCCCTTACATTTACTCCCTACCAACTTTGCTTGGTGATAGGAGTTCCAAGTATTATGAAAGGGCAGTAACAGTGGGAGGGCTTCTGGAGTTCCAGCCCCGCTGGTGGACCTCCTGATGGCACGTGGTCTTTGGCCACCGTGTGACACAGAATGTTGGACTCGATGGGCCATTGGCCTGATCCAGCACAGCTTCTCTTATGTTCTTATGTCTGGGGCAGTGAAGCTCTGTATTCTTGGTGCTTGAGGGGCAACAGTGTCAGGGCTTCTAGCATTCTGGCCCTGCTGGTGGACCTCCTTATAGCACCTGGTTTTTGGCCACCCCGTGACACAGAGTGTTGGACTGGAGGGGTCACTGCCCTGATCCAACATGGCTTCTCTTATGTTCTTATGAGAGGATATTAGTTCTAGTATTATGGATGGCCCAGGCTATAGCCTGATCTCATCAGATCTCAGAACCTAAACAAGGTCAGCCCCGTATCATACTCGGATCGGAGGCCACCAAGGAAGTCCAGGATCGTCGCACAGAGGCAGGCCATGGCAAACCACCTCTGTCTGTCTGTTGCCCTGACCTGGATGGCCCAGGCTAGCCCGATCTCATCAGATTTCAGACACTAAACAGGGTTGGTCCTGGTTAATACTCAAATGTGAGACCACCAACCAAGTCCAGGGTTGCTACGCAGAGGTAGGCAATGGCCAACCACATCTGTTCGACTCTTGCCTTGAAAACCTGATGAAAGGTTGCCATAAATAGGTTGTACCTTGACAGCACTTTACAAGCAAATGTTATGTGAGGCAAAGCACCCATGGCCTCTTCTCAAGGGTTAATGTGGATAGCAATCGGCTCATCCTGCAGGTGTTACTAATTGGTCTCTCGGCCTGTACAGATCTTATCATCTTCAAGGCCAGAGATGAAGGTGGCGTGATTAGCTTCTCATGAGAACCTGCCAGGGGGGGGGGGGGCCGGGGGGGGGGGAAGGATTTTCTCAGCCCTTGTAGAGGGGGATGATGAGGTAATCTTCTAGAGGCTTCTTCAGAGGGGGGGGATGAGGTAATCTTCTAGAGGCTTCTTCAGAGGGGGGGGATGAGGTAATCTTCTAGAGGCTTCTTCAGAGGGGGGTGATGAGGTAATCTTCTAGAGGCTTCTTCAAGAGGGGGATGATGAGGTAATCTTCTAGAGGCTTCTTCAGAGAGCATGTCCCGACTAGATGTCACCCTCACCTGATGTTGCTGGGCCAAAAACTATAATTCAGCTAAGGCCCAGAGGAAAAAAGGGACTAGCTGAGATCTTGATGGACTGAAGGCCTAAACTATGACCTTCTTGAACCATAGTTGCTAGCAACGCAGAGGATTCTTGAGCTTTGGAATTTAAGGTTTGTGCTGTCTAACGCAAGTCCCAAAAGTGTTAAGACAGTTGAGCTAGTCTTTCTTGTTTTCTTGCTGCATGATTTTAGAATAAGGTACTGGCTGCCGAATAAACCTTTCTAATGAATTGAATCTATAATAAACGTTATAAATCCTTTTTAAACAACAGTCTGGTGACTTGTGTGCAACTGCCCCAAGGACCCACAGGGTTCAGACCTTGAACACTTTGACACATTGGGGGGAGGGGAGATTAAAAAATACTTCTTCCTATTCACTCTCTCCTTATCAGTTCCCACGCAGGGTTTACCCCAAGGGAATTTTCAGAACTGAAAAGAGTTTGGGCATTTTTCCTGCGTGCAACAGTGCCACCCTCCGTTTGAGAGGCGTGATGCTTTATTCTGCTTCACACAGCAGGAAAGGCGTGAAACTCAGTCCGGACATGATTAGCCGCTGCTCACGGTAAAGGCAAATCGATCCCCCATCGTGTCCTCGTGGTCTTTACCTGTGGTGAAGCCGATCAAAGCCTTCTCCCCTCCGTCGAAGCCGGTGATCCACCAGGCGTTGATGGGACCCATCTTCTTAGCCCGGACACCGCCTGAATCAAAGAAGCGGGAAGAGGTCAACACAAATCTGGGCCTTCCTGGATGGCAATCGGGAAGTATGCACCTTAAACGTCTCCTGGTGGTCCCTGGCCCAGAAGACGTCCGTCTAGCCTCAACCAGAGCCAGGGCCTTCTCTGCCCTGGCCCCCACCTGGTGGGACATGTTCCCCATAGAAATCAGGGCCCTGCGGGATCTTACGCGGCTCCGCAGGGCCTGCGAGACGGAGCTCTTCCGCCAGGCTTTTGGTTGAGGCAGCGGGCGTCGGCATACGCCCCCCCCCCCCCCCCCGCGGTGTCCGCGCCCCTCACCTATCTGCTGGCCATCCATCTATTGGCAACCGGCCATAACCAATGTTCCCTCTAAAATTCTACTTTGTGAGCTACTGGCATTAAAGTTGTGAGCGAGCCCTTTGGCTGCTGCATTAAATTGGTTTGCTCTGGAGCCATCCTTCCTGAGCTAAAACAAAAATGTGTGAGCCGGAGGCTAAAAAACTGAGCTAGCTCACACTAACTCAGCTTAGAGGGAACAGTGGCCATAATCATCCGTATCAACGGGTCGGAGCTTTCACCAGTAGCTATAACTGCTGATTTTAAATGTTTTATGTTGTGTTTTTAAACCTTATTGTAATGTTGAGAGGTGATGTGACCCGCCCTGAGCCCGCTCACGGGATGGGCAGGATTAGGCTTAGCAAGTACCTACCGCGAATCGGCGGGGGACACATGCTCTCCCACCGGGACATTCCTGCCTGTAACGCACCCGCGTCGCACTATGCTGTCGCCCAGACGTGACGTCAGCACGCTGGGCACGTAGCCGGGCGATGCTCTGGTATTTGGGCCTGAAAACTTGATGGTACCATCGGGTTTTCAGCCCCATTGCTAGAGCATCACCCGGCTATGTGCCTACGTCACACCTGGGCGACAGCATAGTGCAGCGCATGTGTTTTCCCCAGGGGAGTGTTCCCGCCAAGAACTATGTGTCCCCCTCCAATTCGCTGTAGGTACTTGGTAACCCTAGGCAGCATACAAATATTAAAAAATAAAAACTAAAAACAACTAGGTTCGAGTCCAGGGACACCTCAAAGATCAACAAGGTTTTGGGGGTATGAGCTCGGAAGAATCAAAGCTCCCTTCGTCAGATACAAACAGGAATGGAGATCTCCGAGTCCTTACATCCCAGTCAGAAGGTGGGAGTGGTGTTGCAGAGAAGGAACTCAGGATGCAGAGGTATAATGCAAAATGCAGTCAGCTTGATTAGGGTGGAGGAGAAATGTTTAAGGGCAGCTCCAATCAAGCTAGAGGGCTGTGGTGGCTCAAGTAATTAAGACGCTGAACTGCAGACCGGAAGGTCAGTTGTTCAGCAGTTTGAGACCCGAGTGCCACATGAGGGAGTGAGCTCCCGTCTCAGGCCCCAGCTGCTGCCAACCCAGCAGTTCAAAAGCAAGAAATTGCAAGTAGATAAATAGGTACCGCTTCGGTGGTGGAGGTAACAGCGTTCCATGTGCCTCGGCATGGAGTCATGCCGGCCACATGATCACGGAGACGTCTTCGGACAGTGCTGGCTCTTCGGCTTGGGAACGGAGATGAGCACCACATCCCTACAGTCTGATTCGACTGGCTTTCGAGCAAGGGAAACCTTTACCTTTTACTAACCACGCTGATGCCTATATGCATTGTACCTCTGCATCCTGAATTCCTTCTCTGAAACGCCCTTCCCGCCTGGACTGGGATGCAAGGACTCGGGGATCTCTACTCCCGCTTGTATCTGATGAAGGGAGCTTTGACTCTCGAAAGCTCCCACCCCCGAAAATTCGGTGGGCCTCTAAGGGGTTGCTGGACTCACATCTGGCTGTTCTGTGGCAGATCGACACGGCTGCCCTCTGAAAGTCACTTTGGAAAGACACTTAATGGCCAGACTAGATGCAAACAGTACGATGAGGCCAAGGTGAGGGACAGTGGAGCCGTTTTGACTTCTCTCCTAGCATTTTTGCTTCCCCTAAAGACCCGGCAGCTGAAGTGAGCGACATGCAGACTCTTTCTCTTCTGCTAATTCTCCCTTCTCATAACAACATCAGAAGAACCCTGCTGGGTCAGACCAAAGGTCCACCTAGTCCAGCATCCTGCCTAAAACTGTGGCCAGCCAGATCCTCTGGAGGGTCAACAACGGGGCAGAGAGGCCGAGGCCTTCCCCTGAGAAGAACGTCAGAAGAGCTCTGTGGGATCAGGACAGTGGTCCATCTAGTCCAGCATCCCCTCTCACACAGTGGCCACACAGTTCCTCTGGAGGGCCAACAACAGAACAGAGCAGAGAGGCTGAGGCCTTCCCATGAGAAGAACACCAGAAGAGCCCTGCTGGGTCAGACCAGTGAGGGTCCCTCTAGTCCAGCCTCCTGACTCACACAGGGGCCAGCCAGTTCCTCTGGAGGGCCAGCAACAGGGCAGAGAGGCCGAGGCCTTCCCCTGATAAGAACGTCAGAAGAGCCCTGCTGGATCAGACCAGTGGTCCTAGCCCGTCTCTCACAGGCTCCAGCCAGTCCCTCTGGAGGGCCAGCAACAGGGCAGAGAGGCCGAGGCCTTCCCCTGAATAGAACACCAGAAGAGCCCTGCTGGGTCAGACCAGGGAGGGTCCACCTAGTCCAGCATCCTGTCTCACACAGTGGCCAGCCAGTTCCTGTGGATGGCCAACAACAGCGCACAGATGCTGCCTCCTGGATCTGGAATTCAGAGGTTTAGTGTCTCTGAATGTGCAGGTTCCCCTCAGTTACCATGGCTAATAGCCATGGATAGACTTACCCTCTGTGAATCTAATTCCCTTTTCAAGCTGTTTATTCCTCTGGCCATTACTACATCCTCTGGCAGTGAATTCCTTATTTTAATCACTTTCTGTGTCTATTATTATTATTATTATTATTATTATTATTATTATTATTATTATTAA
>NW_015171055.1:4895-10217 GCF_001447785.1 Gekko japonicus | reverse complement strand
GGAGAAAAATTCCTCAGCGAAGGAAGACCCTCAAGAACAGCCACACTTACCATCCACCAGCAAGCAAAGACACAAAGGAAACTTTACAAAAAGTGCTTATAATACATGAAACAACACATATATAGGTAAGTATAAGTTTGTAAGTGACCAAAAGTCCTTATATATGCAGACGAAGAAGAAGTCCTCACAGAACCATGATGACGAAATTCTCCGGAGTAAACTTCCGTTTCGTAGAAAACTTCTTCTGAACATCAAATGAACAATTGTGTCATTCCTTATTTGTAGATAGCGAATCCATACAGCCTCCATATGAAACAGACTTTTACTCCAGAGAATTTCGTCGAGCTGTATGGATTAGCTTGCCTGCTATGTGAGAACTCTGTAAGAATCATAAGAATTATTCCAAATTATGGATTAGGATTTTTTAGTGTCTTTGTATGGAAAAGATTGCTATTTGCAAATCAGGAAACTTATATTTACCTATATATGTGTTTTTTCATGTATTATAAGCACTTTTTGTACATTTCCTTTGTGTCTTTGCTTGCTACCTGATTTTGGCTGTGACCTTTTTGACACTTACCATCCAGGCAGGGGTTATCGTCGTAAATGGGCTTCACGGTACCACTGAAGTAGAGCTCGATATTCCGTTCTATCAGGCCGGTATCAAACGGACACAGGTGACCTTTGCGATCGTAAACACTGTTTGGAGAAAGAGACAGTTGAGACGTATTTTTTTTTAAAAATATAAAAGGTATTATAAAGGTATTAAAATTATAAAAGGTAAAAAAGGTATTAAAATTATAAAAGGTAAAAAGGTATTAAAATTATAAAAGGAATTATAAAGAGTATCTGCACAAAAAAGAAAAAAATATAAAAATAAAAAGAAATGTAGGAAAAGAAATGAACAAATAGAACTGTTATTAGACAATGAAGAATTTATAACAGTTCTAATCACCTTATAATAATTAAACCTTATAATAATTATAATAAATTTTATTTATTATATAATTATAAAATTATAATAAATTTATAATCATCATCATCATCATCCTTTTAATAAGTAATACTTTCCAATCTCCTGATTAGAAAGTAAGTCATTTCGATCTCTCGTTTGAACTCCGGCTTAAAAGACCTTCATTTTGAAGCATATCAGTCACTCATATGCTACTAAGAATTGCCAGTGGAGTCTGATCGCCTGGTTTAATTCTGTTCCAATAATTTATGAAGAGGGACCATCTTTGTACAAATAAAGATGGCGCCTGTCTGTTGCCTCCTCTTAATTGCTTACAAAACGCTATATTCCCATACCCACAATTAACCAAAGTTTCCTAAGCCAGATTCCAATAGATGGTATATAGAGAGCCAGTTTGGCATAGTGGTTAGGAGTGTGGACTCTAATCTGGGAGAACCGGGTTTGATTCCCCACTCCTCCACATGCAGCTTCTGGTGTGACCCTGGGTCAGTCACAAGTTCTCTCAGAGCTGTTCTCTCAGGAGCAGTCCTCGAAAGAGCTCTCTCAGCCCCACGTACCTCACAGGGTGTCTGTTGTGGGGAGGGGAGGGGAAGGGAAAGAAGGGCAGAGCATAAATCCAATCTCTTCTCTTCTTCTAATATGTTTCCATTGGCTTGCAACTAATAACCTTATTTCTTTATTTTATATCTCGCCTTTCTTCCCAATGGGGACCCGAAGTGACTTAATATCATTCTCCTCTCCTCTCTTTTATCCTCACAACAACCCTGTGAGGTAGGCTGGGCTGACAGTCCGTTAGTGGCCCAAGGTCACCCAGCGAGCTTCTATGGCACAGAGGGGATTTGAACCTGGGTCTCCTAGATCCTAGTCCGACAAACTTTAACCACTACATCATGCTGGGCTTCTGGCTGTAGCCAAATTTCTTAAAACCAGACTGTGTTCCTACTTTAATTATTCCTCCACTTGGCCAGTTGAGATGTCTTTGAATGACTACACAACGGTGCCCACCGAGTGTTTTTAGAAAGTGGGCGGGGTCAGGTTTATTCCAGCGGGGCTTCGGATTGGCTGTGCAGTTTTGTTTTGTTTTAAATACTGCTTTGGCAGCTGCTGCCACCACAGCCTAAGGATCTTCACTGTGTGACTGAAGGGAAGAAGAAGGAGATTGGATTTCTACCCCGCCCTTCACTTGGAGTCTCAGAGCGGCTTACAAACTCCTCTCCCTTCCCCTCCCCACCACAGACACCCCGTGAGGTGGGTGGGGCTGAGAGAACTCTGACACAAACTGCTCTTTTTCAAGGACAGCTGTGCCAGAGCTTGTGACTGACCCAAGGTCATCCAGCCAGGTGCAAGTGGAGGAGTGGGGAATCAAACCCGGTTCTCCCAGATTAGAGTCCGCACACTTAACCACTACACCAAACTGGCTCTCACTACACCAAACTGGAAACGGAGGCAAACACGAGAGCCAGTTTGGAGTAGTCGTCAGGAGCGCGGACTCTAATCTGGGAGAACCGGGTTTGATTCCCCTTGTCCACATGCAGCTGCTAGTGTGACCTTGGGCCAGTCACAAGTTCTCTCAGAGCTGTTCTCTCACGAGCAGTCCTCGAGCGAGCTCTTTCAGCCCTGCCAACGTCACAGACAGTGTTCCCTCTAAGCTGAGTTAGTGTGAGCTAGCTCAGTTTTTTTAGCCCCCAGCTCACACATTTTTGTCTTCGCTCAGGAAGGATGGCTCCAGAGCTTGCTCACAACTTTAATGCCAGTAGCTCACAAAGTAGAATCTTTGCTCACAAGACTCCACAGCTTAGAGGGAACGTTGCTCACAGGGTGTCTGTTGTGGGGAGGGGAAGGGAAAGGAGTTTGTCAGCCGCTCTGAGACTCCTTTGGGTAGTGAAGGGCGGGGTATAAATCCAATCCCTTCTTCTTCGTGATGGAGTTGGCTGCACCCCCCGCAGGGGCTATTTTGGGGCTCTACCCACCACACTGTGCCAGAATTCCAAAGATGCCCGCCGGCTCGAAAAGGGTCGGGGAGCCCTTCCTCACAGCACGTCAGCTCACCTGAAGGACGTCACTTTGTGCTGGGGCAGGTCGTCGTAACTCTCAAACCCATCTTCGTTGGCGTCGAAGATGGACAGGCGCTCATCTGTCAGCATCTCTGGCTCGTCCAGCTAGGAAGAGAGAACGCACGGTGTGTCGACTTCTGATACGCGGGATTCTCGCCCCGCAACGCGTCTTTGGCGGGATACTTACGGCATCGTCGGGATCCCCCTGGAAGAACTTGAGGTCGGGGTCATCCAGGTACTGCCGGCAGTCGGCGCACTTCGGAGGTGTGGTCTGGAAGAGGGGGACACAGTCGGGGCTGTCAACAACGCAACCTGTCCGGAGTGGCTGATCATACCAAGAACCTTTGACGAGCTGTGAAATTTGTAGCTTTGTTTCTCTCTCTTTTTCCTCTAGGGCCCCCGCATAACCTTCCCTGCCCTGCCTGATAGTGGCATGGCCGGCAATGGAGGACTAATTATCGCCATCCTGATCGGTTCTATTTTCATGTTTATTTATGATTTTAATGATATATCAACTGTATTTTAACTGTTTATAGTAGGGGTGTCAAACATGCGGCACATGCAGCCCGGGGTCCGGATCAGGCCCCCAGAGGGCTTCTATCAGACCCGCAGTGGAACTGGCTGTCTTTGGCTTCTTCTTCCAGTTCTGCTGCTGCTGCGTCATCGTAGGTTTGCAGCTTACAGAGACACACCTGAACAGCATACTCAAGATTGCAACAGCACAGACAATCGCTCAGAGCCTGCCCTGCAGGGTGGGCGATTAATAAGTTTAATAAAAACAAACAGCTAACAGTGTATCCTGGCCCAGCACACTAAACTTTACGCCACACTGCCTCACAAATATTCACTCTAACAGCGGAACACCACAAACAACAGCAACAAATTTCCCCACATTTTTAAAAGGACTTCACAAGATCAGCACTCTGTCCTTTACGGCAGGGGTGTCGAACTCATTTCTTATGCCGGCCGGATCTGACATAAATGTCACTTTGTCAGGCTGGGTCACGCCTGCCGTAAAATGTAACGCCAAACCCCAGAGATGTAAACTTTATAAAGGACACAGGCAAACCCAATTAACGATATTATCTTTTACTCAAAATACGAACATGCATCGGAGACAATCATTTTTGATATACAGACCTTCTGAAACCTTCCAGGAAAAGAAACCAAATGCAAAGTAGAATCAGATAATAGAATCAGAGAATCACAGATTGGGAAGGCGCCATATGGGCCATCTAGTCCAACCCCCCCGCCCAAAGCAGGATCAGCCCAGTCTTCAGCCCACTCTTCAGGGCGCAGGCGGAAAATTGCCCGGCTTAATCAGAGCAATTCGGTTTTTACCTCGAACCTCACAATCCCCTGGGAGGACAAGAAACGAAGTGATCAGACCATGTGTTTCCAGTTGTTCTTATGATGCAAACGGTTGGCCTGTTTCAAATGGGAAGAGAGAGGGGCACCCCTGACTTTGTGGAGGGGGGGGGGAAATGCATTCTCTTCTTGCTCAGCACAGTTAAGAATACTGTGCTGAGGAAGAAAAGAATGTGTCTTTCCCTCACTTTTTTCTTGTTGATTAAGACTTGCTCTCCGGCAGGCTTTGCATTAGGGGGAGAGAAGAGGAGGAAAAGGAGGAGAAGGAGAAGAAGAAGAGGAGGAGGAGGAGGAGGAGGAGATGATTTATACCCCGCCCTTCACTACCCGAAGGAGTCTCAGAGCGGCTCACAAACTCCTTTCCCTCCCCCTCCCCACAACAGGCACCCTGTGTGGTAGACGGGGCTGAGAGAACTCTTTCAACATGACAGTCACAGTCAAGGATTGTCACAATCTGTTTTAAAAGACAGAGGACCGAGGCCCAAGGACACAGAGTTGGGTTGGATCCTAGTTTCTTCCCTTAAGACATCCAGACGATGAACAAATTGTCCATGCCACATCTTCATTCTGACATCTGAACATAAACATGAACATATGAAGCTGCCTTAAACTGAGTCAGACCCTTGGTCCATCAACGTCAGTATCGTCTACTCAGGCTGGCAGCCGCTCTCCAGGGCCTCAGGCAGAGGTCTTTCCCATCACCTCCTGCCTGGTCCTTTCAATTGGAGATGCCAGTGACTGAGCCTGGGACCTTCTGCATGCCAAGCAGAGGCTCTGCCACTGAGCCAGGGTCTCAGGTCAAGGTCTTCCTCATCACCTGGTCCTTTTAGCTGGAGATGCCGGGGATTGAACCTGGGACCTTCTGCATGCCAAGCAGAGGCTCTGCCACTGAGCCAGGGTCAAGGCCTTTCTCATCACCTCCTGACT
>NW_015171055.1:0-2851 GCF_001447785.1 Gekko japonicus | reverse complement strand
GGTCAAGGTCTTCCTCATCACCTCCTGCCTGGTCCTTTCAACTTGAGATGCCGGGGATTGAACCTGGGACCTTCTGCATGCCAAGCAGAGGCTCTGCCACTGAGCCAGGGTCTCAGGTCAAGGTCTTCCTCATCACCTCCTGCCTGGTCCTTTCAACTTGAGATGCCGGGGATTGAACCTGGGACCTTCTGCATGCCAAGCAGAGGCTCTGCCACTGAGCCAGGGTCCCTTCATGAATGGTTTGTAGAAGAATCTGTCTTGGAACAGTTGACACTGCTACCGCATTGGAAAATAAATATGCTAGAAGCATCCGTCACTCTAGCCAGGTTTTTTATGAAAGCAAAGAAAATGTATTACTTACTTTAACAGGTGGTATAATTTTAACCTGACTAGCTTCTTCTTTGACGTCAGACCTGGGCAGAAACAGACAAGACAATCAGAATGCAGGGTAGCATGAACTATCACAAGACTGACATGGACCATAGCCAAAAAGAGAGAATCTAAAAGCCTGAGGAAGCAGTCCAACTCCAATATCTGATATACCCCCAGAGGTTAAAATAGACAAACAAAACCTTCCATAATTAAGGAGGAAAGTTCTCCAAAGAGCCAGATCCTATTTCATATCCTGGCTCAAACATTTCCATGGCTATCAGCTGGTATGCTCCATTTTGGTATAGTTCTTTGGGTGAAGAGGCACAAATCTGCTTTTGCACAAAATGTCAATTACCATCTAGTCCAGCATCTGGGCGATGTCATTGCGCCAGGCATGTCGGAGCCGTGGAGCTCTTTGGGGACGGGGCTCTCCCCGCTGGTAAGCTGGCAGAACGGGGTGTGGGGGTGTGGCTGGCAACCCTACACGTTATTGTTTTAGTTAAATAAAACAATTTAAATGGTTATTGCTAATGATTATTTTTCTCCTTCCAATAAAGTACAGCAGAAACGTTGTTCAAATATGAACGATTAACAACCTATTAAACTGAAGACAGTTCACTTTGCAATGATTTCCATAATTAGCTATTTCAAGTGGTGAATAACCAATCATTTATCTTTCTGATATAACTAAAACTAACCTGAAAAGTTGTTATACTAAAATGAAACCTTCATCTGGTTTGCAAATATTAAGGCCAGCAAGAATGAGCCTTTGGGCAGAAAAACCATGATTTAAATCATGATTTATATCAATTTGACTTAAAATTAAATCCACCCTGAAGTGTATATTTGTTTAAAAGGTGACCCATTTTGTTCACAATATCATATATGTATAATCTAATACCGAATACCTTATTGTCACAAAAGTCCTAGTCAATATTGGACTGTGCAGCTAGCCCTATTTTGACAACAGGACACCTGTTTGTCTTCAGTCCGCACAGGAAAAGCCCCGTTTTGTACATAGCTACAAATTGCAATGTACAGATGTGTTTTGTACGTTGCTACAAATTACTAGCACGTTTGCTAGAAAGATGAGGCAGTGGAAAGAGGAAGCGCCGTTGGTCCCGCCACTTACGCATCTTTGTTTTCCATTTTGATCCTTTTCTCATCTTGGTCCTTGAAAGGGAAATGAAAGAGAAGACGCATTAAGAAGGCAGCAAGTCTTTTCGAGTAAGACAAAGGAGGAGGAGGAGGAGAATATTGGATTTATACCCCGCCCTTCAAAACCCGAAGGAGTCTCAGAGCAGCTTACAATCTCTTTTCCCTTCCCCTCCTCACAAGACACCCTGTGAGGTAGGTGGGGCTGAGAGAGCTCTCTCGAGCACTGCCCATGAGAGAACAGCTCTGAAAGAGCTTGTGACTGACCCAAGATCACACTGGCAGCTGCATGGGGAGGAGTGGGGAATCAAACCTGGTTCTCCCAGATTTGAGTCTGTGCTCCTAACCACTACACCAAACTGGTGCAAGCTTGGATCTGGTAGATGCTAAGCATCCGTCTTCCCCCAGATCCCGAACTGGGATATCCATCACTTGGAAGGATTTAAGTTGTGTGTCTGGGTATTTCAAGAATTTGAAAGAATAGTTTCAAATCTTTTTCTGTGACTAAGGGGACGCCTACCTTCTCCCCGGACTCCTCCTCCTCCTCTTCTGGCTCGACGTTTATTTCATGTTTCACTTCTCCGTTCACCTCTTCTGATTTTCGTTTCGCGGAGCTGTTGGGATGGACCACAAAATGTAAAGCCGAAAAGGAAGTCAATACGGCAAGATGCTTCTTGTAATCATTTCCATGAGGGAGGCAGGGGTTTCTAAGCCAAGAGGAACGAGAAGTTATATGGGTTTCACAAAGGATGTTCAGGTTGTAGGCGGAGGGGGGGCCAAATGGGGTACCCACCCACACCTCCTGTGGTGCCTGCTGAGGGCATTTAGGAAGTGGGCGGGGTTAGGTGGGCCTCGTGCTCGGCAAAGCTTCTGATTGGCTGCATAGATTCCAAGGTACCCTGCTAAACAGAGCTGCTGCCTGAAATGTTGAAGAGATATAACTATTAGAGATATATCAAGATGGGTCGCCGTGTCAGTCTGTCTGTAGCAGTAGAAAAGCGCAAGAGTCCAGTAGCACCTTACAGCCTAACAACTTTTGTGACAGGGGAGGAGCTTTTGTGAGTCACCGCTCACTTCTTCCAATAGCAGTGACTCACAAAAGCTCACGCCCTGTCACAAATTTTGTTAAATCTTTAAGGAGCTACTGGACTCTTGCTCTTTTCTACTATTAGATGGACTCAAATCTGTCAATTTTAAGTGGCCATAGTGCTAGATATTTAAACCCTATCTTAGCCAAAATGACGAGTCTTCCTAATACTTTAAAAGTGCACCATCTCCTAAATGACTCTGTTCCGGAAATATCTTTTTTTTTTTGAGCCCCCGG
>NW_015171054.1:53559-54407 GCF_001447785.1 Gekko japonicus | reverse complement strand
TGAAGACCGAAGGGGGCTAAGAACCAAAAAACTTCTAATGGTTCGGTTCAATCAGAGAAAACAGCTAGTGACTATAAGTTGCCCAAAGATTCATGTCCTTCTGTCATGTATGATAACTGCAAAGACTGGTCTCTTCCAATATAAGCTCCCGCTTATTTGCCAATGGACTACCATGCATGCTTATTATAACAATTGCTGTCAAAGGTCCATACAGAAACACCAACCACTTTGACCCACGGAACTTCCCAGCTGACATCTCAGTGCATACCATTAAGTATGTCGCAGACACAGTCTCCAACAGTTAATATATTATGTATTGTATTCAAAAGTCCATGGAAGGAAATTGTGATGTTTTCTATACTTACTTCCTAAAGAAGTCATTTTTTAAAGAAAGAATGCATCCCTCCCTTCCCCACACCCCATCAGCATAGTATATGTACGAGTACACACAAAAATTAACAATCTCTTCTCTTCTCCAGATACAAGCTTGTTGGCATCTCTCCTTATATATAAAGCCGTAGTCCAAGATTCCAAAATGCACTCCTTTAGTGTTTGGCCGGAAGAACTGCCACTCAGAAGACGCTGGCTGGGTTGACTGGCTGCTTTGTGCAGTCTCGCCCAGCGTTTCAAGGTCTTTTGCATATGGAAGCTGATTGGACCTCACTCCATTCCACACCTCATGTAGTCCAAGATTCCAAAATGCACTCCTTTAGTGTTTGGCCGGAAGAACTGCCACTCAGAAGACGCTGGCTGGGTTGACTGGCTGCTTTGTGCAGTCTCGCCCAGCGTTTCAAGGTCTTTTGCATATGGAAGCTGATTGGACCTCACTCCATTCCACACCTCAAACT
>NW_015171054.1:25769-49683 GCF_001447785.1 Gekko japonicus | reverse complement strand
ACGAACTTGGCGGAGAAAAGGGGGGGGGACTGAAACTGGAAGAAAAGCCCTTTGGTAATTTAAGCGAAAGAGCGAATGACTTTAACTTTGAACGAACTGTTAGAACTTTCTGAGTGAGCTCCCCCCCTCGGATGCCAGAATAAGCATGAAAGTGGAAAAAGTCAAGCTCTGATGTAAAAGCAGTTTTTGCTAAAGATAAACAAAAAAGTAAGATGTCGGCGCTGGGTGAAGAAGCTAGCAAGGAAGAGAGGAGGGATTTCCGGTGATGGCGTAGTTACTAACTCAAAGCGTGAAAGACTGTGACTTTAAACGGAACTGTGAGAAGTGAAAAAATGTGCATGGCGGCGGAAAGATGCAGACGAGAATGGCAGGGATTAACTCAATGTTCAAAACGGATTTATCCATTCTTAAAGTCTGCTTTGTTTGCGAAAAGGCACACTAGCGCACGGTTCACAGTTGATAACCAGGAAGGAAACGACGGAGGAGGAGCTGACAAGTTGCAGAGAGAAACGAGGTAGATTCATCCTGTACGCCGAGATCAAAAAAACCAGCACTGACGGAAGAAGCAATACTAACAAAATACCATTGGGACAATTCTAACATACTAATATGGATTTCTTAATTGTTAAGATGAAAGCAGATTGGCGACTCACAGAAGAAGCTAAAGAAGAATGTTTCACTTTTACTAACAGATTAACTTAGCAATAATTAACATCACTCATCTTTCCTTTACCCCACTATATACCCTCCTTTTTTCCTTAAGCGAAACTCCTCTCCTTTTTAGGAGAGTTCAATAAAGCATTTACTTAAAAAAAAAAAAAAAAAAAGGAAAGCAAGATACAGGATACAGATGGATGATTGCTGGATACCCATGTCATAGCTAACTCCTCTTCCTCAGCACTTAAGGATTGACCAAGGTACCAGATATTGACAATACTTGCAAGAAAATGAGCTGGAGACAGTGCTTGTCTCATTTGGTTTTTTAATGCTTGTAATTTAATTCTGTCAGTGTGCAGTTCTGTTCCTTCAAGTTCCTTCCAAATTTCAATAGCACCAACAATAAAACAGCTATTTTTCTGTATTTTGTTTAAAGCTTCAGAAATGGATTTCAGGATGCTCAACATATGTTGAACAGCTTGGTGTAGTGGTTAAGTACACGGACTCTAATCTGGGAGAACCGGGTTTGATTCCCCACTCCTCCACTTGCAGATTCTGGATGACCTTGGGCAAGCCATAGTTCTGTCAGAGCTGTTCTCTCAAGGACAGTTCTGGAAAGAGCTCTCTCAGTCCCACTTACCTCACAGAGTGTCTGTTGTGGGGAGGGAAAGGGAAAGGAGTTTGTAAGCCACTCTGAGACTCTGAGTGAAGGGCAGGGTATAAAATCCATCCTCCTCTTCTTCTTCCTCCCAATGTTGAGGATTTTGGCCATGACAGTGCCTTCTTTTTTCTTTTGATTGTGTCCACAAACTGTCATCAGAATAGGCCAGTTCTTTATATACTGCTCAAAACAGTCCACTACAGAGTTCCATCTGGTGGGAACGTTAGCTTGGTTCCACCCATTCGTTTTACAGCTGCTGCAGCAAAATGATTGTTACAGAATTATTGAGCAATTTCAACATTGGTCTTTATTTATGGAAAACCAAAGGCTTTGGCTAGGAGGTGCAGCAAATGAGCACTGCAACCATATGTTATTAGCTTCGTATCCCCTTCCTGCTCTTCTAAATTTCTTCTCATCTTGGATACATTTGCAGCATTGTCTGTGACCAAACTGCATACGAGACCTCTGAATTTTTGTTCACGTTGTTATAGCTTTTGCTGCCACATCTTGTAAGTATTCTGCTGTGTGTGCATTTCCTGACATATCAATTGTTTCTGCAAGGAAGACATTCTCTTTTTCTGTTATACAAGCACATACAACAGGATCATTGTGGACATTACTCCACCCATCAAGATTTAGGTTAACAATTTTACCCTTTGCACATTGCTCCATCATACACTTTATCCAGCAGTTTCCTTGCAACATCTGCTCTGCTGGGTGGACTGTATCCTGGTCTCAGTGAAAAAACCAAAATAATGAAGTGTGGGTTTTCAATCAGATGGAAAGGAGTTTGTCACGTAAACAAACTGGGCAATTTTTTCATCAATTAACTCTTTTTCTAATATGCTGGTTTTTATCACAAACGTATCTATGGTGGTTCCTGGATGGTCGGCTTTTTTCTTTCTTTTAGGTGGATATACTGTGGATGTGTGATTTTTTAAAAGATTTTATTGATTTTCTAGAAAGAAAATGAAAAGACAACTACTTGTACAAAGAAACTAACACACAACAAAAAAGAAGCATGTACTCATTGTAACTTCTTAGGTTTTACATAAATGGAATCATTCTTTTATTGACCTATACCAATTTAGGATTTAAAAGGTAAAAATTGTGTTTTGATAATTATGTTGTAAATCCTTGAAGATATTTCTCAATCCATTTGTATAGTCCTGACCAAGTTTTCTCAAAGATTTCTTCTTTTTTATCTTGTAGTTGTAAAGTTAATTTGTCCATTTCCACTGTTTCAAATAGTTTATAAATTATTTCTTCTCTTTTTTTTAGTCACAAAACTTTTTATTTTGGATATCAAAACACATTTAACATTTACTTTCACATAACATATACCCATCTTTCCCTTCCCTCCCTCCCCTACAAGTGGCTTCCCGCAGTGCTCTACCCTTTTCCCCTTTAAATTTCTTATACTAATTTCAACATTCTAAATCGATTACAAGATAACATTTTTTCAGTATTGTTCTAAATACAACAAAGTATGTTTTACATCCCAGTTTTCCTCTAAATAGTCCTTAAACTCTTTCCAGTCTTCAAAAAATTCTTGATCTTCTTTATCGTTCAATTTCTTTGTTATCTTATCCATTTCTGCCATGAATAACACTTTTTGTATCCAGTCTGCAATCTCAGGTGTTTTATCTTGTTTCCAATATTGTGCATAAATCATTCTCGCCGCTGTTATCAAATACCAAAACATAGTCTTTTTTTGTATATTTAACTCTTCTAGTTTCAAACCTAGCAATAAAATCTCTGGTTCTTTTTTAAATGTACATTTAAACATTTTCTGTATTTCACAATGAACTTTTGACCAGAAATCTATCGCTTTCTCACATGTCCACCACATATGATAAAATGAGCCCTCATGTTTTTTACATTTCCAACACTTATTTGACATATTTTGGTTCATATTTGCTATCTTTTTCGGTGTCATATACCATCTATACATCATTTTATAACAGTTTTCCTTAACATTAGTACATGTTGATATCTTAATAGAATTTTTCCACAAATATTCCCAAGATGTCATGGTCACCTCCTTGTTCATATTAAGAGCCCATTTAAGCATTTGTTCTTTAACTATTTCGTCTTCTGTATACCATTTTAACAGGGTTTTATACAAATTAGAAATCATTTTCCTCCCCCTATTCTCCCACACAACTTCAATCTCATTTTTCTCCTCTCTAAAACCATACATTTTTTTTATCTGCTCTAAATAGATCTCTAATCTGTAAATAACCCAACCAAACATACTTAAATTGTATTTCGTTTTGTTCTTTCATGACCCATTCTGACCCTTCTTTTTTTATCAAGTCTCTGTATGGCAATAATTCTTCTCCTCTTTGTCTTGTATATTGTGTGATCACTTCTGCTGGTACAATCCAAAGTGGTCTCGCATCATAAAAAAATCTTTTATATCTCGTCCATACTCCAAAAAGAGATCTTCTTACAAAATGGTGTTTAAAAAATTTATCCATTTTAACTTTTTCATACCATAAGTATGCATGCCATCCAAACCTGCAATCATGTCCTTCCAACGCTAATAACTTTTTGTTGTCCAAACTGATCCATTGTTCTAGCCACGTTAAACACACTGCATCATAATATAGTCGCAGGTTCAGTAATTGTAGACCTCCTCTCTCTTTGGCGTCACATAATATCTTCATCTTGATTCTTGGTTTTCTTCCCGCCCAAACAAATTTTGATAAGTCTCTTTGCCATCTATTCAAGACCTCTAATTCTTTTAATATTGGAATAGTTTGAAATAAAAACATCAATCGTGGTAAAACATTCATTTTTACCACAGAAATTCTCCCAACAAAGATAAGTTCATCTTATCCCATTTCTTGAAGTCCTCCGATATTTTAGCCCATATCTTCTCACAGTTATTTTTAAAGAGGTCAGTGTTTCTCATTGTCAAGTCTATACCAAGATACTTAGTCTTTTTCACTACCTCACATTGTACCAGTCCCTGTAAGTCAGCTTGCTTAACTTTTGTCATATTCTTACATAGCATTTTGGTTTTACTTTTATTTACGTAAAAACCAGCCAACTCTCCAAAGTCTGTTATACTCTTCATCAACAATGGTATATTAACTATTGGATTTTCGACAATAAACATCACATCGTCTGCGAATGCTCAGTATTTATACACATATCCTCGGTGATTAAGGCCTTTTATTTCACCATCCTCTTTCACTTTTGCCAACAACATTTCCAAAACCCAGATAAACAAGAGGGGGGGGAAGAGGACAGCCTTGTCTGGTTCCTTTTTGTACTTTGAAGTGATCAGTTAATTCTTTGTTTACATTCAGTTTTGCTTTTTGTTCTGTATAGATCATTTCAATAATGTTCTTAAAAGGTTGTACAATCTCCATCTTATCAAGCACTTGAAACATAAAATCCCAATTCAAGTTGTCAAAAGCTTTTTCTGCATCTACAAATAAAAAGGCCACTTCTTTCTCCGGGTGTTTGTCATAATATTCGATTGCATCCATTATAACTCTTAGATTGTCTCTTATTTGTCTGTTTGGTAAAAATCCAGCTTTCTCCTCAGAAATCACAGTCTGTAGATAACTTTTCACCCTTTCAGCAATAATTTTAGCAAATATTTTATAGTCATTATTTAGGAGAGAAATCGGTCTATAATTTTTCACATTAGATAAATCTTGACCTTCTTTTGGAATTAAAGCAATATTTGCCTCTTTCCACGTTTCTGGTATTAATTTGGTGTCTCTTATGTCATTAGTAAGAAATTCCAGAGCCGGAATCAACTCTTCCTTCAATTTTTTGTAAAACTTAGCCGTAAATTCATCCGGTCCTGGCGCTTTTCCCAACTTTGTGTCTTTTATAGCTTTACTTATCTCTTCTCTTTGAATTTTCCCATTCAACTTTGCTTTAAAATCTTCATTTATCTTTGGCAAAGAAACATTGTTTAAATAAGCTTTGATCTTGTCTAAATCAATTTTTTAACCTTGAAACACTTGCATAGTTGAAAAAAGCTCTTTTAATACCATTAGGGTCAATATATTCCTTTCCTTCGTCAATTATTTTGTTGATCATTCTCCTCTCTCTCCTGTTTTTTAATTGCCAAGCCAGGAATTTCCCCGCCTTGTTTGCTCCCTCAAAAGACTTCTGCTGCAATTTTTTTTCAAATTCCAGTACATTTCTTGATTCAATGACACATTTAATTGTTCCCGTAATAGCTGTAACTCCTTAATTATGCTCTTCTTTCCAGGTTTTTTCTTTAATTCATTTTCCTTTTGAGTTATCTTTTCCAGCACTTCTGCTTGTTTCTTAAATTACTCTTTTTTCTGTTTCACATTTTGTGATATAAGTATTCCTCTCATTACTGCTTTATATGCATCCCATACTACTTGTATAGACGTTCCTTGATCCAAATTTTTTTGGAAAAATGATTGAGTCTCTTTTCTTAAAATGTCCAAAATCTCTTTCTTATCCAATAGGTCCTCGTTAATTCTCCAAAAGAATTGTTTGTCTTTTTCTCTCGATTTCCATATTATCGGGTTATGGTCCGAATCACTTCTTGGTAATCTTTCAATTTTATGTGTCTTCAAGGCCATTTCTTCTGTCATCCACATCATATCAATCCTGGAAAAAGAACTATGTCTATTTGAGTAAAAAGTAAAGTCTTTAACAGACGGGTTCCATTTTCTCCATACGTCCTCCAATTTTTCTTGCTCTGTCAACTTGAAAAAAGTTTTTGGCAATTTTCCATTTTTTTCATCTCCTCTGTTAGATTGTCTATCCAATTTGTTATTCACCGTCCCATTAAAGCCTCCTGCCAATATGGTTTGTTCGTAACTCCATTGATCTAAACGTTCCATCAACTCTTTTAAAAAAAATTATTTCGCTCCATTAGGTGCATATACATTCACAATTAAAGTTTTCTTTTGATGCAATTATTTCTTCTTTTGATGGAGCTTCTTCTTTTCTCCAATATTTTGCATACAAAATCCTAGCCATGGTTATAACATGTATAATCATATAAGCATCTGGTTTTTTAAAACTCTCTGGAATGATATTTAATAAAAACAGTTCTGGTACAAATGGTATGGTTGTTTCTAGCACTTTTTTGCAATATCTCATGTATACATATCCAATATTTTTTGTTATATTACAAGACCACCACATATGAAAAAAGGAACCAGTATTTTGCTTACATTTCCAACATACATTTGACATATTTGGATAAAATTTTGCTAGATTCTCTGGTGTTATATGCCATCTATAAAACATTTTATATATATTTGCTTTATATGGGCCCCGGGCACACGGGCCGGCTGAAACGCGGCTACGCAGAGCTAGAGAGGTGGTTGTTTTTTGCGGCGCAGTTTGGGCCGTTGGGACGGATCAGGGACGGAGACGGCACGCTCGCCAGATGTTGAGGTGAGATCGCGCCTGTTTGCTCCGCCCCAGTTCCGTCCCGCTCCCGGCCCAAATGGGCTCGTATGAACGGGGCCATGGTATAGCTTTTGTATATTTTATATTAGTTTTCCATACCTTAGTCCATTGATCTAGCTGTATGTTATGACCTATGTTTTGTGCCCATCTAGTCATTGAAGATTTCACTATTTCATCTTGCATTTTCATATCTAGTATCAGAGTATATTTTATCCAATTCTATAGGTTTTTCATAAAAACCAGTTTGTTTGTCTTTTAACGTACCTAGAATCAAGTTGCGCCCTTTACCACCAGTTCAGACAAATACCCTGCCTTTGGAGAGTATCTTGCGAGTTTAAATTATTTTTCTTATCTAAAAGGTCTTCATATCTCCATAATTGATCTTAGGTAAATAAGGTGCGAGGAGCTGCGGTGGCTCAAGTCGTTAAGACACTGAACTGCAGGCTGTGGAAGGTCGGTAGTTCAGCAGTTCGAGACCCGAGTATGCCGCATGACGGAGTGAGCTCCCGTCTCTAGTTCCAGCTCCTGCCAACCTAGCACTTCGAAAGCAAGAAATTGCAAGTAGATAAATAGGTACCACTTCAGTGGGAAGGTAACAGCGTTCCATGCGCCTTGGTGTTTAGTCATGCCGGCCACATGACCACAGAAACATCTTCGGACAGCGCTGGCTCTTTGGCTAGGAAAAGGAAATGAGCACCGCAACCCTAGAGTCGGATTCGACTGGCTTTTGAGCAAGGGAAACTTTTACCTTTACCTTTAAATAAGGTCAGGAACTGCGGTGGCTCAAGTGGTTAAGACGCTGAACTGCAGGCTGTGGAAGGTCAGTAGTTCAGCAGTTCGAGACCCGGGTGCCACATGATGGAGTGAGCTCCCATCTCTAGTTCCAGCTCCTGCCAACCTAGCAGTTTGAAAGCAAGAAATTGCAAGTAGATAAATAGGTACCACTTCAGTGGGAAGGTAATAGCGTTCCGTGCACCTTGGTGTTTAGTCATGCCGGCCACATGACCACGGAAACGTCTTCGGACAGCGCTGGCTCTTCGGCTTTGAAACGGAGATGAGCACCGCAACCCTAGAGTTGGATTCGACTGGCTTTCGAGCAAGGGAACCTTTACCTTTACCTTAAATAAGGTGGGATTTATAAAGGCTTTCAATGCTGCTCTTATCATGTGTTGTTTAAAATATTTATGTATGTTGCTTTTTTCTTACCATACAAAGGCGTGCCAACCTAGTTTCAAATTGTGTCCTTCTAGCTTTAACAATCTTGGATTTTCCAGCATGGATGTGTGATGTATATGATGTGACTGAAACACTATCCTGGACAGATAACTCTAAAACTGTAGAACAGGAGGGTGGTGATCTCGAAGGTGGATAGTTTCCAGAACCCTTTATGTTGATGATGGATTTCCCTAAAGATAAAGGTCAATACTGCTATTTTATTATTTATACCATTTCTGCTTATTATTACTCATTGTATTCACTGCCACTCAGTACAGTAGGGTTGCCAAACCAGGGGTCCCCTGCTTTTTGGGGGGGTTCTACCCACCACCGGCCAGCTGGCCGATGGGGAAGCCCCACCCCCAAGCCCCAATACCTGCAGCCACCCCTCTCCCTTCTCTAATCTATCCTAGGTGTAGCAGTTAGTGCTTCAGAGCAGGGTCTGCCAGACCCAGGTTCTTGCTATGGAAGTTGAGTGGGTGATTTCGGACCAGTCACAGACTTTCAGCCTAACCTACCGCACAGGGTTGTTGTGCAGACCAAAAGGAGGAGAGGGAAATGACGTAAGCTACTTTGGTCTCCACAACGGAGAAAGACTGTACTTTTTATCCTGGGGAACCACTGTTGCAAATCTCCAAGTGAGAGCTGGAGATCACTCAAAATTACAACTGCTCTTCAGATGGCAGAGTGTGAGGGTACCATCGATCAACGAGTCACTTCTCAGTCACGAGGATGACTTTATTAAAGGATGTTTCACTAACAAGGTTTCTGTTTAGAATGGCGTACAATACATCAAGCAGGTAACATGAACAAGGTTCAAACAGACTCTATAACAATGAGATACTTTCCCGCCCGGGAAAACCAGCGCCAAAGTAATGGGAATCATAACGGTCTGGATATTCCAAAACATCTTAGTTCCCAGGCTCTAAGCAATAGCAGTAGACAAAAGCGATCTTCCTTATCTCCCACCTGCCCTTGAAGTGTTTTTGCGTTTCGCTAACAAGCTTGCTGTTTATGAGCATGCGCAAGGGTCACTAAGCAACAACTATCAACAGATGAGTTAATACAGAAAGCAATGCAGGGTAAGAGGTTCTGACAGGTGAAGCATATATACAATGGATCAAACATGACAGCTTGCTGACACAGAGATCAGTTCCCCTAGAGAAAATGGTGGACTCTGTGTCATTATACCCTGCTGAAGTCACCACAGCAAATTGACACTAAGTGCCCAAAGCCAAGGCACCCGCCCAGATCCTCTTTCTAGAGCTCATTGCATTTATTTCTATGAGCCTTATTCCTAGTGTGTGTGTGTGTGTGTGTGTGTATAAAAGCCCAGCATATTGGCACTTTCCAGCTCTCCCATTGGCTGTGTTGTAAAGCTCCATCAGCCATTGGCCCATCAACTGCCACTCAAGAGTACTCGCGTGCCATTGGCTGGGGGCTGAGTCATCTCCCCTGCCCACTGCCAGCTTGGCCACTCTTCCCTCTGTCAGAATGAACTGCCAAAATGGTTGTCTCTCTTGAAAAAGATGCTTCTCCTGCTTGGCTCTTCTGTGGCTGGCTGGCTACTGAGGTGGGCCAGTGGCCATCAAACCATTCTCTTTTCCTCCTGCTGTGTGGCTCACTTTCCCCAAGGGTTCCCAAACTCCAGGTGGGACCTGGAGATCTCCCACTGTGGCAACTGATCTCCAGATGACAGATCAGTTCCCCTGGAGAAAATGACTGCTTTGGAGGGTAGGCCCTATGACACTATAACCTGCTGAGTCCTTCTCCTCCACAAACCCTTCCCTCCACAGGATCCACCCCCCAAATCTCCAGGTATTTCCCTACTCAGAGCTGGCAACCCTACTTTCTCCTCAGTGGCTGTTGCTAGGCAACCACGCTTGGTTCTGTCAGTAAAAAGGTGGGGGGAAGGCTCTTTTCAGGCCTACTTTGGCCTTTGTGGGGAACTCATTGGGGCCAATCCTGACTAGGGTTGCCAGATGCAAGCTGAAAAATTCCTGGATGGAGTTTATGGAAGCCAGAGTTTATGGAGGGGAGAAGCCTCAGCTGAACAGAATGCCATAGAGTCCACCCTCCAAAGCAGTTATTTTCTCAGGAGGGAGAAAAAGATCAGTTGTCTGGAGTTCAGTTGTGATACCAGGTGATAGCACAGCCAGCGTGGCATAGCAGTTAGCACTTCAGAGCAGGGTCCTCCAGACCACCCAGTGGGTGATTTTGGACCAGTCACAGACATTCAGCCTAACCTACCTCACAGGGTTGTTGTGCAGATCAAAAGGGGAGAGGAGAATTATGTAAGCTGCTTTGGTCCCCACTGCAAAGACTGTACTTTTCCTCCTGGAGACCATTGTTGCCAATCTCCAGGTGAGGGCTAGAGATCACTCAGAATTACAACTGCTCTTCAGGTAGCAGAGATCAGTTTCCCTGGTAAAAATGGTGGACTCTGTGTCAATATACTCTTCTGAGGTCACCACAGCAAATTGATGCTGAGTGCCCAAGGCTGGGGCACCCATCCAGAGCCTCTTTCTGGAGCTCGTTGTATTTATTTCCATAATGGGCCTTATTCCTAGTATTTTATAAATACATTTCTAGAAACCAGCAGGCAATTCCTATAAAGGTCAGGTGATGGCAGCAAGTTACCAGAAAGAGAAAGGCCTCTCTGAGCGCACATAGAAGAAGATGAAGAGAACACTAATACTAACATGGACTTACTAATTTCCAAGTACATTGACTTAAACGAAAAGTTTTTAATTTTGAATACTAACAGAATACTAACTGTTAAGAACCCTCTCTCTTAGGGTTTTAGTTATAGTGTGGGTTTTTTATTTGCTGTCTTTTTTCCTGGGGTAACTTTTCCCTCCCCTTTTTCTTTTCTGTAGTGTCTAGGTGTAACTAAAAAGTAATAAAGCTATCCTGCTTCCAGGGGATAAAAAAAAGAGAGAGAGAGAGAGACACTCTTAAAGGAATCACAGCCAGCCTTCCTTGCTAATTGCAGCTGTATCATTCCTTGGATGGGCTTTTTAGAAATTGTCATGGCTCAAGTGGGGTGTCACCTGATGCTGCCACCACTCTGGATTTAGGATCCCTTGAGAAGGCCCAAAGCACCCTCCCTCTTGGCCGAATGAGCGTGACGACCAGGCAGAGTGAACAATGAAAATTGTTTGAAATCAAACAAACAAGGTGCAGAATAATAACAGTAAGTGGGTGAAAAGAAATCAAATGCCCTAATGTGTCTGACACAATGCAGTAATGTGTTTGGGGGAATATCTTTTCAAATAGTTGGTCAGCCGGTCTACCTCTGATGATTTGATTGAAGGATGGATTTAAACATTCAACACAAAAACATTATGGCTGCTAGTGCCAGTTTGGTGCAGTGGTGTAGTGGTTAGGAGGGCAGACTCTAATCTAGGACAACCAGGTTTGATCCCCCATTCCTCCATATGTAGCTGCTGGGTGACCTTGGGCAAGCCACAGTTCTGTCAGAGCTGTTCTCTCATGAGCAGTCCTTGAAAGAGCTCTCTCAGCCCCACCTACCTCACAGAGTGTCTGTTGTGGGGAGAGGAAGGGAAGGTGATTGTAAGCTGCTCTGACTACAAGTGAAGGGTGGTGTATAAATCCCATATCTTCTTCTAGTGGGACATTTAGAATTCTCTTCTTCAGATAAATATTATTCTTTCCTTCTGATATAAAGCATGCTTCTGTCTTCCACCAATCGAATGATGAACCAAAGATACCCATTTCTCTCTAATGGGCACTGTGGCGCTCTTGCTATTTGGGGAGACTGTTTTTTCTTTAAACCACCATCTGTGTATATAAACTTGGTCATTTTCTGCTGCCACCAGGAATTTAAAAATTCCAATTCTCTCTTCGGTAGTATGACCCAGGGTCTGGGCACTTCAAAGGACTATGTGACCCTGAGGAAGGACTGTACTGATTTCTGGAATGTGTTTAAACAAAAATTGATTTGTTGAATAAAGAACAAAAGAGGTTTCTGGTTATCTTTAACTGTTTTGGGGGAAAGGAACTTGTAAATATAACTGGCAAGGTGTCACACACAGTCTCTCAGACACCAAAATTCCACACTGACAGGCTTCTCTCTCTCATGTATGTAGCTACACTGGCTAACTTTGTCTCAGGAATACAAGATAAAACATTTGTCTAACCACACAGTTTAGACACTGGTTTCTTTGCCATATAGACTCTCTCACAAAACTTTTAGAATCACACAGATCCTCTTCTGTGGCGCAGGAGGGTAAATCCTGCATAACTATAACATCTGAACTGCCAAGCTTTGTCAGTTCTAGCCCCGTGCTGGTGTGAGCAACCAGCCTTGACCCTAGCTCATCGTCTACCCAGCGATTCGAAAGCTTCGGCAAGTAGATAAATTGGGGACCAACCAAAAGGGGGTGGGCACACCACTAGCTGCCAGGACTGACATTTGCGACACAGCAAGATCAAAAGTGGGAAAAATCTGTCTCGGCATTTAGTGTGGCAGTGCAACATCAAGAGCCCTGACGTCATCAGCCAGCCGTATCGGGACATGACTGATACAGCCTGCAGATGAATCCTCTGACCAGCTACAATGTGTGTGTGATTAAATATTGTATGTTGTCTTCCCTATCCCCCACGAATATATTTTAGTCCATTCTCTTTAGTAACTGTAAATCGCTCTGAGCCCGCATGAGTGGGAAAAGTGATTAATAAATTGAAATTATTATTATTATTATTATTATTATTATTATTATTATTATTATTATTATTATTATTATTATTCCACATGTCACTTTTCCAAAGACACAAACATAGAACTCTGTCATAAAAACACTCACACAGATTCCCCTCAGAATATCTATTCCCACACTCTCAGTCATCAACCAATCAGAGCACACTAATCTCCCCCATCACTCTTCTTACAGTACTGCAGTAAAACAACATTTAAAGACACAGAAACACCAAAACATGGAATCATTACAGGCACGTTTTTCTCCAACAGTTTCTCTCCAACTGGCGAGTTTCTCTCATGCTCAGTGCAAGGTCGCAGCTGTCTAGTATCTTTGGTTTCTCATTTCTGAAGGAGATCATTCTGAATGCCCTGCTAGCAGCCACAATATATGTGTGTGTTATTCATAAGGCTTTCAGCTCTTTTTCTATGCGGCTGACTGTAGAATCACGTTACCCGGTGCAACTTTCTTATTTGTGTCTGCTTCAAGTAGTCATTGGAGCCGCCTGTTCCCAATACTTGTATGCGGTTTTCTATGTAATTGTAGAAGTTTTCCAAAGAGGATTTTTAAATATTTTTCATTGGTAGTGGGTGGTTTTTCCACCTTTCCCCCACCCACCCACCGCTCTACATTGTTGTAGGTTGTTTCAAGGGCTTGCCTTTTTGCTTTACCTTCTTACGATTAAATAGAAACCATTAATTAACTGGGGGGGAGAAAGTAAAGAAGTCGGGCATTTTAGCGCAAGGTGGGTCAGGAGCAATGTTCCCTCTAAGCTGTGGAGTCTTGTGAGCAAAAATTCTCCTTTGCGAGCTACTGGCATTAAAGTTGTGAGCAAGCAATTTGGCTTTACCTTCTTACGATTAAATAGAAACCATTAATTAACTGGGGGAGGAGAAAGTAAAGAAGTCGGGCATTTTAGCGCAAGATGGGTCAGGAGCAATGTTCCCTCTAAGCTGTGGAGTCTTGTGAGCAAAAATTCTCCTTTGCGAGCTACTGGCATTAAAGTTGTGAGCAAGCAATTTGGCTACTGCATACATTAGTTTGCTCTGGAGCCATCCTTCTTGAGCTAAGGCAAAAATGTGTGAGCCGGAGGCTAAAAAACTGTGAGCTAGCTCACACTAACTCAGCTTAGAGGGAGCACTGGTCAGGAGTTATCCAAAAGAGCCAGACCAGAAGAAGGGGAATTGGGCAAAGGTATGAGCCAGGATGCACCTGGCCACTTTTGGGCAGATCAAGCAGGCTGGAAGTGTATCCATGTTCTAAACGGAATCATTATTTCTCACAAGCACAAAAATCACAAGTAAGGCAGTGCACATCAATGTGAGCACAAACCCCACACCGAGTGCAGCGTGGGCAAAGCGCCGTGCCATCTTGGATCCCTCCTGAGCAGCAGTGCCGTCCCCAATGTGGTTGGCCTCTCGGGTCTGAAGAGAAAGAGAGAGCTCATGAATAAATGAAAATACACAACAGCAAAGTATCTCTGGCACGCAGGACCACGTTTTGCAAGACCCAACAAAACTCTCTGTTGACTTAGAAAAGACTGTTTTTCGTCTTGACCTTTGAAGGACTCGAGAGTGAGCCCCAAAGGAAAACTGGTCAGTCATGAAATATGCTACATATTTAATTGCTCTAGCCATACACATTCCAAATTCCGGCACGTTCTTGGGAGTTTAAACCAGGACTTGCGTAGATTGGCCACTGCGCCCTCGAGCCACCAAAGTTGCTGGCTGGAAGAGGGAACTGCAGGCTCTTCCAGCCTGCCCCGTAGTTAACATGGGACCAACGGGACCCCGCCCCCTAGTGTTTCTTCTGGGCCCCCTCCCTCCCAAGGTGTGCCCAAAGTGCTCCAACTTACCACCTGCAATGTAAAAGGTAAAGGTAAAGGTTCCCTTGCTCGAAAGCCAGTCGAATCCGACTCTAGGGTTGCTGTGCTCATCTCCGTTTCAAAGCCGAAGAGCCAGCGCTGTCCGAAGACATTTCCGTGGTCATGTGGCCGGCATGACTAAACACCAAGGCGCACGGAACGCTGTTACCTTCCCACCGAAGTGGTACCTATTTATCTACTTGCAATTTCTTGCTTTCGAACTGCTAGGTTGGCAGGAGCTGGGGCCAGAGATGGGAGCTCACTCCATCATGCGGCACATGGGTCTCGAACTGCTGAACTACTGACCTTCCACAGCCTGCAGTTCAGCATCTTAACCACTTGAGCCACCGCAGCTCCATGAAATGCACTTTCATGTAATTAAATGGCGGGGGTCCCAAGGCCCCCTCCCAAAACATTCCCTAGCTCCGGGGCTGCTTCCAGCCAAAACATTATCACAGCATTTATTCATTCAGATGTTTAAATCCCGTAGCATACAAACAGAAGCTACAAACATGAGCAAGCTACAATTTCAGAAACTTTAGACAAATATTTGCCTATCAGAGAAATATCCTGAAAGGCACCATTGCTATGTGCCAGATACCAGTAGATTGAGGACAAGCTGGTACTCCCATGGGAGGAATTTCCAGAGTCTTCTGATGTGTGCTTCATCCTGCCTCACTAGTGACAAAGTGTTTTGCACATACTTTGAAGTACTCTCCAAGCAGCCTGAACATGCTGACTGAAACCCCAGAACCACCTGATCAAACGAACACAACAAAGAGAATGAAGGAAGGACTCCATGTTACAGGAGCCCTGAGCACATTGACTCACCACCATAAAATGGCTGCCCTGTGGGGCAATCCCAAAATGGCTGTCCTGATGTACTGAAGCCAATCACAAAATATTGGTAGGCTGAAAACCAAGCATCCTCCAAAGATGGAGGTAGGTGCTTCTGAAAGAGCGCTCTCCACAAGGAGGAAGGCAATGCCACCTGCGTTCATACTTGCTGCTGGGATAGAAGAAAGACAGGACTGGCTCTTTGGTTTGGAGGAGAGATGTTTTGGAAAATAAGCAAAAGGCTGCCAGCTAGGACACATCTAAGTGATGTCTATAAACACCATGTTTGGAATTACAGCACTGGATAAAAGGAGTGATGATATGGTCCTCGTTTTATGGCCTCTGCAAACCAATTTGCCAGGAGGCCACATGCTATGGGTCAGCTGCCATTTGGTTTACGTCTGTATTCTCTTGTAATTTCTCCTAGCTGCAAAGGACGCCACAGCAATAAAACCCAAGCAAAAGTGACATCCAAAGCTGCTCTTTGATTCGAGACTCCAGCAAAGGCTTTGCTGCAACACGATTCAATCATCATACTGCAAAAAAAAAGCCCCACATCCCTGCTCTCTGTTGAATTGACCATGTATTGGTCTCTGGGTTTTTTTAAACGAAGGTTTTTTGTCTTCCTCTGGACATAGAGCAGGGGTCACTGGGGGAGTAGCCAGGGAGGCAGCTGGGAATGCCCCACATTGTGCAGGGGGGTGGATTAGATCACCCTTGGGTTCCGTTCTAACTCCCTGTTTCTACATTTCTAAATAATGTTATGCCATTTTTCCATTTTAAAAAATTATGTAATCCCCAAAATGACTTGCAAAAATTGATGATGACAGACAACCATCACAAATAAAAAAAGCGGTCCATATGAGATCACGGCAAAAGGCAGATCTTTTGTTACCCAAGGCACAGTACGGGGGGGGGGGGGGGGGGGGGAGGCCTCCAGAGCACCAACATGGATGGGGCTGAATATTAGGAAGAAGCGAGATCTGTAACTTGAGTCCACAACCCAAGAGTCCCTGCTTCTCCCAGAGGCCCATCTTGCTTCTAGAAAAGAGGAAACATAAACCAGGACCAGTGTTCCCTCTAAACTGAGTTAGTGTGAGCTAGCTCAGTTTTTCAGCCTCTGGCTCACACATTTTTGTCTTTGCTCAGGAAGGATGGTTCCAGAGCAAACTAATTTATGCTGTAGCCAAATCGTTCACTCACAACTTTGCCACTAGCTCACAAAGTAGAATTCTTGCTCACAAGACTCCACAGCTTAGAGGTCCTGGTTAGAAAATCACAGGCATTGGAGATCATAGGGGACGGAGGTTCTCCTTGAGATACTGAAAAAAACATGCCCTTCAAGAACTTAAAGGTTAGAACCAGCCCATTTGAATCATGCTGTCTTATCAGTCACAGGAGAACATCTCCCTCATCCCCACTGCCAGTAGGACATCATGAAAAGACTCACCTTTATTGAGTAAATCAAAGCCACCACACCCAGAGGCAGGAAACAACAGACTGTGGTGAAGATGGAATAAGCTAGGTATTCCCGTTCATGAGTGGGATTTACAGGGACAACAAAGGCTTTGCAGGTTGAAGAATAAACCCTTGGCCGGGGGCTGCACTCTTTGGGTCACATTGAGGCTGGTACGGCAGAGTAGGGTAGGCCACAGAGCCCATGGTGGAGGGTGCTGGCCCACCATTGGGAGGTGGCTGCTGATCAGAGATGTCACTGGGTGGTGATTTCTGGGCAGAAGGTGCACCACCTTGGGTCTTCTGATAGTCTGGGTGGTCCATAGCTCAGGTCTCCTCTCTTCTGCTCAGCTCAGCAAGAAGTGTCTTTTTGCTATGGTCCGTTCCCCTCCCTGAGCAGCTGTTGGGCGTTCCTTTGATTTTCCCTTGGTGCAGCTTCTGTATGGCGTCTGCCTTTTTTTGCCTTCCTCCTGTTATGTCCTCTTGAACTCTCGGTATCTCCTTCTGGCTCCGAGCTTCGCTTCGATCTGCCCTGCTCCTTTGCCAACTGCAGTCTTATGTAGCTCTCAGGATGCTGGACGAAGCAACCTCACTGTGTGTAGAGAGCAAAGGAACAGGAGACGGGATGAAGTCTGCAAGAAGTAGCCCCGAGAGACCATTCGATAAAAGGGTGTGAGAACTCCCGGAAAAAGAAAGATACCGCCCAGCCAGCGGAGAGCAGACGTTGTGCCTTTCACACCCTTACTATGCACAGTATCAGTACTGAATTTATTGTTCATGGCCACTGGCCTTCACAATTAAAGCATTTCTAAGTACAGGCAGGCAAAGTTAAAATTCTAAAACTTCAGCATACAGTCAGCACAATAATACTAGAACAATTCAGTTAGTGGTATTCTTAGAAACAAAATTTGCTCTGATCTTCCTAGCAGCCTGAGCAAAAACCGTCAACTCATAGTAGTATCTGGAGAAGTGAGCGGTGACTCACGAAAGCTCCTACCCAAATTTTGTTCGGCTTTAAGGAGCTACCTGGACTCTTGTTCTCTTCTGCTACAGACAGACTAACACGGGTGCCAGTCTTGATCTGCCTGGATGACCCAAGCTAGCTTGATCTTGGACAATAAGAAGGGTCAGCCCTAACTTAGTATTTGGATGGGAGACCACCAAGGAAGACGTGGGCTGTTATGCAGAGGCAGGCAATGGCAAACCACCTCTGAATGTCTCTTGAATTGAAAATCCTGTGGGGTCACCATAAGTTGGCTGTGACTTGCCAGCACTTTATGTCGCCACCAGGCAGAGAGAACAAGATTCTGCAGTACTCAAAAAGGCATGATTTAATCTTCCTTCCGGTGGCTCAAGTGGTTAAGACGCTGAACTGCAGGCTGTGGAAGGTCAGTAGTTCAGCAGTTCAAGACCCGGGTGCCGCAAGACGGGGTGAGCTCCCGTCTCTAGTTCCAGCTCCTGCCAACCTAGCAGTTCGAAAGCAAGAAATTGCAAGTAGATAAATAGGTACCACTTCGGTGGGAAGGTTCCGTGCGCCTTGGTGTTTAGTCATGCCGGCCACATGACCACGGAAACGTCTTCGGACAGCACTGGCTCTTCGGCTTTGAAACGGAGATGAGCACCGCAACCCTAGAGTCGGATTCGACTGGCTTTCGAGCAAGGGAACCTTTACCTTTACCTTACCACAGAACCATTGGGAAAGAGCAAGGCTGCGATCACACATGCCAGTAGATCTGACTTAGCCATAAATGCCTGATGGATCTAAAGGGCGCGATCAGACAGCAACATCTGGAAAGCATCCCGCAGTCATTGGAAACCTGTGGTGCTCCGCCGCAGAAGCAGAATAGAAAGACACCGGGGAAATTCCAGTAGTAAACGGGTTCCGAAGAGCCATGGACAGACTTTCCCGTCTGATCACGCACGCATGCCGTTGGGATGGTCTGATCAGGCCATCTTGGCACGGTGCCATTTCCCCCCCCCTCACAGTATGCACATCATCACATACTCCACCGGGGGCCCTCAGTGTGGAGGTGCGATTCCTCATTTATGCACATGGGAAACAAAGGGCCAAAAAAATGACTCCCCCGCAGTTGAGTCTGATCACACAGTGACAGGCTGAGCCCACAGCTACAAAGGGCTGTGAAATCTCACCACCACGGGTCAAATTCCTCCAGAGGGAAGAGCCTCGCTTCCCCTCCACTTCAACTGGCACGTGTGACTGCAACCCAAGATACTCTTTTCCTCTACCCATCGATCAGTTACCCCCACCCTTTAAGGTCCATGCCACACAGGGGCACTCTGCTCACGTCATACGGCCAGAGAGCAGATAGGCACACGGCAGGGAAAGGTGACTGTACCACATCTGGCTTCAGGCAGTGATATGCAAAGGAAAACATAGGATTCTGGGACCAAGTAATGGATAGAAAAGAGGGCTGCTTTAGAATGGGCCAAAGAGTGACGAGTGGTGTCATTAGGCCTCGCCAATTTGGATGTCTTTCAAGCATTCCTCAGCAGTCTCAAGATGACTTTCACTCAGTGCAGATGTATTTGTGCCTGTTAGAGAATCGTCCCGGCAGTCATTAGTTATAATTGCACTTCGCCCAAAAAGCTTTTGTAGGTTCTTCCAGGCAAATGGGTGTTCCTTCCACTGTTTAGCTTTCCCTGATGCATTATACATGCTGTTGATAATGCCCTAAGAAATGTTGGGATGACAAACGGTCTGCAAACAATTGCCCAGCCTAGCCTGGGCTCACCAGAGCATAGAATCTGAGCAGGGTGAGCCACGGTCAGTACTTCAGTGGGAGACCACTGAGGAAGAACTGGGGTTGCTCTGCAGAAGAAGGCAATGGCAAACTACCTCTGCTCGTCTTGTTTTTTTAATTAAACTTTTTATTTGATTTTAACTAATATATAGGACATTTTAGGAAGGGAAGGACATGGGGAAGGGGATAAGACATAAAGGAAAGTTTCCCAACAAGCTTATATAGTAGCTGTTACAATAGAATTCCCATCTTAAATCTTTGTTTCCATATCTATTTTATATAATTTCTAAAACTATAGACGATGAATCCAATCACTAAAATCTTCTGTTATGGTTCCTGAAAAAGTGCATATTCTTTACAGTTCAAATTATATTTATCCTAAATTTATAGTGACTATAATCTATGATTCATAATCTTCCTTTTCAGAGTTTCTTTTCACCCAGTCATAAAATGGTATCCAATTTTTGTCAAGAGTTCATCTTTCATTGGTATCTCCGATTTCTTCCAATGCATAGCATAGAGAATTCTTGCTGCCATAACTATATGTACAATTAAGTGCTTAACTTTCTCTCTGCTCATCTTTTGGATGGGGTGGGCAGGAGCCGGTTGTTAACTTGATGAGACATGATTCATTGAATGAAAGGTATTATTCAGATTTTGGTTTTGATACCTCATGGCGACTCTGCATGAGAAAACAGGCTGGTGGACTAACTGTGGTGAAGAAACCAATTCCAAAGTAGTTTTAGGTCCTCCTGGTTTGAAGGTACCTCAATAACATCAGTTAGTGAAGAGGTCTACGTTTGGCCAATGACACCCACCAAAGTTAATTTGCTAAAACTGTGGCTTTGTATTATGGCTGAATTGAACCAAAATCACTCAATGGGATTCATGGATCAACTGCCTTATTTGAAGTTATGCCACGTGTTAAAATTTCTGCAAAGAAGTTATTTTTATGGAGTTGATATGCATGAGAAGTTCTCTCCATCTCCCATGTTTCACAGATCTGGAATACAGACTGGTTAGGAAATCTTTTTCCAAGCCACCATTTCACCATTTCACTGATGCTGGGAAAGATTGAAGGTCAAAGAAGACGGGAACGGCAAAGGATGAGATGGTTAGACAGTGTCATAGATGCAACGAACATAAAATTGAGCAAATGTCAGAGGACGGCGGAAGACAGGAAGGCCTGGCGGGATCTGGTCCATGGGGTCGCGAAGAGTCGGACTCGACTGTGCGACTGAACAACAACAACAATTTCACTTCTTGGACTCCAAATCTTCCCCCCTCCAAAAGATGCCCGCCAATTCTACCCCCCTCAAAAGCCCTGGCAAACAAGCAGGCCTTGCAGCACCTCCTGAAGAACTCCAAGGATGGGGGCCCCTCACCTCTTCAGGGAGCCCATTCCCTAGCGTCTGAGTCAATATGCAAAGGGCCCCGCCTCTCACTGAGGACAGATGGGCCACCTAGAGTGGTGGGATAGCAAACAGATGGCAGCCTGCCAACTGTAGTTAGTACATAAGGAAGGTGTTGTGGGTGCATTTTGACCATCATCATCAGTTATGTATTTCCTATTAGGGACAGGGGGGGAATGGTGAAAATCAAAAGGAATGAGATGCAAAACCACAAGACAGGAGAAATCATATTGGAGTAAAATGAACAGGGAACATTCTCTTGTCCCTAGTTTTGGTTGATGTCATGCCAAAGCTGCTTTTCAAAGTTCAGGGCAGTCAAGAAACATAACCCCAGGATCAGGGCTCTTTTTGTAGAAAAAGCCTTTTTTTTGCAGGAATATTAGCATAATAGGCCACACCCAACAGCAGGAACTCATTAGCACATTAGGCCACACCCTGACAGCACTGCTCATTAGCACATTAGGCAACACCCCCATGTAACCAAAGTGTGGTCATCCAGCCACACCCACCTTTCCCTTCTTATTCTGTTTACCTTGTTTGTTGTCAAAACCCAGGACTTTTTTTGTAGCAGGAACTCCTTTGCATGTTAGGCCACACACCGCTAATGTAGCCAGTCCTAATGAGTTCCTGCTGTTGGGTGTGGCCTATTATGCTAATGAGTTCCTGCTGTTGGGTGTGGCCTATTATGCTAATGAGTTCCTGCTGGGCATGGCCAACTCAGGTGCCAGCCGGAACTCCGTTCCTGTGCGTTCCTGCCCAAAAATAGCCCTGATAGGGATATACAGATGAAGAGGAGGGGCTATGCAAATATTTGCCCGCTTGGTCCTCGGTGGCTCACAATGAAATCTTTGGAATACATTGAATGATTTCCAATCTGGAATAAAGTCGGGGTGCAACAGATACAAGGCTCAAGTAGAGGCAGGGAGGACCCCACTCAGTGCTGATCACAGCTGAACCCTTGATTGCCTAGAAAATTATGGGGTTAACTAAGCGACTGCATTGGCTCCCCCAAGAATGTGGTCTCCCAAATGTATCCACCTACCCCTCACAATGGGCTTCTGTCTTTTATGGACAAGATCATGAGCTGAGGTTGGTCAATGCGTCTTCACACGCACCAAGAAGCAAAACAACCTCCCAACGCTAAAGATGCTGAAATATTGATTTCTTTGAAATATTTATGCCCCACTTTTCTCTCTGGAAAACATCCAAGGCGTCTAACGAAAGATGCTGATAGTATCCTTCATTAAGGCCAACAAGTACTAATAAGATCATTCCAATGAACCGCAAAGGCATAAGAAATTGACTGAGCCCATAAAAGCTTGTGCTAAGTGTACCAAAGTTGTAATGGTTACCTAAAGAGCAATGGAGGAGCAGTCAGGAAAAGAGTTCCATCTTCAAGGCGCTATTCTGGAGAAAACACTACCAAAGGAGGAGCTGTAGTTCATTGGTAATGAAACTGCTTAGCATGCAAAAGGTTCCAGGTTCAATCCCTGGCATCTCCACTCTAAAGGACCTCCAACAACAAATACTGGGAAGGGCTTTTCTTGCCCTGAGGCCCTGGAGAGCCACTGCCAACTAGAATAGTTGGTCTGACTTGGCTTAAAGCAACCCACCTTGTTTCTGAAGACAGGACACCTGGTGAAGGTTTGAATGGAAGAAAGCGATCCGTGCCCCCACCCTATCCCAACGGCAGACATTTCTTTTGTTAAAATGAATAGGGCGGCATTTGATCTCAGAAGGCATTTCAAAGACGTTTAATGATAATGACAGCTTCTCTTGAATCAGTTATATCACAAAAATGACCCTAGCTGGTATAAAGTGATTTACTATATTAATTCAAAAGTATGAAATGCAGCAAAGGGTTAGGGTCAAGATCTTCCGGTTTGGAGTCAGACCAGCCGCCCAACAACAGATAGAGCTGGGTGTCGTCCGCATACTGGTGACAACCCAGCCTGTGCCTCTGGGCAATCTGGGCAACAGGGCTCATAAAGATGTTAAAAAGCATAGGGGACAACACTGCTCCTTGGGGCACACCACATTCAAGTGGATGCCTTTGGGACAGTTGATCCCCTAGCGCCATTCTTTGTCCCCGACCTTGGAAAGCAACCCACCTTGTTTCTGAAGACAGGACACCTGGTGAAGGTTTGAATGGAAGAAAGCGATCCGTGCCCCCACCCTATCCCAACGGCAGACATTTCTTTTGTTAAAATGAATAGGGCGGCATTTGATCTCAGAAGGCATTTCAAAGACGTTTAATGATAATGACAGCTTCTCTTGAATCAGTTATATCACAAAAATGACCCTAGCTGGTATAAAGTGATTTACTATATTAATTCAAAAGTATGAAATGCAGCAAAGGGTTAGGGTCAAGATCTTCCGGTTTGGAGTCAGACCAGCCGCCCAACAACAGATAGAGCTGGGTGTCGTCCGCATACTGGTGACAACCCAGCCTGTGCCTCTGGGCAATCTGGGCAACAGGGCTCATAAAGATGTTAAAAAGCATAGGGGACAACACTGCTCCTTGGGGCACACCACATTCAAGTGGATGCCTTTGGGACAGTTGATCCCCTAGCGCCATTCTTTGTCCCCGACCTTGGAGAAAGGAAACAAGTCACTGCAAGGCCAGTTCCTGCACTCCAATGTCGGCGACACGGCAGATCAGTAGCTGGTGATCGACCGTGTCAAACGTGGCTGACAGGTCAAAAAAAAACAAAAACGTGGCTGACAGGTCTAACAACAGCAGCACTGCCAATCCGCCTCGATCCAGGTGCCTCCGGAGGTCATCCATGAGGGCGACCAGTGCCAGGGTCTGAACTGGCAGAGACTGATCAAGAGAGAGATCTTGGAGTCGTAGTAGATAACTCACTGAAAATGTCGAGACAGTGTGTGACTGCAATAAA
>NW_015171054.1:2103-25721 GCF_001447785.1 Gekko japonicus | reverse complement strand
CCATCAGTGGCTATTAGCCACAAGGTATAGATAGGGGCTCTGGGGCAAGTGATGCTCTGTCTTCTTGATGCTTGGGGGAGGGGTCAACAGTGGGCTGGCTTCTAATGTCCTGGCCCCACTGGTGGACCTCCTGATGGCACTGGTATTTCTGGCCACTGTGTGATACAGAGTGTTGGACTGGATGGGCCTTTGGCCTGATCCAACATTGGCATCTCTTATGTTCTTACGTCTCTGTCCCATGACCTGGGCGGAAACCGGACTGGAAGGGGTCTAATACGGAAGCATCATCCAGGAAGCCCTGTAACTGAATTGCCACTGCCCTCTCTATTATCTTGCCCAAATAGGGCAGGTTGGAAACCAGCCGATAGTTGGCCAATTCGGCCGGATCCAATGATGGCTTTGGTATATTACCCCTTAAGACATAGCAAACGTATATAAAGGTTATAAACAGAAGTTCTAGAAATGTCAGAAAACAAACACATTTGATTGTATGTGGTGGACATGCAAGAAATCAAGAAAGTATTGGATACCGATACATGAAGAAATGCAAAAGATATTAAAACTCAAGTTTGTGATGGATCCAAAAAATATGCTACTAGACAACTTACCAAGCAATATTACAAAAAGATACAGTGAGTTATTCAAGTACATGGTGACGGCGGCAAGAGTCATATTTGCAACAAAATGGAAGGCAATGAAATGTCCAGACTTCAAGGAATGGAGGAATGAACTAAATGAAAATACAACCATGGTAAAACTAACATTCTTCATACATGACAGACTGACCTCAGAATTTCCAGAAAAACTGATATTTTTTAATTATATAGCTGAAAAACAAGAAATATTTAGGTAATATATACTTCCAGATTAAAATGCTACCAGAAAGGAAGTTAAATCGATAAGATAGAATAAAGTTATTTAAGCAGAAGTAAATTATTATAGGAACTGTGGTGGCTCGGTGGTTAAGACGCTGAACTGCAGACCAGAAGGTCGGTAGTTTGGCAGTTCGAGACTCGAGTGCCACATGATGGAGTGAACTCCCGTCTCTGGCCCCAGCTCCTGCCAACCTAGCTGTTCGAAAGCAAGAAATTGCAAGTAGATAAATAGGTACCACTTCGGTGGGAAGGTAACAGCATTCCGTGCACCTCGGCGTTTAGTCATGCTGGCCACATGACCACTGAAATGTCTTTGGACAGCGCTGGCTCTTCGGCTTGGAAACGGAGATGAGCACCGCCCCCTAGAGTCAGATTTGACTGACTTTCGAGCAAGGGAAACCTTTACTTAAATTATTATAAAATTAATCTAAGTAAGTTCTATATAAATGTATGATTTTGAATACAAATGATCATAGTTCATGTTTCATGATTGCGTGTAAATGGGAGTGTAAATCAAAATAAACTTTATTTAATAACGGGGGGGAAGAAAATATCTTAAAAACTATAATGAAGGGGATGTTGGGGAGAAATATTTATTTCCTTTTTTATATATCCTGTAGTGTATAATAATTTTTATACACATACACACACACTTTGTCCTACAATTCCTTTCCCCCCTTTTGTATCCCCTCTATGTTATACTTTGCTTCCTACTATGAAACATATATCCAAATAATAATAATCTTAGCCAACACAATCCCCACAAAGAGCACAGAGTGGGGTAAGGTCCGCGCCATCCTGGAGTTCCGCTGAGCCTCGGTGCCGTTCCCCATCCATTTGGCATCCCGAGTCTGAGAAGAAAAGAAAGAATGAATAAGGGACCAAACAACATCTCCGGCAAGCAGAGACAGATACTTTCTGAGCTGTGGTGGAACTTTGTGTTGGCTGACAAAGAATTTTTTTCCTCTTGGACTCAAGGATACAGTTCAAAAAAAATATTCAGTAATAAAATCACACTAGATCACAGTTGATGTACACAGAGATATTCCAAGAAGATCATTTCAGAGGGAAACCGTGTCGATCAGCATTCAAATATTTAGATTTGAACCCAGGAGCACAAATCCACTGTAATATCAAGGAATGTTGTCAAATTTCTCTTTATTGCATTTACAAAGCGTAAGCACCTCCTCAATGTTCCTTATGATGTCTCTTCTCTGTAATGTTTTTTGCTTTTGATTCTGTATGCTGTTTAATGGGTCTCTGACCGTAATAAAAATGAATGAATGAATGAATGAATGAATGAATGAATGAACGAACCCAGGAGCACATCTTAGAAAGGGAGATTTGACTCTGGGAGCCTCTACATGGAAAACCTTGATGGTCTCTAAAAGGTTCCTGGACTGGAACTGAGCAGACGTATTTGAAAGTACTCTTAAACCAGGAGCTGGGTATAGATGGGTCAGTGTTTCCTTCCCTACCCATGCAACCACAAAGCTGCTGGTCAGACTGGAACTGGAGCTGATTCCAGCCAAGAGACTGCCATTCCATTCATTAAATCCGCCAGGATACTTAAGTCAACAACCAAGTTAAAAAGAAAAGAAAAACATAACTGCTTGCCAAAGAATCTCCTGAAAAGCACCATCTCTACTGACTGAAGGGTTGCCCACTACTGGTTGAAAATACCTGGAGTTTTTTTTGGGGGGGTGGAGCCTGAGGAGAGAACGGTTTGGGGAGGGACTTCAGTGGGGTAAAATGCCATAGGGGCCACCTTCCAAATAATAATAATCTTTCAATTTATTGATTGCTTAATCCTTGCAGAGCTGCCGGCTCTGAGCGATTTACAGTTACTCATGTGTAGACCCGGGACTAACAATGATGGGGGTAAGGGAGGACAACATATATCATTTTTAATCACACACACTTCGCAGTCGACAGGGAGTTTAGTCAGCTGTAAGCATCAGATGTGCCCCGGCAGCATTCTTTAGTCGGCGTCGCTTGATGTCATCAGCATTTTCTCGGTCGCAACGCACCACTGCCACCGTCGGGCCGGAATGGCCCATTGCAGGCTTTTCTCTGAAGTAGCCATTTTCAAAGTAGCCATTTTCTCCAGATGAGCTGATCTCTCCCTCCTGGAGATCACTTGTACTCCCAGAAGATGTCCTGCCACCTCCTGGACGCTAGTAACCATAACTGGGTAGCAGTCATCAGTAAAAGGATAGCAAGGCAAACCTCCCATGGGAAGAAGGTTGAGTCTTTTAATATGTCCTTCAGCCTCAGTCACTCAGGGTCTCTTAATACATCCTTCAGCCTCAGTCAGGGGAGGGTATGGGTTTTGCCAGCCTCCAGGCGGGGCCTAGAGGTCTCCTTACAACTGATCTCCAGACTACAAAGATCAGTTCCCCTGAATAAAATAGTTGCTTCGGAGGGGGAACTGTACAGCATCACAGCCCCACTCAGCTCCCTCTTTTCCCCCAACCCCACCCTCCCCAGACTCCACCCCCAAATCTCCAGGCACCTCCCAACTCAGAGCTGGCAACTCTAGGACGGTGTTTGGCATGTGATCTGAAGCACACTCCAGCCAGCCTGAAAATGCCGGGTAAAACCCCAGTCCTACCAAGGATTGCCAGCTTCAAGCTGGGAAACACCTGGAGATTTGTGGGGGAGGAGCCTAGGGAGGGTGGAATTTAGGGAGGGGGAAGACTTCATCAGGGACAATGCATTAGGGTCACTGGGGGGGTGGCCAGGGATGCAGCTGGGAATTTCCTGCACTGTGCAGGGGGTTGGACCAGATGACCCTTGAGGGCCCTTCCAACTCTCTGGTTCTACATTTCTAAATAATGTTGTGCCATTTTTCCATTTTAAAAACGATGTAGCCCCCCAAATGGCTCGCAAAAACTGATGCTGGCAGACAACAATCACAAATAAAACATCAGCTCATATCAGATCACAGCAGAAGGCAGATCTTTAGTTCCCCGAGGCACAGTAGAAAGGGTGGGATGACTCCAGAACACCAATATGGATGGAGCTGAATGAATATTAGGTAGAAGCAAAATCTGTAACTTAAGTCCATGACCCAAAAGTCTCTGCTTCTACAAAAGAGGAAACATAAACCAGGACCTGGTTAGAAACTCACAAGAATTGAAGATCATAGGGGAGGGAGATTCTCCTTGATACTGAAAAAACATGCCCTTCAAGAACTTAAAGGTTAAAACCAGCCCGTTTAAATCCGGTCTCTCTTATCTGTCACAGTAGAACATCTCCCCCATCCCCACTGCAGGTAGCATGTCATGAAAAGACTCACCTTTATTGAGTAGATCAAAGCCACCTCACCCAGAGGCAGGAAAGAACAGATTGTGGTGAAGATGGAATAAGCCAGGTAGTCCCATTCATGGGTAGGATGTACAGGTGATGGGCTGTGGAGGTTGAAGAATGAACCCTTGGCTGGGGACTCCACCCTGTGGGGAATAATGAGGCTGGTATGACAGAGTAGGGGAGGCCACGGAGCCCATGATGGTGGGTGCTGGCCCACCAATGGGAGGTGGCTGCTGATCAAAGATGTCATCGGGTGGCGGTTTCTAGGCAGAAGACCTTGGGTCTTTTGGTGGTCTGGGTGGTCCATAGCTCTGGTCTCCTCTTTTCTACTCAGCTTGGCAAGAAGCGTCTCTTTGCTATGGTCCGTTTTCCTCCCCAAGCGGCTGTAGGGCGTTCCTTTCTCTTCTCTCGGTGCAGCTTCAGTATGGTGTCTGCCTTCTTTGCCTTCCTCCTGTTACGTCCACTTGAACTCTCAGTATCTTCTTGTTTTGCTTCGATCCGCCCTGCTCCTCTAAGCACTGCCGTTTTAAGACGCTCTCAGGATGCTGGATTAAGCAAACTCAGTGTACTTGCAAAGCAAATGAACAGGAGAAGGGGTGGGGAAGTCTGCAAGAAGTAGCCCCAAGAGACCAATAGATAAATGAGTATGAGAGGTCCCGGAAGAGGAAAGATACCGTGTGGACAGCAGAAGTTGTGCCTTTCACACTCTTACTATGCACAGAGATCACAAGAACAGAGAGCCCTAACCCAGAGGGGAGGGACCAAGAAAAGAAGAAAAGTCCAGTAGCACCTTAAAAAATAACAAACTTTGGGGTGGAGTATGCACAGTCGTGAGCACTTCTTCAGATACGACTGTATCTGAAGAAGAGAGTAGTGACCCACAAAAGCTCCTAGGTAAAGGTTCCCTTGCTCGAAAGCCAGTCGAATCCGACTCTAGGGTTGCGGTGCTCATCTCCGTTTCAAAGCCGAAGAGCCAGCGCTGTCCGAAGACGTTTCCGTGGTCATGTGGCCGGCCTGACTAAACACCAAGGCGCACGGAACACTGTTACCCTCCCACCAAAGGGGTACCTATTTATCTACTTGCAATTTCTTGCTTTCGAACTGCTAGGTTGCCAGGAGCTGGAACTAGAGATGGGAGCTCCCTCCATCATGCGGCACTCGGGTCTCGAACTGCTGAACTACTGACCTTCCACAGCCTGCAGTTCAGCGTCTTAACCACTTGAGCCATCGCAGCTCCTACAAAAGCTCCTACCCTGACACAAATGTTGTTAGTCTTTAAGGTGCTACTGGACTCTTGCTCTTTTCTATTGCTACAGACAGACTAACACGGCTACCCATAAGTCTGCCAACCTCAGCACTGACATCCTCAGTTGATGTTTATTGCAATAATAGTACAAGAAAGAAAATGGACCATATAACTTATGAGAATATGATTGATAAACAAGGAAAAATAAAATCCTGGAAAACAGTTCAAGATGAAGAAAAAAACATTCCACGGTTGTTATATCATCAAATGGTATTAAAATTGAAAGAACAAATAGCTAAAGAAGGTGGTCGATTAAGGGGAAAAAACAATTTTTGAACAATTATTCACCAACAAATCAAAACACCTATTGGGAAAAATTTATAAAACATTATTGCAAAATTTATAAAACATTACTGCAAACAGAGCAAGTCAAAAATTGTGTGACAAAATGGATGCAAAATCTTGGCGAAAACATACATATGAGTCAATGGGAAAATCTCTGGATCAAAGAAATTAAGTTTAATGAATGTCAACTATTAAGGGAGAACTAGTATAAAATGTTCTTTAGATGGCGTATTACCCCTTAAGACATAGCAAAAGTATATAAAGATTATAAAGAGAAGTGCTGGAAGTATCAGAACACAAACGCAACATTTGATCGTATGTGGTAGACGTGCAAGAAATCAAGAAAGTATTGGATACTAATACATGAAGAAATGCAAAAGATATTAAATTTCAAGTTTGCAATGGATCCAAAAAATATGCTATTAAACATATTATATTACCAAGCAATATTACAAAAAGATACAGTGAGTTATTCAAGTACATGGTGATGGCAGCAAGAGTGATATTTGCAACAAAACAGAAGGCAATGAAATGTCCAAGGAATAGAGGAATGAACTAAATTAATATATGACCATGGCAAAACTAACAACCTCCATACAAAATATTTATTTATTTATTTATTTATTTATTTATTAGATTTATATCCCGCCCCATCCAATATTCAGCTCGGGGCGGCTCACAGACGGCCAAATAGACCTGACTTCAAAAAAATTTAAAAATTGGAAAGCTTTTTATAATAATATAGCTGAAAAACAAGAAAGATTTAGACAATACATACTCCCCCCCCCCAAAAAAAAGGTTACCAGATATGAAGTTAGATCGATAAGAATGAATAAAGTTATTTAAGTAGAAGTAAATCTTTAAAAAATTAATCTAAGTAAGTTCTATATAAAGGTATGATTTTGAATGCAAATGTTCATAGGTTATGTTCAATGATCATGTGTCAATGGAAATGTAAATCAATGTAAATCAAAATAAATTCTAATTAATAATGGGGGGGGAGAAAATATCTTAAAAACTATAATGAAGGGATGCTAGGAGAAATATTTACTTTTCCTGTTTTATACATCCTGCGATGTATAATAATCTTTACACAAACATACCTACAACACACATTTTGTCCTACAATTCCTTTTTCCACTTTTGTAATCCCCTCTATATTATGCTTAGCTAACGTATATACAAATAATAATAATAATAATCTTAGCCAACCCAATCCCCACACCGAGCGCCGAGTGGGCTAAGATCCGTGCAGTCCTGGAGTTCCGCTGAGCCTTGGGGCTGGTCCCCATCCGGTTGGCATCCCGAGTCTGAGGAGAAAGGAAAGAATAAATAAGGTACCAAACAGCAGCTCCGGCACACAGAAACTGGTGTTTCTGAGCTGTGGTGGAACTTTGTGTTGGCCGACAAAGAATTTTTTACCCGGGGACTCAAGGATACAGTCCAAGAAAAATATCCAGTTTTAGGCTAGACTGAAGTCACTCAGTTGTGGCACCAAAATTATTCAACTTCCTCCAGAGGGAGCTTCATTGATCCACTCTAGGGTTGCCAAGTGCGTTTTGAGCTGCAGCAGGGGACTCCCGGCTGGTGGCTGGAGTGCGCACGCGCACATCACCCGGAAGTGACGCAACCACGCCAGGCACACTGGGGGCGGGGCCACAACCATCCGAGGGAAAACCATAGAGTTTTCCCTCGGATGACCGTGCCCCCGCCCCCAGCGTGCCCGGCGTGGTCGTGTCACTTCCGGGTGACGTGCACGTCGGGGTGGGGTTCCCCCGGGGCCCGATCCACCGGCGTCGGTGAATGGGCCTCTGGGGCGGGGTTTCCCCCGCCCCCCGGGGGGACTTGGCAAGCCTAATCCACTCATTCTTCGCCTTCCACCAGCAGGTGAACACACTTCTGCTTTAGCTGGCATTTCCTCAGTGATCTTTCCTTTCCTGCCTGCTCTTTTAATTTGCCCAGTTTTCTTTTGTATATCTATTGCCAGGTCTCCAGCCTCTTTGAGCCTGTGATCACCTTTGGAATTCTGACACAACATGGCGGGCACAGCCACAAAATGGCTGCCACAGGAGGCAGAGCCAGCCACAAAATGGCTGCCATAGTAACTTTTTAAAAAATGAATCAGTACAGCCAAAGTAGAGACATCAACCTGCCAACAAAAGTCCGCATGGTCAAAGCAATGGTATTCCCCGTAGTCATGTATGGCTGCGAGAGTTGGACTATAAGGAAGGCCGAGCGCCAAAGAATAGATTCTTTTGAACTATGGTGCTGGAGAAGACTCTTGAGAGTCCCTTGGACTGCAAGAAGAACAAATCAGTCAATCCTAAAAGAAATCAACCCTGACTGTTCCCTGGAAGGCCAGATCATGAAACTGAAGCTCAAATACTTTGGCCACCCAATGAGAAGGGAGCACTCCCTGGAGAAGACCCTGATGCTGGGAAAGATTGAAGGTCAAAGAAGACGGGGACGGCAAAGGATGAGATGGTTAGACAGTGTCATCGATGCAACGAACATGAAATTGAGCCAACTTCAGAGGACGGCGGAAGACAGGAAGGCCTGGCGGGATCTGGTCCATGGGGTCGCAAAGAGTTGGACTCGACTGTGCGACTGAACAACAACAACAGCCAATCAACTCTCCAATGGCCAGTCAGAAGCCCTGCAGGGCAAAAACTCTATCTGGCCTCACCCACTTTCTAAAACCAGCAGCACCACCCCAGGGATCCCTGATGCCATTGTTTAGCTGTGTTTTTAATTGGTTTTATTATATTTTATTTTATGCTGTTTTAATAGTTAGCTGCCTTGATGGCCCTGATCAGGCAGGAAAATACCTGTTGTAAATACATAAACATTAAGAGACCTTCTGGGTGCACAAGGGGAGACTCATGTTGAGCTGTTGACTGCAGCTGGATTTAGGCCATCATCTAGTCCCAGACTCCTCCACCTGCAAGGACCGATCCTGCACTGGTCAGTGGGTTTTTTTTTCCTAGCATATTTTAACCCCACCCCAAACTTTGAACAAGAGAAATACATTTGGCTTTTCAAGACAGAGCCGGGGCGATGTAAACCAGGTGGAGCTGAGGCAATACTTTCTAGGTTTGCTAAAGCCAAACGGGAGTCAGTCTGGAGGTCAGTCTGGGAGACCCGAGTTCAAATGCCCGCCCCCCGCCCCCGATCGGAGAACAAATGCAAAGCAAAACTTGCCTAAGGCAGGATATCCCATGATGCAGAGAGAGAATAAAAAAAAGAGAGGACAGTGCAATACAAGGGAGGTGATGCATGCAAGAATCACTGCCATCGACTGCAGTCCTATCCCCAGGAGTGTGGAATGCATGTCTTCCACTATTCGGGCTGCAACCTCCCTTCTCCTCTCCACAAAGCCCCACCACGTACGCGGTACCAGCAGGCTTTCTCTTTACCCGCTGAGCGGCCATGCAGTCAGTAGAAACAGGGGGGAAAACAGAACTCGCGCCACGCTTAAATCTCTTTCCCCGCCCATGCTATCACTCCGCCGCTTGCCTGGCCACTGCCTTCTGGAAACTGTAGTTCTTGTCCTCGTCCCTCCACATGCACAACTGGATTTGCAGCAATGGAACAGCCTTTGTTCCTGGTGTGCTTGTGCACCATCGGCACGGCTAGTAAACGGCCAATATAAAGGTAAACGTAAAGGTTCCCTTGCTTGAAAGCCAGTCGAATCCGACTCTAGGGTTGCGGTGCTCATCTCCGTTTCAAAGCCGAAGAGCCAGCGCTGTCCGAATACGTTTCCGTGGTCATGTGGCTGGCATGACTAAACACCAAGGCGCAGGGAACCAATATACGAGGCAGGAAAAGCGACTCACCCAGTTGCAATCCCCGTGCACACTTCTGAGGGAGGAAACGTTCCACAGAAGATAGCCAGTTTTACGCCCAAGCAAACAGGTTTAGGATTTGGCTCTGTAAGAGCAAAACGCTTCGTGCAGTGCCCATTCTGACTGCGAGGATGTTAAGCTGAGTTAGTGTGAGCTAGCTCAGTTTTTTAGCCTCCAGCTCACACATTGTCGTCTTAGCTCCGGGAGGATGGCTCCAGGGCAAACTAATTTATGCAGCAGCCAGATTGCTCACTCACTTTAACGCCAGTACCTCACAAAGTAGAATTTTTGCTCACAAGACTCCACAGCTTAGAGGGAGCATTGGTTGTAGATAGTACTAAGGAGTGACAAATGGATATAAGAAGCTGGAAAGTATTTGGGTTTTTCTCATGGCCCCCTACTTTGAGAACGTGGGCAAGGACACTTCCCTTACAAATAAGCAAATTCAAAAGTGCTAGAAAGTGGGTTGCATCCCCACTTGTGTTCTTGGGGATATAAAAGTGCAATGTGCTTCTTGTACGGAGACATAGGCGTACTGCATGGCTTGAAGAGCTTACTTACACTTATTAGCTGTTCCTGACATTCTGTCATGATCATAAAACTGCTAATAAAAGGGTTGGAACACTTTCCCTATGAGGAAAGGTTAAGGCGCTTGGGGCTCTTTAGCTTGGAGAAAAGACGACTGAGGGGTGACATGATTGAGGTTTACAAGATTATGCATGGGAAAGAGCAGGTAGAGAAAGAGGTACTTTTCTCCCTTTCTCACAATACAAGAACTCGTGGGCACTCCATGAAATTGCTGAGCGGTCGGGTTAGAACGGATAAAAGGAAGTACTTCTTCACCCAAAGAGTGATTAGCACTTGGAATTCATTGCCACAGGAGGTGGTGGCGGCTACAAGCATGGACGGCTTCAAAAGGGAATTAGATAGGCATATGGAGCAGAGGTCCATCAGTGGCTATTAGCCACAAGGTATAGATAGGGACTCTGGGGCAAGTGATGCTCTGTCTTCTTGGTGCTTGGGGGGGCCAACAGTGGGAGGGCTTCTAATGTCCTGGCCCCACTGGTGGACCTCCTGATGGCACCCCGTATTTTTGGCCACTGTGTGACAGAGTGTTGGACTAGATGGCCCTTTGGCCTGATCCAACATTGGCGTCTCTTATGTTCTTATGCCCACCTTAGTGCTATGCAGATGAAGAGACAGGATCACCTGGATCCACACCACAGTAACATCGAGACCAGACTCCTGTAATGTGCTGTACATTAGTCTCCCCTCAGTGCATTACAGGAGTCTGGTGCAGAAGGCTGTGGCTTGACTTAGCTGAGTATTATCAGGAGCTAGATGGAGCACACATATTATTTCCTTTCTACAGACTATGTAATAATTTTTGCATCGTGTATAATGTTAATATTTATGCTTTGGTTCAGTTCTGTTTTTAGATTTCCCAAAGCCTATTGTACTGTTTATTGAATGATTGAATTGTAATGATAGTGTGACACAGAGCGTTGGACTGGGTGGGCCATAGGCCTGATCCAACATGGCTTCTCTTCGGTTCTGTGTAATCCGCCTTGAGTCCAAGTGAGAAAGGCAGACTATAAATAACATAGGCAAATAAAACAAGTATGCAAATAGCAGCTGGCCTCCTAAACCTCAGCCAAAAGGTGCCCCTGCCTGGACACCCTTTTCCAGGTATATGACCAGGATTTGTGTCTGTTAGCTATCACAAGTGCTACTTTTGGTCTCTCCTTCCATTCCTCCTGCCCCCCCCAAAAAAAAACAGTAAATAAAAAGAACTGTGCACCAACACTGTACATAAAATTCAAATATTCTTATTATAAGCCAATTAATGCACACTGCAATACTGTATGCACACAAAGACTGTACCATACCGATGAATACACAAATATCTTCTTTAATGGATGCACAGAAGTGTGAGTATAGTAGTTCCAAGTCACACTATTAAGAACTCCTTTAGGTGTTCAAATTTAGTCCTCACAAAATATTCTTTCACCATACCGACCTTCCTTTCTCTGACATGAATGCTAGCTTACTCCAAACACGTTTCCCATATGCTTTCTCAAAGAACAGATCAGATTAATTTTTGTTCCGGGTGTATACTCTGTTACCATTTCAACTGGGACATAGTCCTCTGAAGTGGATCGCACTGAAAAGCCCAACACAAGCAAGATCCACTGCAAACTCTGTAATCTTCACCCGATACTGCATACTGCACATACTAGGCTAGCCTCTGGGTAATGGGTGCCAACATCCTGCTTACAAAAATTCTGCTACTCAGGCTTGAGGTCCTCTGAAGTTTTCTCAAGGAGAAACACAGTCTTCACAGACAGTGACCACAGGCATGGGGTCGCCAGGTCTTACCTTTGTTGCGGGTCGTGGTGGGGTCCCGGCCCCTCTCCAGGACGTCTTCGGTGCATGCGCTTTGCGCGCGCACCACAATGACATCACCCAGAAGCTATTTTATCCAGGAGCAGAGGCATGAAAGGTGCAATAACGCAAGATATACATTTTTTTTTCAGAGCCAGGTGTTAAACATTTCTGCATATAGCTTTAAGAATTCCTTGTAATCAGTGTTCCCTCTAAGCTGAGTTAGTGTGAGCTAGCTCAGTTTTTTAGCCTCCGGCTCACACATTTTTGTCTCAGCTCAGGAAGGAGGGCTCCAGAGCAAACTAATTTATGCAGGAGCCAAATCGCTCACTCACAACTTTCATGCCAGTAGCTCACAAAGTACAATTTTTGCTCACAAGACTCCACAGCTAGAGGGAACATTGCTTGTAATAGATCTACTATGCATACTCCATCCCTTTGTTAACAACTCCTGATGTTCATATAAGAGCAGTCATCAGCCTGATGTGATAAGAACCTTTGTGAGAATAACTTTTTTAACAGTGGCAGGCTGGGTCTGCATTACTGAAGTTTTGCTCATTTACATTGCGGTGAGTTAACATGTTGTAAGTACATTGTAATTGTGTTGTTTCCTATTTTTATTCATTATAGTTTATTGTTACCATATTGTTATAACAAGCTTCTGTTATTATACTTCGTATAACAGTTCCAAACAAGAATTGTTGAAAGTATACTCGCTGTTGGAAGCCAGTTGAAGAAGTCATTACACGAAAACCACCTTCAATCCAGAGGGGTTCGTCCTGCTGTGTTGTAAATCAGTCGGTGGAAGTATTGCTGCTGTTTTGTGTATCAGTCTTTGGAACTATTCCCGGTTTCATCCGTACATACTTGTCTAATGGATACAAGCAATTTAGAAGAGATCTTCTCCAATTCAGAAAAAGGAAAGTCATTGCTTTAAGAATTTTGTAACGAACGTCGTCATTCTAGCGCTATCTTGCTGCATTGACTGGAGGAAACCTTTAGCTTAATGCATATTCCTTGAACACGCATGTTGCTCAAGTGTGTATAAGTTTATATGAATACATTGAATGTTTCTGCATGATATGTGATGAAAGTTATTGTATTGTATAATACATGTTGGAAAGTGTTTAATGGAGAGCTACATAATGTTTGAAGGTCTGTTTTCGGTATAATTTTGTTTACAGTGTTAAACATTTCCCAGCACACCACTGCAGAGGTCTCAGAATGGGCCGGGAGAGGTTCAAACACCAACTTTCTCCCCCCCCCCCCGACTGGGTTGCATCTTCCTCCATCTTCCTCCCCAGGGGAGAAGGTTCTCCTTGAGATACTGAAAAAATATGCCATTAAATATCTTAACAGTTAAAACCAGCCCATTTAAATCGGGCTCTGTTATCTGTCACAGGAGAACATCTCCCCCATCCCCAGCACCAGTAACACATCATGAAAAGTCTCACCTTTCTCAAGTAAATCAAAGTCACCACACCCAGAGACAGGAAACAACAGATTGTGGTGAAGATGCAATAAACTTGGTAATCCCATTCATAGGTGGGATGCACAGGCGATGGGCTGTGGAGGTTGATGGATGAACCTTTGGCTGGGAGACTGCAGCCTGTGGAGCATAATGAGGCTGGTATGGCAGAGTACAAGAGACCACAGAGCCCATGGCGGTGGGTGCTGGCCCACCAATAGGAGGTGGTTGCTGATCAGAGATGTCGTAGGATGGTGGTTTCTGCACAGAAGGTGCATCACCTTGGGTCTGGGTGGTCCATAGCTCTGGTCTCCTGTCTTCTACTCAGCTCAGAAAGGTCTCTTTGCAATGGTCAATTCTCTTCCCTAAGCAGCTGTTGGGCGTTCCTTTCTCTTCCCTTAGTGCAACTTCAGTATGGTGTCTGCCTTCTTTCCGTTATATCCACTTGAACTCTCGGTATCTTCTGGCTGCAAGCTTTGCTTCGATCCACCCTGTTCCTCTGAGGACTGCCGTTTTAAAAAGCTCTCAGGATGCTGGATGTTTCTAACTGCATGAAATCTCTTCATTTAACATCAGTGTAGAATCAGACTTGGAATAACTTTTCACTAAATGTGTCACAATTAAAAACAAACCTTTAATTAAACAAAAGAAATCACTGACTTATATCATCCTAGACTGATGCACTTAAGAATTTCCTGGTGGCAGTGGTATTGTTGCCAATGATTGGCTGAACTGCCTAAAAGATCAGAGGACAGGGCAGACAAAAGAGCCTTGAAGAGCAATTGGCCAGATTTCTCTGATGCAAGAGAAGGCTAGGGCAGACAAAAGGATCTAGGGGAGAGAAGGCAGCAAGCCAAGGGAAGGAGGCAATTTTAGTGCAAGGTCCAGAGTTCTTGGACAAGACAAAAGGAAGCTGGGCAAAAGAATGCACGGAGACTCACCTGGCCAGATGTGTTATTTTAAGGGAATGGATCATATAGTTTAGTTTGTTTGTTTGTTTGAGCATTAGCAGCACTGGAGCCGGTCCTTCAACCCATCTAGCCTACAAACCAAGTTAATAACATAAGACACAGTCAAGCCATCAAATGGTCCCACTGGAAGTGTCTTCCCATGTCACCCTTGGCCTTGATCAGTTCCTCTGTCCTTGTCCTATTATTTCAGTGTAGGTTGTTTGTGTGTTGTCAAACTGGTTCATACATGACATTGTGCAACTGATGTCTATGTGACTGGGCCATCGCAGATCTACCCCTGGGAAAAGACGTTCAGACCACCTTGGATCTGATGCTTCTCCATGGAATCAGATCATGCATTTAAGCATAAGCAAAGAATTCAGGCAGTGTGCTTGCATGTGTGAACCATCTCCGGGTGCATCCCTTTGTGAAACGACTGTAGGAAAATGACTTCAAACCAGGACTCCTCTGACTGGTGCATCAGGGGAGCTCTTGGAACATGGTGACAAGCCCCATTAAAGCCCAACTGCTGTTAAGTCAATGTTAAAGGAAAACTCCCCAAATATGTATCTAGATATATGGGAATTCTAGAATTATAAGACATCTGGTAAACATTTTATGTATTTTTCCAACAGATGTCAACTGAAACTACTGTGACAGCAATATGGGAGGCCAGTAAAGTTTTATTAGAGGAAGTTTATTGGCCACAGCAGCAAGAAGAAAAGAGAAACAAGATTGTATAAAAAGAATATTAGGAAAAAAATGAAGGTATTAAAACAAGTCCATAAAATTATTGGCAAGAAGAAGAAACTGAACGAATTAAAACAATCAAAGAACCAATTGGATTTGCTAGAAGTAGAAGAAATGCAGAATTAAAGTATTTAAAGCAAAGACATTTTGAATGTGCAAATAAACCTGGAAGATATTCAGTACATTGTCAAAGATTAAAAAAGAAGAATACCTGGGATCAGGAAAGGAAATCAAGCAGTTTATGCAGAGCAAGAAATGGGTGAACAAATAATGACGATCAAATGGTATTTCTTCCAAGAAGATACATGAAAGATAATATTAGACATTTATTGAATGCAACTGAATATTCAAGGAGAAAAGGAGAAAAAAATAACAATTATGTTCTTAGATGCAAAGAAAGCTTTGGACAATATATCTTGGTTATTTTTAATGAAAGTATTTCAAACTATGAACTGTGGAACAGAATTTTTAAATTGGATGCAAGGTATTTACACAAATCAACAAGCTAGAATTTTAATAAATGGTTCTTTAATGGAAACAAATCGGCTGTCCAGTATCACAATTATTATTTATTTTGGCAATGGAAATATTGGCCATAAAAAGCAGACAAGGTATTAGGATTTCTGGAATAGAAAAAGAAAAAGAAGTGATGTAGACAATGCCCCTATATCAGCAATAAAACCAAATAACTCCCTTAAACATATAATGGAACAAATAAACAGATTTGGAACTTATTCTGGATATAAATTGAACAATAAAAAGACAATGTTGTTAACAGGAACTAAAGCAGAAGAAGAAGAGATGGAACAGAATGTGATGTTACTTAAAAACAATAAAATAGTTGGGAATATTTGTAACAGGACAAAATGATAACCTTTACAAAGACAATGATCAAAAAGTTTGGATAAACATTAATGAAGATCTACAAAGATGGGAAAGGCTAAAAATTCCATAGTTAGGAAGAATTTCTGCAATCAAAATGAATCTACTACCAAAGTTAACTTTTGGTTCAGATGTTACCAATTTATAAAGATGAAAAGATTTTTTTAATGGCAGAGAACGATAAACAATTTCATATGGAGTGGAAAGAAGCCAAGAAGATTTAAAGATTTAAATGAGTTCAACACCCCTGATTTAAATTATTACAGTAAAAAAGAGGTTTAGCAGAACCAAATATTATCATAATAATAATAATAATATTTATTGCATTAGCAAAAAAGCCATAGCAACTGTACAGGATAAAATAAAATAAATTTAAAAAACAACAACAACGCACACTTAAAAGGTCAAAAGTTATCAGCAGTAAACTAATTAAACTCAGGGAGATTTGTTTTCTTAATCACCGCAGCTAGAAAGGAAGCCACTATAGCCGTGTGAACCAAATATCAAATGGTATCGCCAAGCAGCTGCATTAGATTGCACGTCAGATTACATCATAAACTCAAACCGAAGGAATATGAAATTGGAGACAATTGGTATTAAAGAAAAAATACATAATTACCTATGGATTAAGAAATCCCTAAAAACAATTCAAATGGTCTATCAAGATGGTCTATTAAAAATATGGTTTCAATGTAGAAACAGAATAAGTCTGCCAACCTCACCATTGACGTTTATTGTGATAATAGTACAAGAAAATTGATCATATAACTTATGAGAATATGATGGATAAACAAGGAAAAATAAAATTCTGGAAAACAGTTCAAAATGAAGGAAAAAACATTCTGTGATTATTATATCATCAAATGGTATTTAAATTGAAAGAACAAATAGGTAAAGAAGGTGGTCGATTAAGAAAAAAACACGATTTTCAAACAATTAATCACCTATTGGAAAAAATTTATAAAACTTTATTGTAATATGACCCTGAAACAAAGCAAGTTAAAAATTGTATGACAAAATGGCTGCAAAATCTTGGAGATAGATATGAATCAATGGGGAAATCTTTAAATCTTTAGATCTAAGAAATTAAGTTTAATGAATGTGAAATATTAAGGAAGAACTGGTATAAAATGTTCTCTAGATGGCATATTACCCCTTAAGACATATCAAAAGTTTACAAAGAAAAGTGCTGGACATGCCAGAACACAAGCACAACATTTGATTGTATGTGGTGGACCTGCAAGAAATCAAGAAAGTATTGGATAGAGATACATGAAAAAGTGCAAAAAATATTAAAACTCAAGTTTGTGATGCATCAAAAAAAAATGCTATTAAACATCTTACCAAGCAGTATTACAAAAATATGCAGTGATTTATTCAAGTACATGGTGATAGCCAGGGGTCATTTCGTAGAAAAAGAGCTAGGGGAACTCATTAGCATAACTCATTAGCGTATCCCACACCCCTGACATCACCGGACGTGTGTCATAAGGCCACACCTCCTGACATCACCGGAAATGTGTCATAAGGCCACACACCGCGCCCCCAACGGTCCCGGCTGCCGGTGCCAGCCTTGCAGCTCCACTGCCGAGCCCCATGAGGGGCCCGGCGGTGGACCTGCAAGGCTGGCGGGAGTGCAAGGAAGCCCCGCCAAGGCCCTCTCTGGCCCCAGGCAGGCAGGGGTGGGGAGAGGCAGGGAGGAAGCAACTTACCCTCCCTCTTCTCCTGCCTCCTCCTGGCTGAATGAGGGCCGGAAGCGGGGCGGCCGGAAGCGGGGGGTGGGGCTTCGTCATATGCCCCGCCCCCTTACCTCACCCCCGCGTTCCCCCCCGAAATGACTTCTGGTGATAGCAACAAGATTCATATTTGCAACAAAATTGAAGGCCATGAAATGTCCAGACTTCAAGGAATGGAGGAATGAACTAAATGAATATGCGACAGTGACACAACTAACATTCTTAACACATAACAGACCAACTTCAGAATTTCAAGAAAAATGGAAAGTTCTTTTTAATTACATAGCTGAAAAATAAGAAACATTTAGGTAATATACACTTCCAAATAAAAATGTTACTCGATATAAACTTAAATGGATAAGACAGAATAAAGTAATTTAAGCAGAAGTAATTAAAAATCAATGTAAGTTCTATATAAACATATGATTTTGAATACAAATGACCATAGTTTATATTCCATGACTGTATATAAATGGAAATGTAAAGCAAAATAACATTTAATTAATAACGGGGGGGGGACATGTCTTAAAAAGTATGATGAATTACTTTTTCTTTTTTATATATCCTGTAAAGTTCTACAATTCCTTTCCTCCCTTTTGTATCCCCTGTATATTATATTTTGCTTTCTATCGTGAAACATATATGCAAGACTTCAGTCATTTAGTCCCGTAATAAATTGAAAGTGAAATAATAATCTTAGCCAACACAATCCCCACAAAGAGCGCAGAGTGGGCTAGGGTCCGCGCCATCCTGGAGTTCCGCTGAGCCTCGGTGCCGTTCCCCATCCGGTTGGCATCCCGAGTCTGAGGAGAAAGGAGAAAGGAAAGAACGAATAAGGGACCAAACAACATCTCTGGCATGCAGAAACTGGTGTTTCTGAGCTGCAGTGGAACTTTGTGTTGGCCAACAAAGAATTTTTTTCCCATGGACTCAAGGATACAGTCCAAGAAAATATTTACTAATAAAATCATACCAGATCACAGTTGATGTACACAGATATATTCCAAGAATGTCATTTCGGAGGGACGCCGCGTTGGTCTCCAGTCGAATATCTAGATTTGAATCTAGGGAGACACCTGAGGAAGGAAGCTTTGACTCTGGGAAGCTTCTACCTGGAAAATCATGTTGGTCTCTAACGGGCTCCTGGAATTGAACTGAGCAGACTTACTCCAAAATATTCTTAAACCAGGAGCTGGGTATAGATGGGTCAGTGTTTTCTTTCCTACACAACCACAGAGCTGCTGGTCAGACTGGGACTGGAGCTGATTCCAGCCGAGAGACTGCCACTGCCTTTATTAAATCCCCCAGGAAACTTAAAAGTCAAGAAACAAGTTAAAAAGAAAACATATAATTGCTTGCCAGAGGATCTCCTGAAAAGCACCATCTTTACTAACTGAAAGACTGCCAGCTCTAGGTTGAAAATACCTGGAGTTTGGGGTGGGGGTGGAGCCTAAGGAGGGCGGTGTATGGGGAGGGACCTCAATGGGGTCTAATGCCATAGAGGCCACCTTCCAAAGTGGCCATTTTCTTTAGATGAGCTGATCTGTGTCCCCTGGAGCCACCTCCTGGAGGCTGGTAACCCTAACTGGGTACCAGTCATCAGTAGAAAGATAGCAAGGCAAACCATCCATGGGAAGACGGTTCAGAGGCTCCTAATATCTCCTTCAGCCTCAGTCAGGGGAGGGCATGTGGTTCCCAGCCTCCAGGCAGGGCCTGGAGATCTCCTGCAATTAAAACTGATCTCCAAACTGCACAGGGTAGTTCCCCTGAATAAGATGGTTGGTTCAGAGGGGGGGGGACTATATGGCATCATCGCCCTGCTGAGCTCCCTCCTTTTTGCCCTAACCCCACCCTCCCCAGGCTCCACCCCCAAATCTCCAGGCATTTCCCAACCCGGGGCTGGCAACTCTAGGAGGGCATTTGGCACATGCTCTGAAGCACACTCCAGCCAGCCTGGAAATTCTTGGGGGGGGGGGTGGAGGCTTTGGGAGGGTGGGGTTTGGGGAGGCGCAAGCCCTCATCAGAGTAGAATGCCACAGAGTCTACCCTTCAATGCAGCCATTTTCTCCAGGGGAACTGCTCTCTATTGACTGGAGATCAGTTGTGATTCTGGGAGATATCCAGGCCCCACCTGGAGGTTGGCGACCCTAGTCCCCCATGATCAAATGCTTGGCATGGGGTGATTTAGAGCAGGAGTCTGTGTTACAGAAAGCACAGCTACTACCAAGACGTAGCCGCTGTCCTCGTTTCCATAATGTCTATTGGGACAAACTCTTTCAACCTGGGACTTTATCACGCTTTGCATTCCCTTGAGACTGCAGGCCGAAGCCAGTGAATTGCAGCAGGGCTTGGGGAACGCAAAGCACTGTGATGCTCACACAGTCACATGCTGTGTTGCGTTGCATGTCATGGGGGGAGACAGAACTGTGGGGCACCTGATTTTCATGGCCGCCTGCCTGTTTCTGTTTTGCTATCTGTAGCATGGGGGCCCAGCGACCCGGGAAGCCTGCAGTCAGGTTCCCTAGTAAGAGCTGTGTAGGGCAAACTGTACTGAGGAACCATTTCCCAAGCAGAAATCAGACACACACACGGCTGTTTAAGTCCTATCAAAGGGAAAAGACTGGACTAAGGTGCCTCTTCAGTTTAGACAAAAGTCCACCAGGGGGGGATGTGACATAGCAGACAGTTTCAGAGAGTAGCCATTTTGGTCTGAAGTAGAGACCAACCAGATTCTCATGGTATGAGCTTCTGAAGGTCAAAGTTCCCATTTTCTGATACAGCTGGGGCACCTAATCTTGCTGAGCCTGTGGGCATGTCAGGAATTTTATACAGAGGGAGGGAACCTTGTCCCAAAATGGCTGCCATCAGAAGCTCGGGCCAATCACAAAATGTTCAGATGTTTCAGGCCAACATACAATGGAGGTGCCTTTTCCCCCCATTGGTGCTTCTCACAGACAAAGGAGGTATCTCCTGGGCCTCTTCCAAAGTGCCTCCTTCTCCACTGTGGGGGAGAAAGGCCAGGATTGGGTCTTAGAAAGTGGGAAGGTGGGAAGGTAGGAAGAAGCAAATGGTGACATGGAGCCCATGGCCACCATCTTGGGGGATCACTGCAGTGAACTCTAATGTCCTGCCCACTGGAGACTTACCCGACACTGGATCAAAGAGATGGTAAAACTGTTGTGTGATAGGATGCCCAGAGCAACACAATTGCCAAGAGGTCACAAGTTGCCACTTGGGTCTACAGCTGTATTCGGTCATATTTTCTCCAATTTGCAAATGACTCCACATCAGCAACAGCCAAACAGAACACATGACCAAAGCAGATATTCAGTTGCAGAGTCTGTGGCTCGGCTCCAATACAATACATTGGTCTTCAACCAGGGTTGCCAACTACAGGTTAGGAAATATGTGGAGATTTTAGGGGTGGAGAAGGACTTTAATGGGATGCAATGCCAGACAGTCCACTTTCCAATGTAGCCACTTTCTCTGGGTGAACTGATATCTGTCCCCTGGAGAGAAGTTGTAATCCCAGGAGATCTCCAGTTCCCACCTGGAATCTGGCAACCCTATGACTAAGCTCCATTTTCCTGATCTCTGTCAAATGAACTGCTTATCATTCTGCATATTTTCTTTACCGAGCAACTCTAGGTCTCCAAAAAGAGTTTGTAAACATTCAAGCCTTAGAAGCGGCGGAAATAGATAAATTAACTATGGAAATGAGAGGCACGAAGAAATTGACATTTCAAAAAACCTGGAAGAGACTATATGATTGGTATAATGTGAATGGAGTTAAAGATTAAGCTGATATGGCAAAAATAATATTTGAGTATGTAGTAATCTCTCCTTATACATAATTGAATAGTGGGTGCCAAAGTTCTAATTCTAAAATGCACTCCCTTAGTGTATGGCTGATGGCACTGCTCCTCAGCATATGTCGCCACCAATCAGAAGGCAAAGCCCGGGTCCCGCCCACACCACAACTGCTGCGACAACCTGGTCTTTTGCATATGGAAGCTGATTGGACTTCAGTCCATTCCACACCTCAAACTCCCCCCCCCCGCAAGGCAGTTGGGATTTTCAGTTGCATAACATACCTCATAGGGGAGAGGAGAATGGGTAACAATGGTTACCACTCTCCAGGTAAGGGCTACAGATAACTCAAACATACAAATGCTCTTCAGGTAGCAGAGATCAGTCCCTCTGGAGAAAACAGTGGACTCTGTCATTAAACCCTGCTGAGGTCGCCACAGGAAACTGACACTGTTTGCCCAAAGCCAGAGCACTCTCCCAGAGCCTCTTTCTAGATCCCGTTGTATTTATTTCCGCAACGGGCATTATTTCTAGTATATAATAATGGAATTGGAGAATACTATTAGAGAATAATGAAGCAATGGATTGGGGGTAGTAACAAACTTTAATAAGTCTCTTGGTTTATATGTTGCTTGTTGTAGTTGTTTATGTTTGTGTTTAGGAATATAAAAAAATTAATAAATTACCCCTGGGTACTTTAAAAAAAAACACATTAAAGCTGTAAGACATGGATCAAAAATTAAAATTTGGACCAAAATAGACCACCACAGAAGGCCGGTCATTTGTTCCCAAAGGGACAGTTGAAGGGAAATCACAAACAGGGATGTGGCTGAAGAAAAATTCTGCAGGAGGGAATTCTGTCACTCAAAAACCCAAACTCATCACTCCTAACTCCAGCAGAGGCCAATCTGGCTTCCACAACAAACAAACAGACACAAAGCAGAACCAGGTTAGAAAAGCTGAGGTGAGCAGTGAAGTGGCTAAATTTGCGGATGATACGAAGTTGTTCAGGGTGGTGAAAACCAGTGAGGATTGTGAGGCACTCCAAAGGGATCTGTCAAGGATGGGCGAGTGGGCGTCAACGTGGCAAATGGGGTTCAATGTGGCCAAGTGCAAGGTGATGCCCATTGGAGCCAAAAATCCTAAATATAAATACACGTTGATGGGGTCTGAACTGGCAGAGACTGATCAAGAGGGAGATCTTGGAGTTGTAGTGGATAACTCACTGAAAATGTCGAGACAGTGTGTGACTGCAATAAAGAAGGCCAATGCTATGCTGGGGATTATTAGGAAGGGTATTGAAAACAGATCAGCCAATATCATAAGGCCCCTATATAAATCAATGGTGCGACCTCATTTGGAATACTGTGTGCAGTTCTGGTCACCACACCTTAAAAAGGATATTATAGCTTTAGAAAAAGTGCAGAAAAGGGCAACTCGAATGATAAAAGGGTTGGAACACTTTCCCTATGAGGAAAGGCTAAAGCGCTTAGGACTCTTTAGCTTGGAGAAAAGACGACTGAGGGGTGACATGATCGAGGTTTATAAGATTATGCATGGGAAAGAGCTGGTAGAGAAAGAGGTACTTTTCTCCCTTTCTTACAATACAAGAACTCGTGGGCACTCCATGAAACTGCAGAGCGGTCGGGTTAGAACGGATAAAAGGAAGTACTTCTTCACCCAAAGAGTGATTAACACATGGAATTCACTGCCACAGGAAGTGGTGGCGGCTACAAGCATGGACGGCTTCAAAAGGGAATTAGATAAGCATATGGAGCAGAGGTCCATCAGTGGCTATTAGCCACAAGGTATAGCTAGGGGCTCTGGGGCAAGGGATGCTCTGTCTTCTTGGTGCTTGGGGGGGGGGTCAACAGTGGGAGGGCTTCTAATGTCCTGGCCCCACTGCTGGACCTCCTGATGGCACTGGTATTTCTGGCCACTGTGTGACACAGAGTGTTGGACTGGATGGGCCTTTGGCCTGATCCAACATTGGCGTCTCTTATGTTCTTATCTC
>NW_015171054.1:0-981 GCF_001447785.1 Gekko japonicus | reverse complement strand
TCTACTGGTAGCAGGAGCTCCTTTGCATATTAGGCCACACACCCCTAGTGTAGCCAATCCTCCAAGAGCTTACAGTAGCCCCAGTAAGAGGGCTACTGTAAGCTCTTGGAGGATTGGCTACACTAGGGGTGGGTGGCCTAATATGCAAAGGAGCTCCTGCTACCAGTAGAGCTCAGCAGTGTGGAGCCTTGTGAGCAAAAATTCTGGCATTCAAATTGTGAGCGAGCGATTTGGCGGCTTGAGCGCCTGGCATGGTGGCGCGGTGGGGGAGGAGAGGAGAGAAACAGCGTCGAGTTGCAGTCTCGCAGACAGTCACAGCAGGCTAGCAGTGCCCCCAGCCACGGGGCCCTTAAGTGCTGCTGTCAGCTGATGAGCCTTTCGTGGCGGGGTGGTGGTGGTTTTCGAGCAAGGGAAACCTTTACCTTACAGAAGGTTTCCTAACGCATTCGCAGCCAAGCAAGAGGAATCTCCTTTTAAGAGCTAGGTTTGCCAGCCTCCAGGTGGGGCCTGGGGATCTCCCGCTTTTGCAACTGATCTCCAGCTGACAGAGATCAGCTCCCCTGGAGAAAATGGCTGCTTTGAAGGGTGGGCTCTCTGGCACTGTACCATGCTGAGGACCCACCCCTCCCCAAACCCCACCCTCTCCTGGATCCACCCCCAAAGTCTCCCGGTATTTTCCAACCCAGACTTGGCAACCCTATTAAGAGCAACAGTACTTGTTTCACACCATAACCCTCCACTCATGCTGACCAGTCCTCTGCTGCTTCCAACAGCCGGTTCCTTAATTAATTTGTCAAGTAGCCTACTTTATTGCAGTTCTGTTGTTCTTCATAGAGGGCCCGAGCAGATGATCTGCGATCGGAGGGAGGGAGGGTGACGGAGAAGGGGGGGGGAGGAGCCACCCAGTCGCTTATCTATCACCTGGCTTCTCGCCGGGGCTCAGCCAAGTGGTTTTGTTTCTTGTTTAAAAAGAGTGGAGTG
>NW_015171053.1:47116-55132 GCF_001447785.1 Gekko japonicus | reverse complement strand
TGAAAACCTTCGACAACATACTTCACTAAATTGTTTGCTGCTCAGAACATATGGGGGGGGGGGTCTTCTTCTCCTCTCTAATATTTCCTCTATGTTCTCTCTTCTCCCTTGCTGCTTCTTCTCACCCTTCTGTCCTCCACTGCCATGCTATTATCTTTTTCAGATGTGGCCCATTAATTCTCTGTGCGAATCCATGCACGTTTAGCCACGACTCCAGCGAAATAATGAATGTGGCCTGTGGAGAAGGTTGTCTATTGTTTCTCTGCCTCTTGATTGATCCACTGATTGACTGGTCGAGTGGAATCTCTTGCATATGTTTTGGGTGTCTACTTTGGATAGAGTCCAGGGAATGGAAAGGCTCAGACGTATAACCATTTTGGCCAGCTGAACACACACACGCACACACACACAGAAAGAGTTTATTTTATGATGAATAAAAGGACCAATTTTGGGGGAGCAGACGTCTTTCTATTATGTAGCGCACTGAACTGAGTCACAGTATGTTACTGTTTAAAAGGCAGGCACCTGAAAATCAGAGATGGTTAAAACCTAACTGCAGACTAATCTTTTCAGGAGTTTAACAATTAAGTGGACTTTACCTTTTCATCTGGATTATAGCAAACCTCCTGGATCTAGCTGCAATGTTCCAATGAATTTGGATTTGCATGTCCTGAGAGCCAGTTTGGTGTAGTGGTTAGGAGCGTGGACGCTACTCTGGGAGAACCGGGTTTGATTCCCCCACTCCTCCACATGCAGCTGCTGGCGTGACTTTGGGTCAGTTACAAGTTCTTTCAGAGCTCTCAGGAGCAGTCCCTCAAGAGAGCTCTCTCAGCCCCACCTACCTCACAGGGTGTGTTGTGAAGAGGGGAAGGGAAAGGAGATTGTAAAGTGCTCTGAGTCTCCTTTGGGTAGTGAAGGGCAGGATATAAATCCAATCTCTTCTTCTTTTCTTCTTCTAATAGGCTTTCCAGGGGCTACTGGTTGACCATGAAGATTGTCAGCTATCCAGTGACACCTAGTGGGATACCGTGGGGTGGAGACATGGGGGGGTACCATTGCACTGTTGTTGTGACATCATTTCTGGCGCAAACTCGGCAACAATATCATGCCACTCTAGGAGTCAGTGGGAATTCTACTGTGGTTTCATCACAGAGTTTCTGCTGACCTCTAGAGCAGCATGATGTGAATTCAGGGTTTGTGCCAGAAATAACATCACACTGACAGCGCAACTGTGATTTTGGCATTATTCCCTCTTCACCAGCCTATAGGGTGGCAGTGGGTTGATGGTGGGAGGCTATAGCAGGAGACCTGGCCACTCGATCTACCACATCCAATGAAACTGATGGGCTGTAGGTTCAGGATGGACAAAAAGAAATACTACTTTATGCAGAGAGTGATTCAAATGTGGGATTCGCTGCCAGAGGATGTCGTGATGGCCACAGGAATAAACAGCTTTAAAAGGAGATTAGATAGATTCATGGAGGATAAATCTATCAATGGCTACTAGCCATGGTGTCTGAGGGGAACCTCCATATTCAGAGGCACTAAACATCTTGATCCCAGAGCCAGAACAGGAGGCAACATCAGGGGAAGGCCCCGACCTCTGTGTCGTATTGTTGGCTGTCCAGAGGAACCGGTTGGCCACTGTGTGAGACAGGATGCTGGACTAGATGGACTATTGGCCTGATCTAGCAGGGTTCTTCTGATGTTCTTATCAGGGGAAGGTCTCGGCCTCTCTGCCCTCCTGCTGGCTGTCCAGAGGAACTGGTTGGCCACTGTGTGAGACAGGATACTAGACTACATGGACCACTGGTCTGATCCAGGAGGGCTCTTCTGATGTTCTTATCAGGGGAAGGCCTTGGCCTCTCTGCCCTGTTGTTGGCTGTCCAGAGGAACTGGTTGGCCACTGTGTGAGAGAGGATGCTGGACTAGATGGACCACTGCTCTGATTCAGCAGGGCTCTTCTGATGTTCTTATCAGGGGAAGGACTCGGCCTCTGTGTCCTCTTGTTGGCCCTCCAGAGGAACTGCTTGGCCACTGTGTGAGACAGGGTGCTGGACTAGATGGACTGCTGGTCTGATCCAGCAGGGCTCTTCTGATGTTCTTATGAAGGCCTCAGCCTCTATGCCTTATTGTTGGCCATCCAGAGGAACTCGTTGCCCAATGTGTGAGACAGGATGCTGGACTAGATGGACCACTGGTCTTACACTCTCATTCCCTTCTGCTCCCCACAAGAGGCACCTTATGAAGTAGGTAGGTGGGGGCTGAGAGAGTTCTGAGAGAGCTGGGACTGGCCCAAGATCACCCAGCAATCTTCATGGGGAGGAATGGGGAATCAACCCCCAGTGCTCCAGATGACAGCAGCTGCTCTTAATCAGTACGCCACACTGAAGTATGCCTCTTTCTCTCATTTGCTGGGGAGCAAGGGAGGGAAGACGTTGTTGCAGTCTTCCTGCTTGTGGGCTCCCTATAGGAAGTTGGTCAGCCAGGGCTATTTTTGGGCAGGAACGCACAGGAACGGAGTTCCGGCTGGCTCCCAAGTTGGCCACGCCCAGCAGGAGCTCATTAGCATAACAGGCCACACCCAACAGCAGAAACTCATTAGGATTGGCTACATTAGGGGTGTGTGGCCTAACATGCAAAGGAGTTCCTGCTACAAAAAAGCCCTGGGTTTTGGCAACAAACAAGTTAAACAGAATAAGAAGGGAAAGGTGGGTGTGGCTGGATGAGCACACTTCTGGTAACATGGGGGTGTGGCCTAATATGCCAATGAGCTGTGCTGTCCTGGGTGTGGCCTAATATGTTAATGAGTTTCTGCTGTTGGGTGTGGCCTATTATGCTAATGAGTTCCTGCTGGGCTTTTTCTACAAAAAAGCCCTGTGGTCAGCCACTACGTAAGCAGAGTGCTGGACTGGATGGACCTTTGCTCTGGTCCAGCAGGGCTCTTCTGATGTTCTTTGTTTTCAAGTTGCTCGTTGCTCTCCGATCGCCTGAGGACTCCGAGAGGTTCTCTCCATGCAGGGGTAGGGTCTCGAGCGGTTCTTGGCTGCAACGTTGCGCTTGGAGCCGTCTCATATCTCCCCACGCTTGCATTTCACTGTCAGCATCCAGGACGCTCCATGAGCCAAAACTGTACCACCCCAAGCAGTCTCATGGACTATTTTTGAAGTTGGGCTGGCTGGGTTTCCATGCTGTTCGTACCAAGTAGCTTGCAGCTTCAGAGTTTAAGGGCTTGTTCTCTGCTGGCTGCACTGCCATGACAGCTATTTTGAGCTTGTTATTTCACAGGTTATCATGAACTTGCAAAGATTCGTTTTCACTCTCCTGTCATCACTTTTTTCCTGATGCAATGTAATTCCCCCCCCCTTAACAGTTTCATACCTTTCCAAAGTGCAGGAGTGTAAAGAATGAGATGCTGGATGGCTTCACGGGGGGTGTGTGTGTGTGTGTGTGTAGAGCTCAGGGAACCAGTCCCAAAGTTGGTTGCCTATGTCTGACAAAAAGGGGTGCTTTTGACAAATGCGTATGGATGGTACTGGCCTTGCCAATAATTTCTGAAGCACCTGGCTTGGCTGAAGCCAGGAACCTTATTTCAGAAGCAGATGAACAAAAGGAGACCCCTGCTGGATCAGCCCAGCGGTCCATCTAGTCCAGAATCCTGTCTCACCCTGCGGACAAACAGTTCCTCTGGAGGGCCAGCAACAGGTCATAGAGGCCTAGACTTGCATTAGAACATAAGAAGAGCCCTCCTGGATAAAGCCAGTGCTCCAGCTAGTCCAGCATCCTGTCTCACACAGTGGCCAACCAGTTCCTCTGGAGGACCAACAACAGGGCATAGAGCCCGAGTCCTTCATAAGAACATAAGAAGAGCCCTGCTGGATCAGGCCAGTGGTCCATCCAGTCCAGCATCCTGTCTCACACAGTGGCCAACCAGTTCCTCTGGAGGACCAACAACAGGGCATAGAGCCCGAGGCCTTCCCCTGATGTTGCCTCCTAGTTCTGGGATTCAGAGGCTGACTGCTTCTCAACATGGAGGTTCCCTTTAGTCACCATGGCCAGTAGCCACTAATAGACTTATCCTCCATGAATCTATCTAATCCCCTTTTAAAACTGTCTGTTCCTGTGGCCATCACTTCATCCTCTGCCAGCGAATCCCGCATTTCAATCACTCACTTTGTAAAGAAGCATTTCCTTTTGTCCGCCCTGAATCTACCACACATTGCGCATAGTGGGGATCTTGTTAACTAACTGTATGAGAGTCACCAGGACAGTACTGGCGTAGTGATTAGGAGCGCGGATTCTAATCTGGAAGAGCCAGGTTTGATTCCCCACTCCTCCACATGCAGCTGCTGGTTTGACCTTGGGAAGCCACAGTTCTCTCAGAGCTGTTCTCTCAAGAGCAGTTCTCTCAGAGCTCTCTGAGCCCCACCTACCTTACAGGGTGTCTGTTGTGAGGAGAGGAAGGGAAGGAGATTGTAAACCTCTCTGAGTGAAGGATGGGGTATAAATCCAATCTCCTCCTCCTCCTTCTATTGGAGGTGTCACTGACATAGAAGAGAAAGAAGAAGAAGAGGAGGATGAGGAGGAAATTGGACTTATACCCCACCCTTCACTCGGAGTCTCAGAGTGGCTTACAACCTCCTTTCCCTTCCCTTCCCCACAACAGACGCCCTGTGAGGTAGGTGGGGCTGAGAGAGCTCTTTCCAGAACTGCCCTTTCAAGGACAGCTCTTGTCAGAACTATGACTTGCCCAAGGTCATCCAGCAGCTCCAAGTGGAGGAGTGGGGAATCGAGCCCTGTTCTCCCAGGTTAGAGTCCATGCACTTAACCACTACACCAAATGGTGTAGTGGAAAGTACTTTCAAGTCACAGCCAACTTCCATTGACCCGTAGGGTTTTCAAGGGAAGAGATGATCGGAGGTGGCTTACCGGTGCCTGCCTCTACATAGCAACTCTGGACCTTCTCGGTAGTCTCCTCTTCAAGCATGAACCAGGGGTGACCCTGCTTAGGTTCTGAGATCTGATGAGAGATGAGGCTAGCCCAGACCATCCAGACCAGGGGAAAGGAAGCTATCTAATTGATTTTATGTTGGGAACCCTGAATAGTAGTTGCTACCTCCTCAGAGCCAAGTATAGGTGACACCGAAGCTCTGTAACACTCCGCCATGAACACATGAAGCTGCCTTATACTGAATCAGACCATTGGTCCATGAAGTTCAGTATTGTCTACTCAGACTGGCGGTGGCTCTTCAGGGTCTCATGCACAGGTCTTTCATATCATCCAGTGCCTGGTCCTTTGAACTGAGGATGCCATTGATTGCACCTGGGACCTCCTGCATGCCAACCGGATGCTCTGTCTCTGAACACCTCCCCAAAGTTGATTGATTCATTTTGGGGCAGTGCCTCTTCCCCATTCTCACCTTCCTTGTTGGGTTGTCAGGTTTTGAACTGGTCTCTCCAGCTGTCCCTTGAGTGCCAGTTTTATCCTGCAGCAGTGACCAGTTAATGTTGCTTCCTTCCATGCCGTTAAAAGATTCAACTGCCCATTTCTGCATCTTAAGCCTCTAGTAAAGGAGCAGAGTGTTTCAGAGTTTGGTGTAGTGGTTAAGTGCACGGACTCTAATCTGGGAGAACCGGGTTTGATTCCCCACGCCTCCCCTTGCACCTGCTGGATGACCTTGGGCAAGCCATAGTTCTGTCAGAGCTGTTCTCTCAAGGGCAGTTCTGTCAAGAGCTCTCTCAGCCCCACCTACCTCACAGGGTGTCAGTTGCGGGGAGGGGAAGGGAAAGGAGTTTGTAAGCCACTCTGAGATTCTTTTGGGTAGTGAAGGGCGGGGTATAAATCCAACCTCCTCTTCTTCTTCCTTTTTCTCCCCTTGCCAGGTCTGGCACATGAAGCCGCCTTCCACAGAAGCAGATTATGGTCCGTCAATATCAGTTCCATCTACTAAGACCAGTAGGGTCTCTCTAGGGTCTCAGGCAGAGGTCTTTCACATCACCTGTTACTTGATCCTTTAAAGGGAGATGCCGGAGATTGAATCTAGGACCTTCTGCATGCCAAGCAGACGCTCTGCCCCTGAGTCACGGCCCCTCCGTCTCCAGTTACTTCTTTACATGGGAGAAAGACTTCTCCTCTACTGCTTCAGATAACAAGAGGAGGCCTAAGGCGAGATGAGACACTCACTGTGTTCCCGGCTGGTGATGTAATGTCTGGCAAGAGTATCTGTCCCAATAATCGTTACTCATTGTCATGGCTTCTGTGCAGTCCCACATGGGACTGTGTGATTGCAAGCCAGCTGTGGAGAAGAGCTTTCCTTTTTTGGTATTTTTTAAAATATGTGCATATGTGCATGCGTGCGTGTATGCATGGGCGCATGAGTGTGCATGCACCTGGAAGTCAAGGCGACCTCTGGTGACTCAACCCTACTGGGGGGCCTGGAGGATATTCAGAGAGGTGGCCTGTTGGGATTTCAAAGAGGTCTCCCACTCAACTACTACTACTAAGAACATAAGAACATAAGAACATATCCTATCTATACCTTGTGGCTAATAGCCACTGATGGACCTCTGCTCCATATGCTTATCTAATTCCCTTTTGAAGCCGTCCATGCTTGTAGCCGCCACCACTTCCTGTGGCAGTGAATTCCAAGTGTTAATCACTCTTTGGGTGAAGAAGTACTTCCTTTTATCCATTCTAACCCGACCGCTCAGCAATTTCATGGAGTGCCCATGAGTTCTTGTATTGTGAGAAAGGGAGAAAAGTACCTCTTTCTACTACTACTACTACCACTACTACTACTACTACCACCACCACCACTACCACTACCACTACTACTACTACCACTACTACCAGGGTCCAGCCTACCTGAGGGACCGCCTTTTCCCATATGTTCCCCCAAGAGCACTACGGTCAGGGGCCCAAAATCTGTTAGTCATCCCGGACCCCAAGGACATCAAATTAGCTGCTAGTAGGGTCAGGGCTTTTTCGGTGGCGGCTCCTACCTGGTGGAATGAGCTCCCAGGGGAGATCCGGGCCCTGCGGGACCTTATGCAGTTCCGCAGGGCCTGCAAGACGGAGCTCTTCCGCCAGGCTTTCGAATAGGAGCCGCCACCCTTACTATACCACCACCGCCCTGAGGAAACATCTTAATACTGAAGAAGCCCTAAGCCGTGGGAAGTACCACTCGGAACTTTGGACCTACGATCTGCCATCGTTGGATTTATGAATAGAAGTTATTGAGCACCATGTTTTTAACTGAGGATGTTTTATGATGTATTATATGTTTTATATTATTATTTATATTATGTCTTTATTATGGCAAGGTTCTGCCTTGCCTCTGTAAGCCGCCCTGAGCCCATCGGGGAGGGCAGGGTATAAATGTGAAAAAATAAATAAATAAAAATAAATACTACTCCTCCTCTAAGGCTGAAAGGATGCACAGGGTCCAACCTGGCTATGATGATATATATGGTAGCATCACAAATTCTTTTTGTGCTGTGGTTTCCTGATACCCCTTTTCTCTCCTCTGCCTGGGTTCAAGAAGGCACAAGAAGTCCACGATACAATCCGCACGGAGACTGCTCTTTTGTCATCTTTCCTCATGCACAAGCGCACACCGGACACATGGAAAAGAAAATGCAAATGAGCTAAAAATATCGAAGTCTGTGGATAGCGGCATGCTGAGTGCACAGCAGGGGTGGGGGGAGAAAGAATAATGAAGGGATTTGAATGCATCGGTTTGATTCTGGAACCAAGACCAGATAATTTGGAGGGACAAAAAATTGGGACAGGAATCCAGATAACGAGGATTTTGGAAGCACCTTGAACAGTGGGGGAAGCAGCCTGTATGGATGCACCCCTTCCAAACTGGCATCTCCAAATTGAAATTTTGTTGCCAACCTCCAGGTGGTAGCTGGAGATCTCCTGGGATCATGGCTGATCTCCAGACTACAGAGATCCGTTCAGCTGCCGAAAATGGCCACTTTGGAAGAGCAGAAGAAGAGATTGGATTTATA
>NW_015171053.1:45164-47045 GCF_001447785.1 Gekko japonicus | reverse complement strand
AACAGACACCCTGTGAGGTCGGTGGGGCCGAGAGAGCTCTTTCCGGAACTGTCCTTGAGAGAACAGCTCAGAGAGAACTTGTGACTGACCCAAGGTCTCACCAGCAGCTGCAAGTGGAGGCGCGGGGAATCAAACCTGGTTCTCCCAGATTAGAGTCCGTGCACTTAACCACTACACCAAACTCTATGGCATTATACTCCATTGGAGTCCCTCCCCCTCCCCGAACCCTGCCCTCCTCAGTCAGTTCAGTTCAGTTCAGTTCAAAACCTTTATTGGCATAGATCATAATCATACAGTCGCCATTCAGTTCATGGATTTGACACACAGCTTCCTCATTATAAGGCAGTTACAGAACTTGGCAACCGCTTCAATAACCGCTATATCTTGTGAAGCCAATAAACGATACAACCTTCTGTCATCAGATTGCTTGGCATCATTCTTAAGAATATGTTCTATATAGGCTTCCCGAATGTCATCATACAAACTACAATAGAGGAATACATGTTCGACCCTCCTCAGTCCCCTGTCGGGTAGCCCCGCCCTGGTGTTTCCTTCTGGCTCTGGAATGTGTAATTGTCTTTCACTCCTGCTTCTCTTACCTGGCCGTTGGCCTTGAGCGCTCATTGCTTCGGTGCGGAGCCTCTGCTGTCTCCCGCTCACCTATGAACCGTCAACCAGTTCCACCTCTGAACCATTAACCAGTTCCCCACACTCCACATTAATTGCTTATTGGCTCCTAGGTGTCAGGGGTGTTGTATGAGCCCACTATAATTACTATAGCTATTTTGTTTGCTTCATTCCTGACTCAAAGAGTCTAAGGCGACTTCACCTTTCTCTGATCAATAAAGCTGAACCTGTTTAAGGACCTGCTGTTTATGCTGAGTTATTGAAGTACCTGACACACACCCCTCCCCGCAATATTTCCAAGTATTTCCCGACCCGAGCTGGCAACCCTAAGCCACGTGTGACCCAGTGACATATGAGTTTGTCGTTCTGTGGTCTATAATATGAGACAGAGCAGCTAATAATTTAGCAAATGTAAAACTGGAGTCAAGAAAGAAAAACCTAACCACAATGCGTTAGATTAATGACAAAATCATGTAATGCAAGTTTCAACAATTGTAATTTATGAAGCACGCTGCTCCGCCGGAGCTATACAAAACCAATATTTCTTCACACGGCTCGGAGTCTGGGAAACACCCCCCCACACACACATACACTCATTACAGGCTGAGCACGAGCTGTCTGCTTGCTCTTGTTTAGTTAAAATCAGATCTAATGAGCTTTCGAGAAATCAGTGCTCAGGAAAATGACTGTATAGTTATGCAGCCTTGCTTTTTTGCACTTCTAGTTTTATTTGCCACGCAGCGGACATTTGCAGTGGGGCTGCGGCTGTGCGCTGCCCAGCGTCCTGAACCTGAGAGCAGGGGAAAGTAGTATTATTTTCTGAAAAATTAAATGCGTGTAATTATGATAAGTGAGGTGTCTACGGAAGGAGGTGTACTTGGCAAACACAGCACACCCTGTGTGGGTGAGAGACAGACGGAGCATACACGTGAAGCTGCCTTCTACTGAACCAGATCCTTGGTCCATCAGGGCCGGTATTGCCTGCTCAGACTGGCAGCAGCTCGCCGGGGTCTCTGGCAGAGCCAGTTTGGTATAGCGGTTAGGAGCGCAGACTCTAATCTGGGAGTACCGGGTTTGATTTCCTGCTTCTCCATGTGCAGCTGCTGGTGTGAACTTGGGTCAGTCACAAGGGAGTGGTGGCACAGGCGGTAAAGAGCCTGCAAGTAATCTATCAATGAATGGCCACAAGGCCGTTCGAGTCCCACCATGGCCGGGGTGAGCTCCCGGCCCTTGTCCTAGCTCCCGCCCACCCAG
>NW_015171053.1:41881-43982 GCF_001447785.1 Gekko japonicus | reverse complement strand
TAAAGGAAGGAAAGAAAGAGGGCAAAGAGATGGGGGAAGGCTCTCCCACCCACCCCCACTCCACCAATCAAGCCTCTGCCACCCCCCGCGGATTCCTCATTTACCTCGGGAGGCGGTGGGGAGCATCTTCTGGCCTCCCCCGGGCTGCAGTGCTCTGGCGCTGGCTCAGGGAGGTGGCAACGGGCCTCCTGGGGCCCCACTGGGGCCGCAGTGCTTCGGCGCGGGCCCCAGGAAGGCGGCGACAGGCCTCCACTGGCCTCCCTGGGGTCGCAGCACTCCAGCGCAGGCCCTGGGAGGCCAGCGACAGACTGCAGCGCAGAGAGATGGGGGTGGGGCTTGCTGCCACCGCAATTTGTGCCAGGTCCTGGGCTCCCGGAGCGGCGCTACAGCACGCTCCGGCCCCAAAAGACCCTTGTTCCCCCCAACAGACACCCTGTGAGGTAGGTGGGGCTGAGGGAGCTCTTTCAAGAACTGCCCTTTCAAGGACAGCTGTGCCAGAGCTTGTGACTGACCCAAGGTCACATCAGCAGGTGCAAGTGGAGGAGTGGGGAATCAAACCCGGTTCTCCCAGATTAGAGTCTGCACACTTAACCGCTACACCAAACTGGTGGAGGAGATTGCAAGCCGCTCTGGGACTCCTCTGGGCGGTGAAGGGTGGAGTATAAATCCAATCTCCTCCTCCTCCTCCTTCTCCTCTTCTTCCTCCACATCACCTACTGCCTGGACCTTTTTAACTGGAGATGCCAGGGTATTGAAACGGGGACCTTCTGTCTGCAAAGCAGTTCTTCTACTGAGCCACGGCCCTTGCCAGACAAATCTGCAATGGGTACAGAACCTGAACACACGAAGCTGCCTTCTACTGAATCAGACCCGGGGTCCTTCAGAGTCAGTCCTGTCTACTCAGAAGGGCAGCAGCTCTCAGGCTGAGCTCTTTCACATCCCCTGCTACCCGATCCTTTAACTGAAGGTGCTGGGGATTGAACCCAGGACCTTTTTAATAATAATACTTTCCATTTATTTATCACTTTCCCCAGTGGGCTCAAAGCGATGTACAGTTACTCAATATAGACAAGGGACTAACAATGTTTGTAGGGGAAAGGGAAGACAAGATATATTCATTTAATTGCACACGCCGTCACTGCCCGGTGTAGACGTCTTCTGGCTTGGCTCCGTCGTTTTCCGCACGGCTGCTTGTTGACAAGGCTTCAGGACCCGTATGTCAATCACCACACTGCCACCGCCTGGCCGGAACATCCACTGCAAGGATTCTTTCATAGCCGAGAAGTTATTTCACCTTTCCGAACCTCGACCAGGACGTCTGACCGTCAGGCAACACCCTCCCACAAGGGAGATTGGCATGCACACCCTCTCTAAGGAGTGGTTCCCATTTTATCTACTCGCCAAAGCTTTCGAATCGCTGGGTAGACGATGAGCTGGGGACAACAGGCTGGCTGCTCACACCAGCGCGGGGCTCGAACTGACACAGTTCAGATGTTAAGACAGTGGGATATACCCACTGTGCCACCGCTCCCCTTCTGCATGCCAAGCAGTTGCTTTATCACTGAGCCACAAGCCCTTCCCCAACACTAGGGATAAACGATGTGAGGAGGGGGTGCAAGATCATACCCAAAGACTCCAACCAGAGCCAACCGGAGGGGCAGTGTTCTTGGACTTGGTTCTGAGTAGGTCTCAAGAACCGGTGAGAGGCGTAGAGGCCGTTGCACCAGCGGGGAGCGGCGATCAGAGCACTACTAAGTTCGGAATTCAGGTCAATGGGAAGTTACCCCCTAAAGTCCAGAATTGTAACATTTGATTTCAAAAGAGGGAATTTTACCAAAAAAAATGAGGGGGATCTTAAAAAGGAAGCAGAAAGGGAAACACAAGAGAGTCAAACCCCTGAAGGAGGCTTGGAAACGATTTAAAACCATACTCGTTGAAGTCCAAATAGAATGCATTCCACAGGTTAGGAGAGGATGAGGAGGAGGAAGATTGGATTTATACCCCGCCCTTCACTCGGAGTCTCAGAGGGGCTTACAAACTCCTTTCCCTTCCCCTCCCCACAACAGACACCCTGGGTGTGTTCAGACGGAGCATTTCAGCC
>NW_015171053.1:40737-41424 GCF_001447785.1 Gekko japonicus | reverse complement strand
TTCTAGGACAGCTCTTATCAGAACGATGGCTTGCCCAAGGTCATCCAGCAGCTGGAAGTGGAGGAGTGGGGAATCAAACCCGGTTCTCCCAGATTAGAGTCCGCGCACTTAACCACTACACCAGACTGGCAGAGCATCAAGGCAAGCGATAAACCTTTTTTTAAAACTACATCTAGAGCAGGAAACCAGCCCAGAGCTGGCAGCCCTGTAAGTCACTCCCAAACACCTTAAAGGACCTCACAGGAGTTTAGGTTTGTCAGCCTCCAGGTGGTGCCTGGAGACCCCCCAGACTTCCAAGTGATCTCCAGGCAAAAAAGATCAGCTGCCCTGGGGAAAATGGCTGCCTTCGGTGATGGCCTTTATGTCATTATATCTCACTGAAGTCCTTCCTCAAACCCCGCCCTCCCTAGGCTCCACCCCCCCAAATCTTCAGGAATTTCCCAACCATATGGCCATCGAGAGCACGTACACTGCTCTGAGATCCTTGGAGGAAAGCTGAGATTAAAATGTGATAGTGCCAGGGCACTTTTTGTAGAAAAAGCCCAGCAGGAACTCATTAGCATAATAGGCCACACCCAACAGCAGAAATCCATTAGCATATTAGGCCACACCCCTGACAGCACAGCTCATTAGCACATTAGGCCACACCCCCATGTTACCAGAAGTGTGGTCATCCAGCCACACCCA
>NW_015171053.1:23987-39843 GCF_001447785.1 Gekko japonicus | reverse complement strand
GAGGGAGAGCTTGTACCTGAATAAAACTTGGTCTTAAACGTGCCACTGGACTGTTTTGGACCAGGAGGGGGGTGCAACTTACCTGGCTGCTTCTTGCTCTGACTGAGGGCTGCTGGGAGCGGGGGCTGGGGCTTGTTGCATGTGCCCGCCCCCTGGGCTCTTTACTACCGGAGCTCCACTCCTGTGTGCTCCTGCAGGAAATGACCCCTGAGTTTAACCACTATACCAGACCAGTAGTTTTCTCCATATCCTCGTCCATCTTGGAAGCCGTGGTCTTTGGATGGGGTGGAGGCGTTAAGTACCAGCGGCTTGGCCTTTCTGAAAGGCTCTTAATGTTCAAGCAAACGGCCCTTTAATACTTTGGGGACTATGGTCTGAATGAATGTGACAATGCCTGACCTATTTTCAGCAGCTGCGCTTTCAGCAAGGAAAGGGGAGATTTCTAGGCCGGGAGAAAGGAACAAAAAAAATTCTGGCATTTTTTCTGAGCAGAAGTAACAACTGCGGAATGCTTGCCAAGAATCTATTTTGTCAGGAAATCCTCAGAACTTCTATTGCTATAATAAGCTCGGGCTGGATCCAGGTTTTGGGGGCCATAGGGAGACTGATGGGGGGGGGGCTCCATGCTGCTGCACCCCCTGCTTATATCTCTCTTTCCCCCCAAAAAAGAGTTTTATTAATTTTTCAAAAGTGAAAGAAAACAACAACTACAAAGAGAAAAAGGCTAACATACAACAAATATGGTGTCTGTACTCATTGGGACTACTTAAATTTGCATAGATAGATAGAATCTTTCTGTTATGCACCTAGTTCAGTTTAACTTTTTAACAATGGAGCTTATATTTTAACTGCTATTTTACACATTCTGTGAGATAATCTTCAGTCCATTCGTAGGGTCTTAATCAGTTCTTCTCAAAGAGTTCTTTTTTTTAATCTTGTAATTGTAAAGTTCGTTTGTCCATCTCCGCTGTTTCCAATAATTTATAAATTATTTCTTCTTTTGATGGGACTTCTTTTTTCCAGTACTTTGCATACAAAATTCCAGCCATAGTTATTACATGTACAATCATGTTAAATACAACCAGGAGTCATTTCCTGCAGGAGGGGAGCACTGACAGTAAAGAGCCCAGGGGGCGGGCACGTGCAACAAGTCCCACCCCCTGCTCCCAGCAGCCCTCAGTCAGAGCAAGAAGCAGCCAGGTAAGTTGCAACCCCTCCCCAGGTCCAAAACAGTCCAGTGGCACCTTTAATACCGAGTTTTATTCAGGTACAAACTCTCCCTCCTCTGTGAGGGCAGATCTGCACGGTGCCCCCCCCCCAATAGCTAGCAATCCAAAACAGTCCAGTGGAACCTGATCAGTGGATGTTGCCTTCTGACACACTTCCGGTGATGTCAGGGGGTGTGGCATATGCAAATAAGTTATGCTAACGAGTTATGCTAATGAGCTCCTGCACCTCTTTTTCTACGAAATGACCCCTGAATACAACTATTCCATTTGTAGCAGAATTGTTTTTTTATTAAATATTATTCCAGAGAATTTTAAGACCCCTGCTTATATATCTCCATAGGGTTGCCATATCCAAGCTGGGGAAGGTAAGTTTGGGGAAGGGAGAGAACTCAGGCAGGGTATGATGCCATTGGGTTCACCTTTCAAAGCAGCCATTTTCTCCAGGTGAACTAATCCGTGTTGTTTGGAGATCAGTTATACTTCCAGGAAGTCTCTGGGCCTCACCTGGAGGTTGGCAACCTAATCCTAAATTGGTCCACTTTCAAGTGAGGTGCCTTGTATTGAATCAGATCATTGGCCCTTCAAGGTTTACTGAAAGTAACTCTCCAGCGTATCAGGCAGAGGTCTCCCATATCACCTGTTAACCTGATCCTTTTGACGAGAGATGCCCGGGATTGAAGCTGGGACCTTCTGCGTATATTAGTCATAATTTTGGGAGATCTCCTCCAGATCCCACCTGGAGACTGGCAATCCTAGTGACTATTCCGATTTTTATTTTTATTTTTTTTGAGCCCCCGGAGGGGATTTTTTATTATTTTTTTTCAAACTACAAAAACTATTACAGAAAAAGGGAAGGGGGACTACATATACGGGAGAAAGTATAGAAACCCACTACTGACTAAAAACCCAAGAGAGGAGATCCTCACTAGCTTCATTACATCAAGTCTTCACTTCATTTAGATCAATATAAACTGAGTCAGACATTTAAGTACTTTTTCCTTTTCATTAACTCTTAAAACTTAACTAAGAACAGTACCCCCCAATCATCCCCTTTCAGAGTTCTCAAAGGCACAATTCAGAGTCTTTCAGCCTTTGCTTCTCTTTTCCTCGTCTCTTCCGCAGCTTATAAGGACTTTTTGGGGCAGCTGCCCCTTGCTCCATCAGAGAGTCCTCTCCGGAAGAACCCGAGTCCAGCTTGCCACTAGACTTGCTGTCCTCTTCTTTTTTCCCATCCTTTGGTCTTCCCAGCTGAACTCTTAGAAATTCTTGGGCTTTCAGAACAGTCAATCTTTTCTTTTTTATCCTTAAACTTGAAAGTAATGCCTTCTGGAAATAGCCATTTATATCCAATTGAGTTTGTCTGAAGGAAAAGCACAAGCTCTTTGTACTTCTTTCTCCGTTGTCTTGCTTCTAACCATCCCACGACAATGGATAAGATGGGGTGACTGTATCTGTCATAAATACATAATTAATAGCAAAATAAATGGTTGGAGGAGGAGTTGGTTTTGTACCCCGCCCTTCACTACCTGAAGGAGTCTCAGAGCGGCTAACATTCACCATCCCTTCCTCTCTCCACAACAGACACCTTGTGAGGTAGGCGGGGCTGAGAGAGCTCTGAGAGAGCCATGACTGACCCAAAGTCACCCAGCCGGCTGCATGTGGAAGACCAGGGAATTAAATCCGGTTGTCCAGATTAGAGTCTGCCCCTCTTAACCACTACACCAAGCTGGCAGGACATGGGACTTCATACTCCGTCTCAGACAGGGATATGCAGTGGGGTCATGCAAAAATAAAACAAAAAAGAAAGACAAATCTGTTTTCCTAAAATTGGGTTGTTGTTGTTGTTCAGTCGCACAGTCGAGTCTGACTCTCTGCGACCCCATGGACAAGATCACTTGTGAGGTAGGCGGGGCTGAGAGAGCTCTGAGAGAGCCGTGACTGACCCAAGGTCACCCAGCTGGCTGCATGTGGAGGACCAGGGAATTAACTCCGGTTGTCCAGATTAGAGTCTGCCCCTCTTAACCACTACACCAAGCTGTCAGGACACGGGACTTCACACAGACTCCGTCTCAGACAGGGATGTGCAGACAGAGGGGTGGGGTCATGCAAAAAGAAACAATAAAAAAGAAAGAAAAATCTGTTTGCTTGCAGTCCAAGGGACTCTCAAGAGTCTTCTCCAGCACCATAGTTCAAAAGAATCTATTCTTCGGTGCTCGGCCTTCCTTATTGTACAAATTGGGTGGTACAATGTACCATAATTCCTGGCAGGTGGAGCTGTCATGTCTTTTCCCACAAGGAGAAACAGTTATGCAATTGTGGTGGGGGAAAGTGCCGTCAAGTCCCAGACAACTGATGGTGACCCTGGAGGGTTTTCAGTGCAAGAAATGGTGGTTGGCCATGGCCTGCCTCTGCATAGCAGCCCTGGTCTTCCTCGGTGGTCTCCCGTCCAAGGACTAACTAGGGCTGACCCTGCTTAGCTTCCAAGATCTGACAAGATTGGGCTAGCCTGGACTATCCAGGTCAGGGTAGTTATCCACTGTGTGCACATGTGCACTTGTGTGTGAAGTGCCATCAAGTCAGGGTTGACTTCTGGTGATCCCATAGAACAAAGTTTGAGTCCGGTGGCACCTGTAAGACCAACAACGTCTTATTCATGGTGTGAGCTTCCGAGCGCATGCACACTTCCTCACGAAAATCCACACCTTGAAAAAAAACTTTGTCGGTGTTAAAGGTGCCACTGGACTCAAACCTTGTTCTCCTGCTTCTGACCGACATGGTGACCCACCTGAACCAGTGACCCTATGGGTCTTTCTAGAGAAGAGACTTACAGAGGGGGTTTGCTATGGCCTTCCTGTGCATAGTGATCCTGAAATTCCTTGGAGGTCTCCCATCCCCGTACTTACCAATGCTCCCTCTAAGCTGTGGAGTCTTGTGAGCAAAAATCCTACTTTGTGAGCTACTGGCATGGGAGTTGTGAGCGAGCGGTTTGGCTCCTGCATGGATTAGTTTGCTCTGGAGCCCTCCTGCCTGAGCCAAGGCAAAAATGTGTGAGTCAGAGGCTAAAAGACTGTGAGCTGTCTCACGCTAACTCAGCTTAGATTGGACTAGCCTGGACTACCCAGGTCAGAGTAGTTATGAAGAAGAAGAAGAGGAGGAGGAGGAGGAGGAGGAAGAGGAGGAGTTGGTTTTTATACCCCACTTTTCTCTACCTTAAGGAGTCTCGAAGTGGCTTACAATCGCCTTCCCTTCCTCTCCCCACAACAGGCACCTTCTGAGGTAGGTATGGCTGAGAGAGTTCCGAGAGAATGGTGACTGGTCCAAGGTCGCCCAGCTGGCTTCATGTGGAGGAGTGGCTCAGGAACCAAACCCAGTTCTCCAGATTAGAGTCCGTCACTCTTAACCATGACACCATGCTGGCTCTCTAGTTATCGAGAGCCAGTTTGTTGTAGTGGTTAAGTGCGCGGACTCTAATCTGGGAGAACCGGGTTTGATTCCCCAGCTCCTCCACTCGCACCTGCTGGATGACCTTGGGCAAGCTGCAGTTCTGATAAGAGCTGTCCTTGAAAAAGTGCAGTTCCTGTCAGAGCTCTCCCAGCCCCACCTACCTCACAGGGTGTCTGTTGTGGGGAGGGGAAGGGAAAGGATTTTGTAAGCCGCTCTGAGACACTGAGTGAAGGGCGGGGTATAAATCCAATCTCGTCCTCTTCCTCCTCCTCCTCCTCTTTTTTTTCCTCTTCTTCTTTTCTGCTAGCTACCTATGTGTCAGCAAGCTGCCAATGTGTCTGTAATGTATGTCTATGCCATCCCCCCCCTCCTGTCACGTAACCTTATTACCTTGGTAACGGCAGTTTGCTCTTGTACTCACCCTCCTGTGCTCATCTCCTCCATCGCATTCCTTTCTGTATACGCTAGTTTTGCTTTGATGGCAACTTATCAACTGAAGGCCACGGGTGGTGTGCGGAAGGAGGCTTTTGCTTAGTCTATAATGAACATGTCGTGTGGGAATAGTCTAATTGTTTAACTGACCAAAATCGTTGCTTCTCAGGGTTTGGGCGCGCTGGGCTCCTTCTAGGCGGGAGCGGGAACCATAGCTATTGGCTAGTGTTATTATGAACTTGCTTTAGCCTACCTGTCAAATGCTCATCTGGTTATTCTGAACAGAGAATCTGTTCTAAGTACTTCATGGCTTCAATAAAGTAAAACCTTCCTGCAAGTGTGTACTTCATTGCCTGCTGTGGGGTCTGACACCATGAAAGGGTATTCTCCTCGACTGTCTCCAATTTATCCTGCAGATCAACACTGCCGCATACTTTCCCCCCCTCCGAGAATTCCAGGAGGAGAAGAACTGGAGTCCGAGAGAATTGGAAACATTAAACAGAGCAATGTCCTTGGAGTGAGGGTGCTGCGGGGGCTCGCGCGCGCCAGGATCGTCATCTTCCGACGGCTGCTGGTTCCATTCCTCCCTATAGCATCCATTGATCCCGTGCAATTCTTTCTATTAAATAGCACGAGTATTGGGATTGTGGACAGTAGCACATTGGGAAAGGGTGGCAGAAATAAGAAAAGTACATTAACCTTTTGAACATGAATTACAGTGCAGGCCCAGGGGGGTTGTCAGTGTTGTCGGCTGTGTTCCTAATAACATATTGTTAAGAGCCCCGCAGTACAGCTATTGAAAGCTTTGATGTGCTTTGCCCACAAACAACAACATCTCTGTTTTTCAGGCTGTGTTTGAATTTTGAGCTCAGTTGGCAAGGGTGAATTGGGAGGGAGGGAGGGAGGGAGGGAGGGGGGGAAAGTCTTTTTCTCCCTCTCCAAATACTAGAACTTGGAGGCATCAAGCTGATGGGCAGTAGATTCAGAGAGAACAAAAGGAAATGCTTCGTGACACAGCGAGAGATTGAAATGTGGGATCCACTGTCAGAGGACACAGTGATGGCCACAGGGATAGACAGCTTTAAAAGGGGATTAGATAGATTCATAGAGGAAAGGTCTATCAGTTGCTACCTGTCGTAAAGGGAATTCCCACGTTCAGAGGCAGTCAGTCTCTGAATCCCCGTGCCAGGAGCCATGTTCCCTCTAAACTGTGGAGTCTTGTGAGCAAAAATTCTACTTTGTGAGCTACTGGCATTAGAAGAAGAAGAAGAGAAGAGATTGGATTTATACCCCGCCCTTCACTTGGAGTCTCAGAGCGGCTTACAAACTCCTTTCCCTTCCCCTCCCCACAACAGACACCCTGTGAGGTGGGTGGGACTGAGAGAACTCTGACACAAACTTTTTTAGAGGGAACACTGGTTCATGGTTGTAGTTAATTTCATGGTTTGTTTTGTTTCATGGTCTGGTTTGTTTCTTAGCAGTGATGCCAGGGCAGCTGGAAAATAGCTCCCCTCCTCGAGCACGGGGCCCAGGGTAGCTGCCCCAGAGGTCCCTTGGGTAAGACCGCTCCTGCACCTATTTCACCTCTGATGGCAGCCAATGTTTTAGGGAATCTTTAGGGAGCCATCCTTCTTGAGCTAAGGCATAAATGTGTGAGCTGGAGGCTAAAAAACTGTGAGCTAGCTGACACTAACTCAGCTTAGAGGGAACACTGGCCAGGAGGCAACGTCATGTAAGTCCTCAGCTTCTATGCCCTGATGTTGGTCCTCCAGAGGAACTGGTTGGCCACCGTGTGAGATGGGATGCTGGACTAGATGGACCACTGGCACGGCTGTAGCCAGGATTTTTCATTTTGTGGGGCACCTAGTCTGCTTATACTTAAAAATAATGAATAACTGGAGATTTTGGGAGTGGAGGCTGAGGAGGACGGGGTTTGAGGAGGGGAGGACTTCAAGGGGATATAATGCCACAGAGTCCGCCTGGAGATCGGGTGTCATGCCGGGGGATCTCCACCAATGCTCCCTGTAAGCTGCAGAGTCCTGTGAGCAGAAATCCTTCTTTGTGAGCTACCGGCATTAAAGTTGAGAGCGATTTGGCTGCCGCATAAACTAGTTTCCTCTGGGGCCATCCTTCCTGGGCTAAGACAAAAGATGTGTGAGCCGGAGGCTAAAAGAACTGTGAGCTAGCTCACACTAACTGATCTTAGAGGGAACACTGGCCACCACCTGGAGATTGGCAACACTAGGAGAGAGGGGTTGGCTTCCCCCACCTTCACCAGCCCCCCCATCACCTTAGAAAGTTATGGGATAGAGAGAGATTGACTTCCCACCAACATCACCATGGCTACCCTCTCTCCTTCCCCAGCCCCCCATCATCATAGAAAGTTATGGGATAGAGAGCGATTGACTTCCCACCAACATCACCATGCCTACCCTCTCTCCTTCCCCAGCCCTTCCTCCAGCTGGTGAAGCTGGGGATGGAAAGGAAAGCTGCTTTGCCACTTTGGTGTCGTGGTTAAGTGCGCGGACTCTAATCTGGGAGAACCGGGTTTGATTCCCCACTCCTCCACTTGCACCTGTCTGGATGACCTTGGGCAAGCCATCATTCTGTCAGAGCTGTTCTCTCAAGAACAGTTCTCTCAGAGCTCTCTCAGCCCCACCAACCTCACAGGCAGTGTCCCCTCTAAGGTGAGTTAGTGTGCGCTAGCTCACAGTTTTTTTAGCATCCAGCTCACAGATTTTTGTCTTAGCTCAGGAAGGATGGCTCCAGAGCAGACTAATTTATGCAGTAGCCAGATCGCTTGCTCACAACTTTAATGCCAGTAGCTCACCAAGTAGAATTTTTGCGCAGAAGACTCCACAGCTTAGAGGGAACATTGCTCACAGGGTGTCCGTTGTGGGGAGGGGAAGGGGAAGGAGTCTGTAAGCTGCTCTGAAGCTCTTTTGGGTGGTGAAGGGTGTGGTATAAATCCAATCTCTCCTCCTCCTCCTCCTCCTCCTCTGTCCTTCTGTCTCTCTGTCTCTCTCTGTCTCTCTCTCTCTGTCTCTCTCTCTCTCTCTTCCCTTCCCCAGTCCTGTCCCCAGCAGGGGACGCTGGGGATGGAAAGGAAAGCCGCTTTGCCACTTCTGGTCAGTTTCACTCTGGAGGAACCCCCTTAGGCTTAACAGCTGATTGGAGGGAGTGAATGCTCCCAGCAGCCCTGGGGAGGCTGGGGAAGGGAAGGAAAGCTGCCTTGCCACTTCTGGTCATTTTCACTCCCCTCTCATCAGCTGTTAAACCTAATAGCTCATTGGCAGGGAGTGAAACTGACCAGAAGTGGCAGGGTGACTCTCCTTTCTTTCCCCAGCCTGGCTGCTGCTGCCAGACTAGGCGCACTGGGGTGTGGGTGTCTGGCATCATGAAATAGTGGGGCAGGGTCCGTGGGTGGTGGGGCTCTGCCCCCCAAATGCCCCACTGTGGCTACAGGCCTGAGCACTGGTCTGATCCAGCAGGGCTCTCCTGATGTTCTTCTGTTCGGGATCAAGTCGTAGTCTCGGGGAACTGCAGGAGGTGAAGATAGCTCGAATGAGTAGGTACACCTTTGGGGGACTCCCAGATCTTAGACCGACAGTCTAACCACTGCACCACACTACCTCTCCATGTCGATGCCGCCTTCCCCAATCTGAACAATAAGCAGAGCAGAAAAAAAAATCAGCAACAAGATCCTGACGGATGAATAAGCGTCCGAAATACAGCTGGGCCGAGAGAACATGTTAATAGCATTTGACATTAAACATAGCACAGGCCCTATAAAAATGATGAGAGATGTTTATGTCGCCCCCTAAAAGGCCGGCATTATACTCTCCCGTGCCCCCAGCTTGTGTATTTTTATCCCGTTCCAGGCCGGTCACTGTGAGTTCTGCCTCATATTTCTATTACGCATTACACTTCAGGGAAATAAAAGAGACACCCGCTAGATTCATGGCCACAGATGGCCCGCGATGCTGTACTGCATCTTAAATTACAGCGAAAACAAGCTGAACCTTGCCGTTGTGCCCAAGAAAAACGGTCGTTCAAATGGCTCATGGGTTTGGTAATGAATGGCGGCGCATCCCTTACCACCCAGGAACTGTGCTGCAGTCCGGATGAGGGATGAGCGGATCCCATTGATTTCTAGAAACTGCCAGCCACCTTCGGAGAAGACGGTTCTTGCAATTGCTTTTGTGTGGCCTCAGGCAACTGGCTATCTCTCCGCTTTGGCTTCCCACAAGTGGGCAATGGATCTCCTAAGGTCATTTTGAAGATAAACATGATAAAACCTGGGGGGAAGAGAAGCTTTGCGAGTTCGAGATGATGTAGAAAACAATGAAACGCTAAAAATAGCAGGGCATGCCTCGCTCTGGCCGCACAGTGGCTCTTTGAGCTGTTCAGACTCACTTGGCACACCAGTATGGGTTGAAAGAGGGCAGGCAGGGCTGAAATGAACCTAATCCTTGGAAGAATCCCTGCAGTGTGACGTGACTGCGAAGAAAGCTAATGCTATCTTAGGATGCATTAACAGAAGCATAGTGTCCAGTTCACGAGAAGTGGTAGTTCCACTCAATTCTGCTATGGTACTGTGTCCAGTTTTGGATACCATATTTTAGGAAGGATGTTGACAAGCTCGAGCATGTCCAGAAGAGGGCAACCAGGATGGTGAGAGGGTTGGAATCCAAGTCGTATGAGGAAAGGCTGAAAGAGTTGGGTCTGTTTAGCCTGGGAAAGAGAAGGCTTAGAGGGGACATGATTGCAGTCTTCAAGTATTTGAAGGGCTGTCATGTAGAAGACGGAGCAGATCTATTCTCTCTAGCTCTGGAATGCAAGACTAGATCTAATGGGTGGAAATTACAAGGGAGTCGATAGCGGCTAAATATCAGGAGAAACTTCCTAAGTGTAAGAGTGGCTGAGCAGTGGAACAGTCTGCCTCGGGAGGTGGTGGATGCTCCTTTGCTGGACCTTTTCAAGCGGAGGCTGGATGACCATCTTTTGGGTATGTTGTAGGGCTATCTTTCGACCATGCTCCTGCAGAGTGCAGGGGGTTGGACTAGATGACCTACAAGGTCCCTTCCAACTCTAACATTCTATGATTCTATAAAGAAAGATACACCTGGAAGGAACTCAGCATCTTTTCCAGGCCAGGATGAGAGTGGAAATGAAATTTACTGAAAGTAATTAGCTCTGATCTGGATGGCCTAGGCTAGCCTGATTTCATCAGATCTCAGAAGCTAAGCAGGGTCAGCCCTGGTGAGTACCTGGATGGGAGACCACCAAGGAAGTCCAGGGCTGCTGTGCAGAGGCAGGCAAAGGCAGGCCATCTCTTGAAATCCCTATGGGGTTAGCATAAGTCAGCTGAGTCTTGATGGTACTTCCCACCACCAGTGAACATCTGGCAGTGAGTAGCAGGGTGGAAGGAACATTCATCTGGTTTCTGCAGAGGAGATCTATGTGAGGATCTTCAGGACCTTGGAGAGCTCCTGGAGATTGCAGATGTTACTCTAATGATGTTTAAAGCTCTAGTGTTCCCAGGCAGATATTGGATACACATATGGAGCTGCCTTCTACGGAATCAGACCATTGGCTCATCGAGGCCAGTATTGCCTTCTCCAATGGGCATGAACTCAGGGAGAGGTATTTCACATCATCTGCTTCCTGATTTTTTTTTTTAAATATATAGAGATGTCAGGGATTGAAACTTGGATGCGTGCATACCACGCAGATGTTCCCTTCCCTTTACATGATGTCTACAACAGCCCCACATCTCTGCTGATTTGGTATGGGAACTCACCGAGAGCTATACGCTCGAAGGGCTCATGGACGGCTTGAAGCATAAACGTAACTTGCAGAAATGAAACTGAAGTCTGTGCCACTTGCCCTGCCCTCGTCGATGCTTCATCAGCCTTTCTTCTCCCTTCCTTCCCTCCCCAAACAATATTCCCATCATTTAAAATTGTAGATGCCATCGGCTAGGGATCTGTCTTTTGCTTATGTTATTCTCTAAAGCACCAGGTACACTGGTGGGGCCAAATTAATCACTCAATCAGTTAGGCAGCTGGGGATATCCCCATCAAGTACCCTGGGGAAGAAGAAGAAGAAGATGATCATGATCATAAGAGGGAGGGCAGGAAGGGTTACATCAGTGCTTAGTCCTCATGGCCCTTTCTTACATGGCACATGATGAAGCCCCGCCCCCTGCTTCTGGCCGCCCCGCTTCCAGCACTCATTCAGCCAGGAGGAGGCAAGAGAAGAGGGAGGGTAAGTTGCTTCCTCCCCGCCTCTCCCCACCCCTGCCTGCCTGGGGCCAGGGAGGGCCTTTGCAGGGCTTCCTTGCTCTCCCGCCGGTCTTGCAGGTCCACCGCTGGGCCCCTGATATCAGGGGGTGTGGCATATGCTAATGAGTTATGCTAATGAGTTCCCCTAGCTCTTTTTCTACAAAATGACCCCTGGGGGTATATGTGAATTTCCTGCCTTGTGCAGGGGGTTGGACTAGATGACCCTGGAGGTCCCTTCCAACTCTTTGATTCTAAGGAGAAGAAGAAACATCTCTTCATCTGCTTGGTTTTAGCTATCCAGCCTGCTGTTAAAGACACTGGAAGGAGCAAGGCCAGCAAAAACGTTAACAACTCCAGCCTCAAGCTGTGACCCATCTCCCATGCTGCCTACCTCTGACTCATTGCCTAGAGGGGTTTTTTTGGTCTCGGTTCAGTTTCTCCTAATGTCTGCTTGCTTGCAGCCACTTCATGCAATTACGAGAGTCAAACTGATAAACCTGTTCTCCTACAGTACCACTTTGGGCTGCCGGGGGAGAGGAAATTGTATATACGAATGCTCGGGGGGGGGGGGTTGTGGGGAAAAAAATAGCATCTTAGTGATGCTGCCCTTTTCTCCCTGGTAGCCTTGCCTGTAGGTCTCCAGCTTGGTGCCCGTGGGCACAGGGGCACCTGACGACACCTTTTCTGGCACCCACCAACAATGTTCCCTCTAAGCTGTGGAGTCTTGTGAGCAAGAATCCTACTTTGTGAGCTACCGGCATTAAAGTTGTGAGCGAGCCATTTGGCTACTGCATAAATCAGTTTGCTCTGGAGCTAGCCTTCCTGAGCTAAGACAGAAATGTGTGAGCTGGAGGCTAAAAAGACTGTGAGCTAGCTCACACACAGCTTAGAGGGAACACTGCCCACCAAGTGATTTCAGAACAGGAGTTCCCGCTTTTTTTTTTTTTGAGCCCGTGTGTACCTTTCATGGGGGGGGGGAGGGTGCTACCACAAAATGGCTGCTGCAAGAGGCAGAGCCAGTTGCAGCTGCATGTGGAGGGGTGGATACTTGAACCCGGTTCTCCCAGATTAGAGTGTGCGCTCCTAACCACTACACCAAACTGGCTCTCTGGAGTAAACTGGAGTAATTAGAAGCCACACTATGAAATGAGGGATGAGACAGAAGAAAAGAAACACTGAGGCAGCAGGGGCTGCTGGAACAGTGTTCTTTTAATCTGCACAGCTGATTAGATCTTCTGTGGCCAATTGGAAGTCCTGCAGGACAAGAGTCCCACCTGGCTCCACCCACATTCCAAAAACACATGGTGGGCACTAAAAAAAGGTGCCATCAGGAGGCCCACCAGTGGGGCCAGGACACTAGAAGCCCTCCCACTGTTGCCCCCCCCCAAGCACCAAGAATACAGGGCATCACTTGCCCCAGACCCAGAGTTCCTATCTATACCTTGGGGCTAATGGCCACTGATGGACTTCTGCTCCATATGCTTATCCAGTTCCCTCTTGAAGCCGTCCATGCTTGTAGCTGCCACCTCCTCCTGTGCCAGTGAATTCCATGTGCTAATCACTCTTTGGCTGAAGAAGGACTTCCTTTTATCGGTTCTAACCCGACTGCTCAGCAATTTCATGGAATGCCCACGAGTCCTTGTGTTTTGAGAAAGAGAGAAAAGTACTTCTTCCTCTACCTGCTCTATCCAAGGTCTTTTTTATTTTTGGCACCCTAGCCAAACCACGACCTTGGTACCTATCTTGTTCAGCTTTCCATTTCCTGCACTGGCTAAACAGGTGCTTTTGAGAAACCCACACATGTCACACAAAGGGCGCAGGTGCCCCCAATAGGAACCCCAAGCGAGTGGCATTCTGACACACACAGCCCTTGCATATGGGAGGTTACATTCCAGGCTTTGATCTCCTTCTACATTACACCCTCTATTCTCCCCTAAGATTCAAAGAAGCTCACTCTAGTCGCCATTAAGCCCCTTTGTCCATCAGCTGCAGGAACTGCTTGTCTTCTACAGATGGAGCAGGTTCGTTGTCATCCTTCATAGTCTGGCACACTGTAGCTCCCAAGCCGGAGTCTCTGTCAATCAGGGAGAAGTGATCTGGACATGGCTTCAGGTGGGAGGGTCGCCCATTGTCTAGGATGCTTGTTCTAACCCGACTGCTCAGCAATTTCATGGAATGCCCACGAGTCCTTGTGTTTTGAGAAAGAGAGAAAAGTACTTCTTCCTCTACCTGCTCTATCCAAGGTCTTTTTTTTGGCACCCTAGTCAAACCACGACCTTGGCACTTATCTTGTTCAGCTTTCCATTTCCTGCACTGGCTAAACAGGTGCTTTTGAGAAACCCACGTCACACAAAGGGCGCAGGTGCCCCCAATAGGAACCCCAAGCGAGTGGCATTCTGACACACACAGCCCTTGCATATGGGAGGTTACATTCCAGGCTTTGATCTCCTTCTACATTACACCCTCTATTCTACCCTAAGATTCAAAGAAACTCACTCTAGTCGCCATCAGGACATGGTTTACTTGATCAAGATGTATGTACAGGGAAGATGACAGAGGAGTTCCTCGGTGGAACAGGCTTCCTCGGCAAGTGGTGGCCTCTCCTTCTTTGGAGGTTTTCAGACAGAGCCTAGACGGCCACCTGACAGCAATGCTGATTCTGCGATAACCTAGGCAGATCCTGAGAAGGGAGGGCAGGAAGGGTTGCCTCAGTGCTTAGTTCTCGTGGCCCTTTCTTACATGCCCAGGGAAATGATGATTGCCACTTTGGGGCCAGGAAGCAATTTTTCTCCAGGCCACTTTGGCCAGGGATCCTAGAGGGTCCCCCCACTCTTCTGAGCATAGAGCAGGGGTCACTGGGGGTGGGGGGGAAGTATTTGTGAATTTCCTGAATTGTGCAGGGGGTTGGACTAGATGACCCTGGAGGTCCCTTCCAACTCTGTGATTCTACAGATCTACGACATGGAGGATACTGGTTCCGGGGTCAGATTTTGATTTCCAAATTACAAAAGAGAGCGATGGAAAGGGCAGGGGCAGACATTAGGGAGGACCCAGCGGTGCCTCTAGAGTCCTTCATTCTGGGAGGCACTGTGGCTCAGTGGCAGAGCATCTACTAGGCATGCAGAAGGTCACGGGTTCAATCCCTGGTATCTCCAGTCAAAAGATCTGGCAGTCGGTGATGTGAAGGACCTCTGCCTGAGACCTGGGAGAGCCACCGCCAGTCTCAGTAGACAATACTGACTTCGATGGACCAAGGGTCTATTTCAGTATAGGGCAGTTTCATGTCTTCATGTCATGTCTTCATGTCATGATGTCTCTCTTTCAGAGGCTTCACAACTAGGATTGTGAGCTACTTCAGAGGAGGCGGGGGTCCCTTGCTGCCAGGCCCTGCCTCCCTGCTGTGGATCAGCTGGCCAGCAGGGGGACTAACCAGGAGAGGGTTGGAGGATCAGGCTATGTCGCTGGAGACGTGCCGGTATTTCGGCAAAATCTCTACAGTAGAAGCCATTTTTAGCATAGAGTTTTTACTCAAATACCAAAGCATTGCAGAAATGGCACAGCATGATGACATCACTTCCTGTACACACTGGAAGTGATGTTGTCACATCGCCGATGGCATAGCCTGGCCCTTCCCCTTGCTCCCGGTAAGTCCCCCCATCCCTTGGCAGTTGCCAGGAGGTACCCGACAACCCATTTCGCAGGGCAATTTTTGCAGCAGGAACTCATTTGCATACCAGGCGACACACCCCTAATGTATCCAATCCTCCAAGATCTTACGGTAGCCCCTGTAAGAAGAGCTCTGTAAGCTCTTGGGGGATTGGCTACATTGGGGGTGTGTCACCTAATATGCAAAGGAGTTCCTGCTACAAAAAGAGCCCTGCTTTGCAACCCACTTTTGGGACTCGACTCACAGGTTGGGAAAAATTGCTCTAACTGATAGGTTCATAGTGTGACAAAGACTCAGACAGTGATGTTCTCCCCATAGCTGGTTAAATAACTCTACAAAAGCTAGATCAGCAATTCCAGTTCCACGATTCAGCAGTCCCGAGCAGACAAAAAGCAAACAACAGCGAAGGCCCCCCCTCCCTTTCATCCCCCCCCCATTTATTAGAAAGAGTATGAAAAAGAAAGTGTGGGACACATCTAAAACAATTTTCAATCACGGAAAGGTTGTGCCCTGAATCTAGCTAATATAATGAGAAAACCAGGATTCGTACAGAATTTCAAGATGGAACATGACCCAACGATTGTCGAACAAAAAGGAATAAGAAAACAATTTCTGCTTTCTGAGTTGAATCCCTTGACCACATCAATACTCATTCAAGAACTGAAACCCTCCCTATTTGAATTTCTGTCCAGACTTTGTGAGTTCCAAATTAACTACTTCGAATTATCACTGTGCCTATCTATCTATCTATCTATCTATCTATCTATCTATCTATCTATCTATCTATCTTTCTTTCT
>NW_015171053.1:22445-23774 GCF_001447785.1 Gekko japonicus | reverse complement strand
ATCTATCTATCTATCTATCATCTATCTATCTGTCTGTCTGTTTGTCTGTCTGTCCTTCTGTCTGTCTGTCTGTCTGTCTATCATCTATCTATCTATCTATCATCTATCTATCTATCTATCTATCTATCTATCTATCTATCTATCTATCTATCTATCATCTACCCATCCATCCATCCATCCATCCATCCATCCATCCATCCATCCATCCACCTTCATCATCATTATCATCATTATCATCATTATCTGTCTATCATCTATCATTATCTATCCAGTTCTGCACAGAAATATAACGAGGCCCCTAAACCTGTGTTTACAATGTCCCCCCCCCGTTCTTTCACTCTCTCTCTCTCTGTGTATCTCTTTCTACGTCTTTGCTGATTTCTCCTGGATGGGCCAGGCTAGGCCAGTCTCATCAGATCTTGGAAGCTAAGCAGGGCAGACCCTTTTTCCTACTTGGATGGGAGACCACCAAGGAAGTCTGTTTCTTCTTCTTCTTTACTTCATTTGTACCCTGCATGTCTCCCTCATGAGGTCCCAGAGCACCATACATCCTTTCCCTCTCCTCCCTTTTATCCTCCCAACAACCCTGTGAGGTAGGTTAGGCTGAGGGTGTGTGACTGACCCCAGGTCACCCCGTGAACTTCCATGGCAGGGTAGGGATTCAGACCTGGGTTTCCCGGATTCTGGTATGGCATTCTAACCACTGCATCATGCTGGCTCTCACATTGGTTGTTACTACACAAAGGTAGGCAACGGTGAACCACCTGTGTTTGTCTCTTGCCTTGAAAACCCAATGGGTTCGCTTCAAGACAGCTGTGACATAAGAATATAGGAGAAGCCAATGTTGGATCAGGCCAATGGCCCATCCAGCCCAACACTCTGTGTCACACAGTGGCCAAAAATACCAGGTGCCATCAGGAGGTCCACCAGTGGGGCCAGGAACACTAGGAGCCCTCCCACTGTTGCCCCCCAAGCACCAAGAATACAGAGCTTCCTTTGCCCCAGACTGGGAGTTCCTATCTATACCGTGTGGCTAATAGCCACTGATGGACCTCTGCACCATATCTATATATCTCATAGCGAAGGCGCCCCCTGCGTGCGGATATCTAAATCCGCACATTGGGGGCACCTGGGGGGCAGGGAGATTTTCCTGCACACTTGGGGCAGTCCCCAGGTCTGCACAAAAATCTAAAAAGTTGGGAAAAGTATACGGGGGATATTTAAATCCCCCCAAAAGTAAAAGAGCCTTCCCTGCACATGCACCGGGAAAGCTCAGGGAACTCTGCAGTGGGCTGGCGGTTGGAAGCAGGAGCAGGGGGAGGGAGGAGG
>NW_015171053.1:11328-22348 GCF_001447785.1 Gekko japonicus | reverse complement strand
GGTGGGGGAGACGGGGTGGAAGAGATTGGCGAGGCCCGGTGGCTGGAAGCCGCTCGGGCCTCGCCACCGGTGTCCGGGGATGGGGGGAGGAGGACCTCTGCTCCATATGCTTATCCAATTCCCTTTTGAAGCTGTCCATGCTTGTAGCTGCCACCACTTCCTGTGGCAGTGAATTCCAAGTGTTAATCACTCTTTGGGTGAAGAAGGACTTCCTTTTATCCGTTCTAACCCGACCGCTCAGCAATTTCATGGAGTGCCCACGAGTTCTTGTATTGTGAGAAAGGGAGAAAAGTACCTCTTTCTCTACCTGCTCTATCCCATGCATAATCTTATAAACCTCAATCATGTCTCCCCTCAGTTGTTGTTTCCCCAAGCTAAAGAGCCCCAAACGCTTTAACCTTTCTTCATAGGGAAAGTGTTCCAACCCTTTTATCATTCTAGTTGCCCTTTTCTGCACTTTTTCCAATGTGGTACTTTAGACAAACACAATGGGCTGCCCCTAGTTAGTGTTTGGATGGAAGGCCACCAAGAAAGTCCAGGGCGGCTACGCAGAGGCAGACGATGGTAAACCACCTCTCTTTGACTCTTGCCTTGAAGGCCGTACGGGGTTGTCATAAGTCGGATGTGATTTGACAGCATTTTCTACCACCCAGCATCTCTACTGCATCTGGGGGGGGGGGAATGGAATACAGTCCACAAAAGCTTACGCTACAGCGAATTTGTGTTCTTTTGAATGCCACAGGGCTCTTCTTCAGGTTTGTTTATGGAGCAACAACCTGAACTTTAACCATCCGCCCTCTGTAGATTTCTAGGTTTTGTATACAGACCGTTCTGCACAGTTTTCAGTTTCAATCCATTTTTCTGTACTGATTGCCGATGCCCACCAGCTCATACATGCATCGATCAAAACACCATGTGGAAAGGCATCTTAATGCAGTCACATCAAGATCCCTGACAGCATGGTGTTCTAATCAATGCCAGTATGCACTCATGCGCATCAGTAATCCATGTCAGGAAACAAACAGACAAGATTCTACAAATCAAAAGCTGTGGCTAATCAGGCACACACTCTCCTGGAAGATAATTTTTAAAACTACCACCAAGAGTAACTGGAAAGCAGGTGCTGTGGCATGCACAGAGTGTTCTCTCCACAACACAACAACACACTGGAATCGGGGGTCATCTGCTGATCCCTAATTCGCACTCTTATTAACTTAGAATCCAGTGGTACCTTTAAGACCAACAAAGGTTTATTCACGGTATGAGCTTTCGTGCACATGCACACTTTTTCGAATACATTGAAAAGGAAGCTAGAGTTCAAACTCTATAAGTTTGAACTCTAGCTTCCTTTCCAGTGCATTTGAAAAAGTGTGCATGTACATGAAAGCTCATACCTTGAATAAACCTTTGTTGGTCTTAGAGGTGCCACAGGACTCTAAATTTGTTCTACTGCTTCAGACCAACATGGCTGACCACTTGGAACTCTTATTAACTGACTGCCCTGACTTGAATGGCCCAGGCTAATCAGATCTTTTCAGATCTTGGAAGCTAAGCGGGACAGCCCTGGTTAGTATCAGGTTGCCATAAGACAGCATGACTAGGGATGGGCACAAATTGGCTCAGGAATGAACGTTTGTGATGAATTTTGACTGGATTGTGGCTCTCGAAATGAAGTTTGCGAACTGATGAGCCACCACGAACTTCCATGAATTGTAAGGCAGTTCATGGTGGTTTGTGAAGAACAGAAAGCAGGGGTTTAAATGGCACTGAGCCATTTAAACCCCTGCTTTCTGCTTTTCATGAAAAACAGCTTAGTGGCAGGGACCAGGAAGAAGGGGTTGAAATGGCTTAGAACCATTTAAACCCCTGCTTTCTGCTCTTCATGAAAAATGGCTGAGTGGAAGGGAGCAGAAAACAGCTGAGTGATGGGGAGCAGAAAGCAGGGGTTTAAATGACTCAGAGCCATTTAACCCCCTGCTTTGGCCACAAACCAAAATGAACTGCAAAAACGCAATTCGCGCCCACCCCTAAGCATGACTTGACAGCACTTTTCACCACTTTTAACAACTGGTTTTTGTTCCCTGATGGAAAGATACAAAATAGCAATGCAGCTGACCATTAATGGTGCATTTTACTAGTAGTTATATAGAGACAGATGTGCCTCTGGAGCCAGGGTCCCCAACCTTTTTGAGCCAGGGGGCACCTCTGAATTCTGCTACAAAATGTCTGCTGCAAGAGGCTCACTGAAGGTGTTAACCTTCTCAGCACATGATGCAAGTGGGCAGTTCTCCATTTTATCATCATAACAACAGCCCATTTCGGATGCTACTATTTCACATAACGGGTGCTTACCGATGTGTAGGACCTCTCAATATTCACAGTTACCACGTTGTGTGAACAGGGGTGACACTGCATATGCACAAAGCTCCAGTAACAAGGAAACTGACCACGGGATTTGTTAGTCTTTGCATAGCTGCATGCTGAGGTTATAAATACAATGTGAACACATGTGTTGTCCTTTTTCACACAACACAGCAATTGTGCCTGTGGGGTGGATCAGATAGAGCATGCTCCAGATACGTGCACATGATTGGCTCCTGGCAGATGGGATTGTAGTGCCTGCCAAAGGATGAAAAGATGGCCTAAGTTCACTCCGCAAGCTTATAGCTGAGTGGGAACTTGAACCCAGATTGCCCCAGCCCTATGTCAGCTCTTCAACCATTATACCATACAGTCTCTACAAGGAAAAGAGAAGATATTGGATTTATACCCTGCCCTTCACTACCCGAAGGAGTCTCAGAGCGCCTTACAATCCCCTTTCCCCTTTTCTCACCACAACAGATGCCCTGAGAGGTAGGTGGGGCTGAGAGAGCTCTCTTGAGAACTGCCCTTGAGAGAAAGGCTCTGAGAGAACTTGTGACTGACCCGAGGTCACCCAGCAGCTGCATGTGGAGGAGTGGGGAATCAAACCCGGTTCTCCAAGATTAGAGTCTGTGCTCCTAATCACTGCACCAAACTGACTCTCTATGTGGTTGGAAGCTCATTCTGCAATGGAGGTTTCACGCAGGGATTACATGAAAAGTTATAGAGCGGATTCCCTCCTACGGGAAGCTGTCAATACTATTGCTGCCGCCGCCGCCACCCCCATTACCACCTCTACTACTATACCACTACTCCTAGTAGTAGTACCACTATTCCTAGTAGTAGTGGTACCACTACTTTTACTAAATATTATATAGCACCATCAGCATGGCATTGTACAGTATTTAACACAAAAAAAGAAAGAGAAGAGAAGAAGAAGAGAAGAGATTGGATTTATACCCCGCCCTTCACTCGGAGTCTCAGAGCGGCTTACAAACTCCTTTCCCTTCCCCTCCCACAACAGACAACCTGTGAGGTAGGTGGGGCTGAGAAAGCTCTTGACAGAAACTGCTCTTTTTAAAGAAAACTTCTGACAGAACTATGGCTTGCCCAAGGTCATCCAGCAGCTGCAAGTGGAGGAGTGGGGAATCAAACCTGGTTCTCCCAGATTAGAGTCCGCGCACTTAACCACCAGTCCTCCTCACGTGAATGTATGAACTTTGACAGTGAGGAAAAGAAAGGATGGTGACAGCCTTTGGACTTCTGCTTTTTCTCTGTTCTTTGAACACGTCCCAGTCTTCTTTCTCCAGTTCTCTCCCTCCCTGTCTTTAAACCCTTGCATAAAAGAAACATTCTCCTAGATTCCTGTCTTTTCAGGAACTGGCTGCTCATGGGCTTTGTGTAGTTTTGCTATTCAGGTTTCAAGTGGCAGATTCTCCAGTTGCAGTGCATCAGGATTAAAGCCCAGCATTGGGAGATTCCAGTCGGAAGTGGAGGGGAGGGGAAGGAAGGAAAACAAAATGACGGTGGGGGAGTTGTTTCAAAAATGGGCATCTGGACCCTCGGTGCCCACTACAGAATGCTTCCAAAGCCGTTCGGTCTGTTTCATTTGAGGCTTAGCTGGGAAATAAAGAAAAAGCAAAGAACCTTTGAACATGTTTGGGGAAGCACAAAGGAAGGGGAAAAAATAACTGGTGACAGAGTTGCTAATTACGGGGGGGGTCTTCTCTCCTCAAGGTACAAGAATTGCATGTGCATAGCTTTAAATATGTGTGAATAACTGGGGCTGTTTTTTCTCACCCGGGGATCATTTTCTGCCGGAGCGTGGCGGAACGGCGCTCCAACAGTAAGGAGCCTGGGGCAGGCCACCCCCCGCCAATGCCATTCCTGGTCCACCTGCGCAGGTGGATGGGCCAGGGAAAGCCTGTAAAGCCCCCCACCACGTGGGAGGGATTTAAATGCTTTTTCTTTCCCTAACCCAGATGGCTGGAGAAGGGGAGGGGAGGCGGGCAGACATGCCCCCCCTTTCTCCTGAGTCTCTCCGCTTTTGCGGAGAAACTCAGGGAAGGGGGGGATTTAAATGCCTTTATTTCCCTTCCCCACATGGGGGAAGGGAGAGGAAGGCATTCTAAACATGCTTGGGTTCCCTGCCCCATCTTCTCTGTGGGCCCTTTTCTGCACTTGTCCCACCTGGAGAAGATCAGGCAGGGAACCCAGGCATGCTTGCATGCCTGCCCTCTGCAAGGGGGTGTGGCAAATGCAAATGAGTTATGCAAATGAGCTCCTGCACCTCTTTTTTAAACAAAATGACCCCTGCTCTCACCCTATTGTCTTACAGATGCAAGTGCATTTTGTAACATTTCGTAATATTCTGTAATAGTTAGTACTTAATATTTGCAATCAGATTGTTTTACATGAACTAACCTAAAATGCATGTGTATAGCTTTAAATAGTTGTGTGTCTTGGTCAGAAACAGAATCTCTTTTCCTGTTGCCTACCCTGCCTTTGGTCTAGATTAGAAACCTCTGTTAATGATTTGATCGTATGCACGTGAAGCAGTTTAGAAAGGATCTTTAGAGGGCAGCAGGTAGATGCTTTTTACGTAATAAAATGATGTAAGCGAAAAAAGGAAGAAAGAGCAGGGAAAAAGTTGTAGAAAAAATATGAAAGGGTGAGTTATTTTGGTGTTTTCCTTTATAAATAAGAGTATTCTGACCTCTGTTTTGGGTGCATTCAGACTAAAAATCCATTTTTTCCCCATTATTTCAGTCTAGTTATAAAACATTTCATTGTCTCAAATTACACAAATTTTTAGAGTCATTACTTCCAATTACATGTCTTATATCAACTACTAAATATTTTCTCTTTCCTTTTTTTTCTGTTTCCCTTTTCTTATTATATTTTAATATGTTTTATCCAGTTGTAAACCCTTAACCATCTTTTATCCTGTATTTTTTTGTCTTTATCCTGCAGTATTAAACTCAGGTTGTCCATTTGCGCTAACTCCAAGAGTTTTATTATTAGGTCCTCTTTTGAAGGTATTTTATCCATTTTCCAATTGTTTGCCACTAGTATTCTCGCAGCTGTTAGGATGTATACTAATAAATATACATCTTGCTTGATGTAACCTTTTGGAATTATATTTAATAGATAAATTTCAGGTGCTAACGGGACATCCAGGTTTAGTATTTCAAAAATAATATTATGTACCATTTTCCAGTAGTTTTGCATTTTACTGCATTTCCACCACATGTGGTAAAAGGTCCCCACATTAGATTTACATTTCCAACATTTCTTGGATGTTAGTGGACTACAATTATCCACGAAAATTTTATTTATTTTCATATATTTTCTAGTGTAAGGTCTCCTCTGATGAAACCTCGAGTGAAATGGTCTATTGAGCGCTGTACCATCAGAAAGACTTAAGACCAATTTATTTCAAAGGAAACTACTTTAATGGTTTGTTACTTGCTGGATAATTAAAGAAAATAACCCCCCCCTAAACACAACTTCATTATCATATCATGGTTGTTTCCCTACCAAGTTCAGCCTGTCCTGTGATCTCTTGTCCTTGACAACATCCAGGTAGAGCCCGGAGATCTCCTAGAAGTACAACAGATTTTTGCGGTCACAGCAGTCCAGTTCCCCTGGAGATAATGGCAGCTTTGGAGGGGGGCCTAAAAGACGTCAGATTAAGAACATAAGAACATAAGAGACGCCAATGTTGGATCAGGCCAAAGGCCCATCCAGTCCAACACCCTGTGTCACACAGTGGCCAGAAATACCAGGTGCCATCAGGAGGTCCACCAATGGGGCCAGGACATTAGAAGCCCTCCCACGCTCAGCAATTTCATGGAGTGCCCACGGGTTCTTGTATTGTGAGAAAGGGAGAAAAGTACCTCTTTCTTTACCTGCTCTTTCCCATGCATAATCTTATAAACCTCGATCATGTCACCCCTCAGTCGTCTTTTCTCCAAGCTAAAGAGCCCTAAGCGCTTTAACCTTTCCTCATAGGGAAAGTGTTCCAACCCTTTTATCATTCGAGTTGCCCTTTTCTGCACTTTTTCCAAAGCTATAATATCCTTTTTAAGGTGTGGTGACCAGAACTGCACACAGTATTCCAAATGAGGTCGCACCATTGATCTATATAGGGACATTATGATATTGGCTGATCTGTTTTCAATACCCTTCCTAATAATCCCCAGCATAGCATTGGCCTTTTTAATTGCAGTCACACACTGTCTTGACATTGGCCATCACCAGAGCTAGGGCCTTCTCAGTGGTGGCTCCACACTGGTGGAATGAGCTCCTGGAAGACATCAGGGCCCTGTGGGACCTCTTACAGTTCCACAGGGCCTGTAAAACGGAGCTCTTCCACCAGGCCTTCGATTAGGAGCCGCCACTGAGAAATGAGCTATTAAAAACTGGACTATTATTTATTATTGATTTATTTTATTGGATTTATATCCTGCCTTCCCCGCTACTGGCATTCAGAACAACTTGGACACTGGCCTAGCTACATCGAACTACCTTACAGTAATTGCCATCTGCACTCAACTGCACTTTATCATCTGTTATACAAAATTTTATAATATTGTATTTATGTATCTATGTTTTATTGCATTTTCATCTGTTGTACGCTTCCTTGAGCCTGCCTGTGCAGGCAAAGCGGGATAGCAGGGTCAACTCTGGCAAGGACTTAGAAGGGAGACTTAGAAGGGAGACTTCCAAGGAATACTTGGTACAAGGAATATCAAGGAGTGCTTAGTTCTTGTGGCCCTTTCTTACATGCCCAGGGAAATGCTGATTGCCACTTTGGGGGTCTGTAGTTTGCTGAAATCACTTAATAAACCAGAGCCGATGACTCCAATGCGTCTAGAACCCAGTATTTAACACCTGCTTTGGAACAGGGGTCACTGGTGCTGGGGGGAAGGTATTTGTGAATTTCCCGCCTTGTGCAGGGGGTTGGACTAGATGACCTTGGAGGTCCCTTCCAACTCTATGATTCTATGATTCTATGAAATACACAAATAAAGGACAACATCTAAACAGTAAAAAGCTCAGAGCAAGGGGGGGGGGTAAATGGAAGAAAATAGAGGTCTAAAGCCTACACCATCTCTCTAAGCAGGCAAGCAATCCTGTTAAGCGGCCCGCTTGCGCAACACCATCCACGTGGGCCCGTGCGGACAATGGAAGAGGCAGAAAAATAAAAACACCCTCTAGATTGCCTGAAGAAGGACTTTGATTGTTGGTTTAAAAGCCCACGTGGATCCCCAAGCGTTCTTTTGTCTTGCGCTGGTAACGTTCCTCCTTGTTCAGGAGCTTACAATGGCAGAAAAACACAAATATCAGCTCTGCCGAAGAAAGCCACCTGGCAAAGAGGGCGGTCATCTTCCTATGACATTGACAAAGGGCATAACAATAGGCAAGGGTGGGGGGGGGGAGAAAGAGACCGGGTAATGGACGACTGGGGAACAATAGCCCATGACGTCCTAGGGAGGAATGCAGCCGAGAGGTGAGAGTGCGGGAGCTGGAAGCACAATTCAGCTGTCCTGAGAGTTCATTCTCCTGGTTTCTTTATTTGCTTCTGTAATTTTCAGTGTGGAATTACAGAAACATATCTGCGGAGATCTCCTCTGTCGTGACATATGGCCCTCAAACGGTGTTCCCTCTAAGCTGAGTTAGTGTGAGATAGCTCACAGCGTCTTAGCCTCCGGCTCACAATTTTTTTGTGTTAGCTCGGGAAGGACGGCTCCAGTGCAGACTGATTTATGCAGCAGCCGAATCGCCTGCTCACAACTTCATTGCCAGGAGCTCACACAACGTAGGATTTTTGCTCGCAAGACTCCTCAGCCTAGAGGGAGCATTGCCCTCGAACCCTGTACTCGGTTAACTAGGAGATGAGCATGCCTTGGGGTGTAAACTTTGATTGGTCGGCCAGCTCTGGATCGGGACGTTCCTTGAGATTTTGAGGGCGGAGCCTGGGGAGGGCGGGGTTTGAGGAGGGGAGGGACCTCAGCGAGGTATCCTGAGCAGAGTCCACCTTCCGAAGCAGCCATTTTCTCCAGGGGAACTGGTCCCTGTAGTCTGGAGATCAGTTGTGATTTCTGGAGATCTCCAGCCACCATCTGGTGATTGGCAACCCTGGTTTCTAGTCAGTAATAACCAATTGCTTATCCCCTTGGTCTGCAGATTGCCAGCTTGTGGTTCCACCTGCAGAGCTGCAACTCCACCCCTGCCTAGAGGGACTATGTCACTCCAGTCTCCTTCCATCAACACAGGCTTTCTATTTGCTTCCAGGCTCAAACCAAGGTGCTAATATTGATCTTTAAAGCCCCAAATGGCCTGGGACTATCATACCTGAAGGACAGGGTTGCCAGTGGGGGATAGGGGTGACATATCAGTAGAAAGAAGAGGGCCTAGGCCATGTTGCCGGCATCACACAGGAAACAACACCATCACACCAGCAACTTCCCGACGACACACTGGTATTTGGGCAAAAACTCTATGGTAAAAGTGGCTTCTACCATAGAGTTTTTGCCCAAATAGCAGAGCATCACCCTTAAGTCACTGGCGTGATGACATCACTTCCTGTGTGTCATCGGCAACATGGCCTAGGCTTTCTTCGTTCTACTGGTAAATCCCTCTGTCAGCCAGTTGATTTGTGGATGGGGGACAGGGCCTGGCAGCAGTGGACCCCTGCCTCCACAGTGGAACCCTACTTATGGACCGCCTTCTTCCATATGAACCTCCCTGTACAATCTGGTCATCTTTGGAGGCCTTGCTTTGGTTGCCATTGAGGCCAGGCTGGCAGTGATCTGAGAAAGGGCCTTCTCCGTTGTGGCACCAAAACTTTGGAACTCTCTTCCCAAGGAGCTTCATCTGTCTCGCTCTGGTATTATTTATGTGTTTTTATTGAATTGTTTTATAATTTTAAATGTTGTTTTTAATTGTTCAAATGGTTTAATGTTTTTACGTGCACCACCTTAGGGAGCCGGATCAAGTGGAAAGGTGGTATAAAAATGTGATAGATGATGGATAAGTAGGTAGGTAGGTAGGTAGGTAGATGTTTGATAGACAGATGATAGAGATAGAAGATAGATGACTGATAGATGATAGATAGATAGAGACAGAAGATAGATGACAGATAGTGTTAGCCGAATTGCTTTATTTACAGCAATTGGCAATTTATAAATGGGTTCTTGCCAACTATACCAAGGTCCTGTTCCCACCAAAGATTACCAGTAAAAGATTTGAGTCGGTTGTAGTTAAAATAGATGTCTTTTACTTAAAAATATATCTCATACAAACAATACTGATGCACTCACACATTCAATCAAGTTCCTTAGAATTACAGTATAAAATGAAGCACAGTTGCATTAGCGGGTAGGGGTGATGGTGGGCAATACTTATCTGTCTTGCAGCTTGGTTGTTCCAATGAAGAATGGATGGGAAGAAATAGAAAAATAAAGGGATCTACACTACCAGAACTAGCTGGACTGTGTGGGGGTTCCTTGACTGCAGATCAAGAGATCAAAGAAGAGACAAGGGTTGGGGATAGCAAGTAGGACTTAAGGGGAGTAAAAGCAGATAGGGGTTGTTGCGGGGATTGCTAGCTAGGAAGGGCCAGGTGAATGGTCCTTTCCTTTTATTGGGGGTCCAAGAGATGGGTTGTGGCCGTGCCAACCTCTTGACCCACCTACCTGTCAGTCCGTCCCAAAAACAATCCTATTGGTTGCATGTAGGGAGGGGTGGCTACCTAAAAGGGGTGGCCAATATTGTAATCTAAGACCTTACTCAGAGTATGGCATCTGGGCAGGTGTGAAAATTGGCATCAAAATGCTCCATTGTAGTGTTGATGAAGCTGGCCATTCTATTGAAAACCAAATGTCCATCTGGCAGAAAATGCCTTTTCAGGAACCAAGCAGTGATGAGTGGTACGTGACCACAAACAGTTCTGCAATGGGGGAGTTTCTTCTCAAAGCTGTTGTTTCTCATTGCTCACAATAATGGAGGTGTGTGCTTCTTCACCAGGCTGGGTAGCTGTGTAGCTGAAACCTTATGCATGTGTAAGGCATGTGCATGCACCTTCTATGTGTTACATCACAACAGGTGACTTATAGTGTACAGTCTTCTGAGCCTATGTGTGTGTGCACAGTCCATTGTGTGTAGCAATAAATAGTTCATAAAGCAAAATATCAATCTCATTCTCTAACAATAGATAGAGACAGAAAATAGATGATAGATAGGGATAGAAGATAGATGATAGAGATAGATGGTACCTAGCTAGACATAGATGATAGAAAAATAGATGAGAGAGAGAGAGAGAGAGAGAGAGAGAGAGAGAGAGAGAGAAGATAGATGATAGATAGATGATAGATAGAGACAGAAGATAGATGATTGATAGATGATTGATAGATGATAGAGATAGAGATAGATGATAGAGATAGATGATAGATATAGATAATCAGAGGTCATTTCGAGGAGATCATAGGGGATCGCAGTTCCCCGGGTGAAGTACGGGGGCGGGGCACATGACGAAGCCCCGCCCCCCGCTTCCGGCCGCCCCGCTTCCGGCCGCCATTCAGCCAGGAGGAGGCAGGAGAAGAGGGAGGGTAAGTTGCTTCCTCCCTGCCTCTCCCCACCCCTGCCTGCCTGG
>NW_015171053.1:0-11292 GCF_001447785.1 Gekko japonicus | reverse complement strand
CATGGGGCTCGGCAGTGGAGCTGCAAGGCCGCCGCCGGCGGCCGGGACCGTTGGGGGCGGGGTGTGTGGCCTTATGACACACTTCTGGTGATGTCAAGGGATGTGGCATATGCTAATGAGTTATGCTAATGAGTTCCCCTAGCTCTTTTTCTACGAAACGACCCCTGTAGATGATAGATGGATGATAGATAAATAGATAGGGCCATGGCTCAATGGTAGGGCATCTGCTTGGTGTGCAGAAGGTCCCAGGTTCAAATCCTCAGCATCTTCCATTAAAAGGACTGGGTAGCAGGTGAGGTAAGACCTCTGCCTGAGACCCTGGATAGCTGGATAGCTGCTGATAGTCTGAGTAGACAATCTGGACTTTGATGGACCAAGGGTCTGATTCAGTAACTTCATGCATTCATGTGTTTAACTGCTAAACACGTTAGCTGTCAAGTTATCCTGATTGATAACTCGTACGGCTCGTTCACAGAGGATACAGATTTCATGCAAAAAGTCTCAGGTTCAGTTCCTGGCATTTCAGGTCAAAAGGATCTCAGTTGCTTGGAATAACACTTCTATGCCAATATTGTAATGCCCCTGCATACACCTGTAGTGCAGCCTCATTTGGAATACTGTGTACAGTTCTGGTCACCGTATCTCAAAAAGGATATGGCAGAGCTGGAAAAAGTACCGAAGACAGTGACCAAGATGATTAGGGGGTTGGGGCACCTTCCCTATGAAGAAAGGTTGAAGAGTCTGGGACTCTTCAGTTTAGAAAAGTAATGTTTAAGGGGGTACATGATAGAGGTTTCTAAGACTATGCATGAGGTGGAGAGAGTTGACAGAGGGAACCTTTTCTCCCTCTCCCCAAATACAAGAAGAAGAAGAAGAAGAGGGAGAGGAGGAGAAGAAGAAGAGGAGGAGGAGGAGGAGGAGGAGGAGGAGGAGGAGGAGGAGATTGGATTTATATCCCATCCTTCACTCAGAATCTCAGAGTAGCTTACAAACTCCTTTCCCTCCCCCTCCCCACAACAGACACCCTGTGAGGTAGGTGGGGCTGAGAGAGCTCTTTCAAGAACTGCTCTTTCAAGAACAGCTCTGACAGAACTATGGCTTGCCTAAGGTCATCCAGCAGCTGCAAGTGGAGGAGTGGGGAATCCAACTTGGGCCGAATAACATGGGAGGGAGGCGGGGCTTTTTGCACCGCCGCAATTAGAGCCGCCATAACGTGATCCCACACGTTGGCGGCACACTACGGTTCCTTTCCTCTGCGTCTGTGCACCAAGGAGGGGCTGGAGGGAAAAGCCGTGGCTGGCACGATCACACTGAGGGACTCCGGAGGCAGCCCGTGGCAAACCGGTTGCTAGTACCTCCGAACAGGTAGTTTTTAATAGCGCATTTTCGGCGGTACGCCACGGTCTTGCCACGGGTGTGCTCCACTTCCCAGATGTTGCGGTGTGATCATGCCCGGATAATCCGCCATGCACTCGTCGCTCTCCCGCAGCAAATCCTCCGTGTGAACGGGGCCTTGGTTCTCCCAGATTAGAGTCTGTGCACTTAACCACGACACCAAACTGGCTCTACTAGAACTAGAGGGCATCCAGTGAAACTGATGGGCACGACAAAAGGCAATACTACTTTACACAGAGAGTGATTAAAATGTGGAACCCGCTGCCAGAGGATCTAGTGATGGCCACAGGAATAAACAACTTTAAAGGGGGATTAGATAGATTTATGGAGGGTAAGTCTATCAGTTCCTACTAGCCATGGTGGTTAAGGGGAACCTCCACATTCAGAGGCATTAATCCTCTAAATCCCAGAGCTAGGAAGCAACATCAGGGGAAGGCCTTGGACTCTGTTCTCTGTTGTTGGCTCTACAGAGGAGCTGGTTGGACACTGTGTGAGATAGGAGGCTGGAGTAGATGGACCACTGTTCTGATCCAGCAGGGTTCTTCTTATGTCCTTAGGCTTCCGAGACCCTGGTGAACTTCCACCATTGACAATACATACTAATGAGCCCGACAGACAAATTCCCCGACATTGTATCAAGCAGCTTCACTGTTCACCTATTCTCCCCTGATCTCTCATATTTAGCTTGAAGAATCCTTGCAGACGTTACCGTATAACTTTATTTTTCTCTCTCTCGATACCTATTTGCACTTTATTATAGGTCAGTAAAATGCTAGAGTTTCAACGCTGCACTCATTCCAGTTATTCCATTAAGTGCACGGTGTTAATTTCAAATTGAAATGTCAGCGCAACTGGGTAACTCCACTCCAAATGACAGGACTCTACTGTTTCTTTTTTTACATTTCCCACATCGGGGCTCAGAGGTGCACATTATTTTCAGCAATGTTCAAGTCTCAGTGTATCAGTTGATTGTGTCTTTACCGCAAGGTTCTCTTACATTAGTACTGTGTGCTACATTTCAATCTATTTCCCCAAATATCAAAACATATTGATTGGCCTAGATCTGGCATCCACCTTGTCAAATTTTTACTAACTCAGCCCTGCAATGATATTCGGACATTTTATAGATTTTTCAACAGCAGATTTTTCGGTTCTCCGATATTATGTTTACAAAGATCGTTAAGATCTCTCACTCCCAAATGTGGTGATTTTTTATCACATCCTGCATTGGCACGTATTCAGAACACCGTAGGCTTTGGTACTTTTTTTCATTGTTAAGTTCTTCAGGGATGGTGAACTGACTGCTTTGGATTAGATTCAGATGGTTAAAGGATTAGAGCCACATTACTTAAGAACAGCGGCCCAAGGAGTCCATACTAGCCCAAACTTAGAGCTCAGAAGCTAAGCAGGGTCAGTGTTGTTGGTACTGGCGCTGCTGAGGCTGAGTACTCCTCGGATGAGGAAGAGGCACGGAGCGACCCAGCCTCCTCTGGAGTCAGCCCAGGAGAAGAACCCTCAACAGCACCTGAGAAGGAAGAGTCCCCAGCAGCTGCATAGGAGGTGCAGCCAGAGGGAGGGACTGATCCAGAGCCTGGCCCAGCACCCCCAGGTGGAGACACCCCGAGGCTAGACTCCCCACCCCGTTCTCCTGAGTGCCCCAGACATAGGGCACGACAGAGGCTGGCTATGCAGGAGCTAAAAATGAGTGCCAGACTGCAGCTCTTGCAAAGGCAACAGGAGGAGCTCTAAGTCTTGGCAGACGTGACTCCCAGGGAAGGGAGAACCTGCTCATAAACACGCCACACACCTGCTGAGGTCCTTCCCCTCCACAAACCCCGCTGTCTCCAGACTCCATCCCCCAAATCTCCTGGTATTTCCCAACTAGGGTTGCCATTTCTATGACAGGGGTAGGTTTCCCCCCACTTTCAGCCCCCCAATCCACCACCACCGATCTGACCAGCAGGGAAGCTCTGCCCCCACGCAGCCCTGTCCGTAACTGATGTGCCCGGCATGATTACATCAACCAAAGGCAACGTCATCACACAGGGCACATCGTGCAGTGAGACGCTCTAGCATTTTTTTTTGGGGGGGGACTCTATGGTAACCATAGAGTTCCCCCCAAATGCTAGAGTGTCTCCTGAATGGCGTGCCCAGCATGATGATGTCACTTCCGTGTGATATCATCATGGCGCACACACTTTGCGTGCACATCAGAAAACTCCAGGAAGAAGACTGGAGCCCCCTGCCAGAACGTGGTAAGGACCAAGGCTCCCTCTAAGCTGTGGAGTGCAAAAAGTCTACTTGATGAACTCCTGGCATTAAAGTTGTGAGCGAGCGATTTGGCTGCTGCATGAATTAGTTTGCTCTGACGCCCTCCTTCCTGAGCTAAGACAAAAATCTGTGAGCCGGAGGCTAAAAAAACTGTGAGCTACCTCACACTAACTCAGCTTAGAGGGAACACTGGTAAGGACCTGGCAACGGACTTGGGAACCCTAGGCATCTGCTTCGGTCAGGCAGTGGCGATCAGAAGAAGAAGAGGAGGAGGAGGAGGAGGAGACTGGATTTATACCCCGCCCTTCACTCGGAGTCTCAGAGCGGCTTACAGAATCCTTTCCCTTCCCCTCCCCACATCCCGTGAGGTAGGTGGGGCTGAGAGAGCTCTTTCCGGAGCTGCTCTTTCAAGGATAGCTCTGACAGAACTATGGCTTGCCCAAGGTCACCCAGGTGCAAGCGAAGGAGTGAGGAATCAAACCCGGTTCTCCCAGATTAGAGTCCGCACACTTAACCACTGCACCAAACTGGCTCTCACCAAAGCTCAGCTCAATTTAAAAAAAAATGTATGTTCATCTGTGGAAAATGTTCAGTGCTAAGTTCTCAATGTCCCTAATTTTTACCTGTGAAGGAAAATGCCCATGTTTTATAAGGACAAGCTCTTTGCCTCCTTTGAATCAAAACAACATGTGAAAAAAACACACAACAAAAACCACTAGCGTTCTAATCCCTATTTGTGTAATGACACTTGTGGCGCTATTGACTGTCTCTCTCAATGCTATTTGCTGAGTGGTATACCTTTGAAAGCTTTGGGAGGGAATTGACGGGGATAAATAGAAGTTTGTCAAATGTCAAGCCTCCATAAAATGGATTTTCATTCATTATCATACACATCACCCTGCTATCAAGAATGCCACAAAACCTCCCATGGACATGCCATGTTATTTTCCCCCCTACAGCTTCTCCATAAAGCATCAGGGGAAAAAAATGTTTTGAACTCGCCGAAGTTGAAGAAGGTTCTTGCAATGCACAAGAAAGCACACGAAGGAGTCTCAGAGCAGCTTACAATCTCCTTCCCCTCCCCACAACAGTCGCCCTGTGAGGTAGGTGAGGCTGAGAGAGCTCATTCGAGAACTGCTCTTGAGAGAACAGCTCTGAGAGAACTTGTGACTGACCCAAGTTCACACCAGCAGCTGCATGTGGAGGAGTGGGGAATCAAGCCCAGCTCTCCCAGAGTAGAGCCTGCGCTCCTAACCACTACACCAAAGTGGCTCTGGATAGTGTTTTATCCTTAAGGTGTATGTGAAAAAAAGATACTGATCATGACCAGAATGCAGGATGTGAGCCAAAATAGTCAGGCATAGCTAAGGTTGCCAGCTCCAGACTGGGAAATACCTGGAGATTTGGGGAGTGGAGCCTGTGGAGGGTGGGGTTTGAGGAGGGGAGGGACTTCAGTGGTGGCCATTTCCTCCAGGTGAACTGATCTCTGTCCTCTGGAGATCAGTCGTAATCCCAGGGGATCTCCAGCCACCACCTGGAGGATGGCAACCGTAAGCACAACTCCCTGTCACTCAGGTACCGCAGCATATGCACCAGTGCATTTAATAATGGCTGATCTTCTTCCAATGGCAATTGTGCCAAGCTCTTCAGGAGCACCAGGCAGTACTTTTTTGACTACAAACGCATAAATGAAAGGTGGCACTGAGTATTAGATGACATTTTTAGTGAGAGGCTTGTTGAGAAATGGGGAAGATGCCACCGAGATTGCTGTGTGAGTTTTTTAAAAAATCATAACTTTGAGACGTTTGTCCCAGGTGTAGGAATCAAATTTATAGAGACGGATTCATTTCTCTAAAAAAAAACCCCAACCCTAAACAAAAACAGAACGGGTTTAATTAGCAAATCATTTTCCCTGCCAAACGTGGCATGGCTTTATTTGACACTTTTTTATTTTTCATTCTGGCAGGTTTTAGTTTAATTATAGAAGACGCACGGCAGGTGGCTTTAACTGGAGATATAGGCAGGTGTTGGGAATTTGTCAGATTCAACTCATCTGCAATCACCGAGCATTTGGGACAGGATGATGTGAATAGAGTAGACCAGGACTTTCCCCCCCCCCTCTTATAGATAGGCCGGTCTTGGAAGCTAAGTGGGTTCAGCTCTGGTTTGTACTTGGATGGGAGACCAGCAAGGAAGTCCAGGGTTGCTACCCAAAGGCAGGCTATGACAAACTACCTCTGAATGTCTCTTGTTTTGACCTGGATGGCCAAAGCTAGCCCAATCTCTCCAGATCTCAGAAGCTAAGCATATTATGGCAACCGAAGCAAGCATAGCATAGCAAGGTTTGACAGGTTGGCAAACCACTTCTGTACATCTCTTGCTCTGTGAGGTCACCATAAGTTGGCATTTTTTAACTGTCTGCCAACATAGTGGACACTAACCTGGCTCAGACTAGACCAATCTTGTCCAATCTCAGAAGCGAAGCAGGGTTGGCCCTGGTCAGTACTTGGATAGGAGACCACCAAGGAAGTTCAAGGTTGCTACCCAAAGGAAGGCCATGGCAAACCACCTCCATCCATCCCGCACCTTGAAAACCCTACAGGGTCTTCACGAGTCAGCTGCAACTTGACAGCACTTTCCACCAAAAACATAACAAGGTAGAAACTTTGCCGTACATGATTTTATGCATTAAAAAGGCCTAATTATCTGCATTAAAAAGGCCCAATTCCCCTTAGTGTGGATTAGATTCTTAATCTATTGAGTACTCATTAGATGTAACTAATCTGCCTTTTCTCCACTTTTGCTATGTGGAATAGTTCATTTCACATAGGATAGGTACATAAGATGAATGGGGACAACAGAATGCAGTTGACGCTTCAACATGCTAGCAGGTATTAGAGATCCAAAGATAGAAGTGGCCTGGTAGGCTGTACATTTGGTATTAGAGATCCAAAGATAGAAGTGGCCTGGTAGGCTGTACATTTGGTGTAGTTGTTGAGACCAGTGGACTCTAATCCGGAGGACCAGGTTTGATTCCCCGCTCCTCCACATGAAACCAGCTGGGTGACCTTGGGTCAGTCATAGTTCTGTCAGAGCTGTTCTCTCAAGAGCAGTTCTCAGAGCTCTTTCAGCCCCACCTACCTCACAGGGTGTCTGTTGCAGGAGAGGAAGGGAAGGAGATTGTAAGCCACTCTGAGACTCCAAGTGAAGGGTGGGGTATAGATTCTTCTTCTCCTCCTCCTTCTCCTCCTCCCCTCCCACCTGTTGTTTGCCATCCAGAGGAACTGATCACTGCTGTGTGGGACAGGATGCTGGACTACATGGACCACTGGTCTGATCCAGCAGGGCTCTTCTTATGTCCTTAATTGCAGGAGGACAATGTTTTATCCTTAACGTATGCGAAACCTTTAAAAATCCATTAACTTTCAGAAGCCAAAGAGGGTTGAAGAGCCCTATCGAAAGGACCTAAGAGGAACCAATGGCTATATCTGAAAACAAGTGAATTTTGAAAGAATCCCAAGAATTCCAAGAATCCCATGGCAATGCTACCTTGAAGGAAGTATCAGGGTCACACACCTGATTCGCTGCTCCCCTATTTTACATTCGTTACAGCCCTTGAAACAGATAGGAACCAATCTTTCAGCTCCACTCCGCCCAACAGCTGCAGCTTTACAGGCGGTTTGTTCAACCATGAACATTCTCCATCACTGTACCTTCTCTTGGCAACAGACTCTCAGAGGCAATTCAAAAAGCAAGGATTTGCAAGGATACCTTGCTTCAAAGGAGCTCCTCTTGAACTTTCAAAGCACTTCAGTTGTGAAACAGGAGCCTCTCTCTTAGTAACAGGCTGATCGGTTATTGTTAGCTGAGTTCTTCCTTGATATTATTTGTGAGCTTGCCACCTGTTCTTTCTTTCCAGGAATTGTTGCTTTATTTCTCTCCCACCCCCACCAGGAATACTCACTGAAAAGAAGAGGCATAACATAACTGTGAAACAAGAACTTTGTAAAGTTAATACCTTACAACGACGCAGGGGTCATTTCCTGCAAGAGCGCACAGGAGCAGAGCTCCGGCACTAAAGAGCCTAGGGGGCGGGCACATGCAACAAGCCCCACCCCCTGCTCCCAGCAGCCCCAGGCCACGAGGAGCAAGAAGCCTTCTTTCTTTCTTTCTTTCTTTCTTTCTTTCTTTCTTTCTTTCTTTCTTTCTTTCTTTCTTTCTTTCTTTCTTCTTCCTTCCTTCCTTCCTTCCTTCCTACTCTTCTCTTCCTTCTCTTTCTTTCTTTTCGCCTTCATCTTGTGTTCAAGCCAGCACTGCCAAAACTCCTGAGCCCATTTCAATAATGAAAAACATATAATGGAGATAGATTCAAGTGGGGTCACCCTGTTGGTCTGAACCAGCAGTACAAAGTTTGAGTCCAAGTGCCCTTGAAGACCAACAAAGTTTCATTCTGGGTGTGAGCCTCTCACGTACACAAAGAATCGTGCCTGCACACGAAAGCTTATGCCCAGGATAAAACTTTGTTGGTCTTCAAGGTGCCCGACTGGACTCAGACTTCGTTCTAAAGACGTGTAAAACAGCAGAACGAGCAATCTGGCTGCAGCTCCCGAGTGCAGCTCCTGAATCAGTTGATCCTTCATCCCCTTCTAAAGGCCGGAAGGGAGGCGCATGGAGCAAAGCGTGGCACCTTTAAGGCCAAGGTTTATTCAGGTACAAGCTCTCCCTCCTCTGTGAGGATAGATCTGCACGTCCCCCCCCCCAATAGCTAGCAATCCAAAACAATCCAGTGGAGCCTGAGTGGTGGGTGTTGCCTTCTGACACACTTCCGGTGATGTCAGGGGGTGTGGTATATGCAAATAAGTTATGCTAATGAGCGCCTGCACCTCTTTTTCTATGAAATGACCCCTGCAAGGATGGCATATTCTAATTAAGTACTGGCATGCACAGTGCATGGTTTCCTTACAATCTCACAATGTGTTCCTTTTTCGGAAGCTCTTCCAGGGCAACCGTGGTATGTTGTGTGTTTAGTTTGAGTAAGTCGGAATGTCAGATGCTTTGGGCTATCATGGGAAGGTGGGGTAGAAATACGTTTGCCAGCTCCAAGTTGGGAAATCCCTTGAGATTTGCTGTTGGCCTCCACTGATGCAGGAGGCAACAGGTGTGCTCTCCTGGACCTGCCTGTCTATCAGCCACAGGGGCTCAGCTCAGAACTGGATGGTGCTGCTGTTGGAGATGGTGCTGCCTTTGGGAGCACATTGCTTGAGACTATCACCGTCGGCTGATTAGGCAGTTGGTCCTCTTCCTTGAACGCAACGACCATCCATGCGATGGTCACCTTGAGACTGGACTACTGTAATGCTCTCTACATGGGGCTGCCCTTATTGCAAATTCGGAGGCTACAGCTGGTGCAAAATGCAACAGCCAGGCTGTTAATGGGCCTCCCAATACGGGAGCACATTCAATCTGTGCTGAAGGCTCTGCACTGGCTACCGATAGCATATCGAATTTGCTTTAATGTGCTGGTTCTTACCTTTAAAGCCCTACATGGTCAGGGACCTACATACTTGAGGGACCGCCTTTCCCCACATGTTCCCCAGAGACCACTGCGATCGGGGTCTCCACATCGACTCACCCTTCCCGGATGAAAGGATACCAGGCTAGCTACAACCAGGGCTAGGGCTAGGGCTAGGGCATTCTCGGTGGCAGCTCCTCTCTGGTGGAACAAGCTCCTGGAGGAGATCAGGGTTCTGTGGGCCTTATACAGTTCCGCAGGGCCTGCAAGACGGAGCTCTTCCGCCAGGCCTTCGAGTAGGAGCCGCCCCAGGGGGAGGGAAATTTCTGCCCCCCTGGAATTTAAAGCAGCCCGAGCCAGCCGCACGATGAGATCGGGACCAACCACCAGAAAGGTACGGAAGTGGAATGACATCTCATTAAATTATTACCTGCTAATGACATCTGTCTGTCATTGGTTAGCACCTTTTAATGTTATAAATGTTTTATGATTTTATGATTACTATCTTATTTATTGCCGTTTCACTCTTTTGCAAGCCGCCCTGAGCCAGCCGTTGCTGGAAGGGTGGGGTATAAGTCTGATGCATAAATAAATAAATAAAATAAATAAAAAGACCTTGAAGCACCCTTATATTGAATCTGACCATTAGTCCGTCAACATCAGTATTATCTACTTTGAGGTCTCCAACCTTTTTGAGCCTGTGAGCAATTTTGGAATTCCATGGCGGGGTGGTCGGCAGTGTTCCCTCTAAGCTGAGTTAGTGTGAACTAGCTCACAGTTTTTTAGCCTCCAGCTCACACCTTTTTGTCTTAGCTCAGGAAGGAAGGCTCCAGAGCAAACTAATTTATGCAGTAGCCATATCGCTCACTCACAACTTTAATGCCAGTAGCTCACAAAGTAGAATTTTTGCTCACAAGACTCCACAGCTTAGAGGGAACATTGGTGGTAGGTGCAACCACCAAAAACAGCTGCTTCAGGAGTCAGAGCCAACCACAAAATGGCTGCCAAAGGGGGTGGGGCCACCTGCACGGAGGAAGCCCAAGTGCAGGAGAGAAGAGGGATGATTTTTAAAAACTGATTGGGAAAGAAAGGGAGAGAGAGAATAAGACTAGCAGTGTGGTGGCAGCTGCCCCTGAAACCATGTTATTTCAATTTGCATAGAAGAAGAGAGAAGAGATTGGATTTATACCCCACCCTTCACTACCCAAGGGAATCGCAGAGCAGCTTACAAACTCTTTTCCCTTCCCCTCCCCAGTACAGACACCCTGAGGTAGGTGAGGCTGAGAGAGCTCTGGCAGAAACTGCTCTTTTTCAAGAATAGCTCTTATCAGAACTACGGCTTGCCCAAGGTCATCCAGCCAGGTGCAAGGGGAGGAGTGGGGAATCAAACCCAGTTCTCCCAGATTAGAGTCCGCGCATTTAACCACTACACCAAACCACCAAGCCACCACACAAACACCAAACCGCTACATCAAATCTTCAATAGCCAATCAGAATTCTTGCTGGGCAAGCCCTGACCTGGATAAGAACATAAGAACATAAGAGATGCCAATGTTGGATCAGGCCAAAGGCCCATCCAGTCCAACACTCTGTATCACACAGTGGCCAGAAATACCAGTGCCATCAGGAGGTCCACCAGTGGGGCCAGGACATTAGAAGCCCTCCCACTGTTGACCCCCCCAAGCACCAAGATGACAGAGCATCACTTGCCCCAGAGCCCCTATCTATACCTTGTGGCTAATAGCCACTGATGGACCTCTGCTCCATATGCCTATCTAATTCCCTTTTGAAGCCGTCCATGCTTGTAGCCGCCACCACTTCCTGTGGCAGTGAATTCCAAGTGTTAATCACTCTTTGGGTGAAGAAGTACTTCCTTTTATCCGTTCTAATAGCCCAGACAAGCCCAATCTTGTCTGATCTCGGAAGCTCAGGGTTGACCCTGACAAGTACTTGGACAGGAGACTTCCCTTGAATACCAGAGGCAGGAGGCAGGGACAGGCTGCATTCAGCCACCTCTCTGAATATCCTCGAGGCCCCCAGTCGGGGTCACTCACCAGAGGTCACTGTGCAGACACAACCATTCAGCTTAAGGTTACTCTGATGTAGCGAGCACT
>NW_015171052.1:55440-55642 GCF_001447785.1 Gekko japonicus | reverse complement strand
GGGGCGGACCATCACCTCCTTGAGTGCTCTGGGGAACCATTCTTCCAAAAGGGATGTTTTGATAATCTCCCGCAGGGCACCTTGAAACCCCTCATGGCCCGCCTGAATGAGCCAGGAGGGGCATGGATCAAGGTCGCATGTGGTTGGGCGCACAGATACGAGCAGTCTGTCAACTTCGTCCAGGCTGAGTGGGCTAAAACAT
>NW_015171052.1:48713-55117 GCF_001447785.1 Gekko japonicus | reverse complement strand
TATACCAAGGCGCTCACCTAACACGAGTGTGGAGAGGGCGCCTGGGAGCGATCTCGTCAATGGCTGAGGAGAGCCGGACATGCCAGTCCTCCACTAGCTCATCCAATGAACCGCCAGGGCACCTCGGATCCTGCATGGCCATCTGGAGCCGCATTGGGTCCATTTGGCGCCGCGGGCGAGCGTAAATCTGCTCGCCGCCCTCATAGGGTCGGAGTGGTACATTCAGACGGGCCCTCAAGGTCAGGTGGTCCGACCATGGCACTGCCTCAGCAGTGATCCGGTCCACCCTCACCCCAGCCGCAAAGATCAAATCGAGCATGTGACCGGCCCAATGCGTGGGGGCCGATACAAATTGCGAGAGCCCCAGTGCTGCCATGGACGACACTAGGTCCGTAGCCCGTCTGGAGGTCGCGTCCTCAGCATGGACGTTGAAATCACCCAGGACAATCAGTCTAGGGTGGTCCAATGCCCAGCCTGATATGGCCTCCAGCAGGGATGGCATTAGGCGGTTGGCACACCAGCCAAATCGGCAAGCTCTCCTCAGCCTCTAGCATCACGCCGACACATTCCAAGCCCGCGATCTCAGCACTCAGGAGCACCCTGAAGGAGTAAGCCTCCCAAATGAAAAGTGCCACTCCTCACCCCCACCCCCTAGTCCGCGATTGGTAACGAACAGAGTAACCCGGCAGGGTCATTTGGGCAAGAGCCACTGTCTCTCCCTCCCTCGCCCAGGTCTCGATCACGCATGCCAGGTCCGCTTGTTGTTCAATCACAAAATCCCAAAGGATTGAGGTTTTGTTGTTGATGGACCTGGCGTTGCACAATACCAATGACGGAGGGGGGTTATGAATCCTGGCCCCACTGCCAGCTACCCTTGGGATGGGTCGTAGGCTGGAAGGGTGCCGAGCCATTCTATTTCTCTGTGTCCTTGGGCAACATTGAATGAAAAAGCTATCTGGATTCAACTCATAGTCTTCTTCTACCATGGTTAATATCATCAAGGGGAGGGATTTCTATTCAGGAAATTGTAAGGGGGAGGGCTAATCCACTGTGCCCCAGCACCATGGCTAACGACTGGTGTTTTAAAATCAGATTAAAGGCACTGAAAGATCCAGTCATGGATCTCTCACATCTTGGCTAGCTGCATCTCATCTACAGAGCCAGAAAAACAGGTGCTCTTAAGGAATATGTACATGTGATCTTCAGTGCTGGGGAAGGGTGCAATGCATCTCTCTAAACTGAACCTCTGCGGGAGTGCGTGTTATGATCACGGTGAGTCTTGCTATACATGAAATGCAGATTGAAAGATTGAATCGATGGATTGAAAGCAATGCATGACAGATATATTTGTGTACTTTCTCTTAACAAGTAATGGCTTTTCACTTGATTATAGGCTCATGATGTAGCTGTGATGGTTTAGGCACCAAAGTACCTTCTCAAAGCATTACTCTAGGGGGATTTGAGAGGCAACCATGTACTAGCAAGCCTGTTTGTCCCAGTGAAAATGCGTGACTTATTAAGCAAGATGATTACAGAAGAGTCAAACTGTGATGGGTCTTGTTAGACTGAGCAGATGGTCCATTTGTCAGCAAGAAGCAGAATAGAACTAGCAACATAAACCCTACACAGCTCACGTCTTGGCTTGTGTTGACATTTGGCGGTAATTTACCAATGAGTCCAGGGGTAAGCAAAAAAATGCACATGATTCACCTTGTCATCAAATCCATTATTTTCAAACTCATTAAATTTGACATGTGTGGGGTTTAGTGCTAGAATTGCTGACAACATATCACTGTCTGCCTCACAGTATGTTAGTTGCTTTGTTCTCCTTTTCATTTTCCTTGCCGATGAATTCATTGATATCTTGTAATTATTAATGCTATAATAATGGGCTTTTCCCCAATGGATGAATAAAAGCAAAAAAATTAACTAATGCATTAAACAAAGGCTTGAGGAATTAGGCTGAGGAATTTGCATTTTTGAAAAAGATGCCTATAAGGAATGCAGTGATTGCAGTTAAGTAATTCCTAGATGTTTTCGTAGATATGTAGGTTGATGTAGGTTGATTAGAATCTTGTCTGACAACTAGCAGGAAGGCTATGAGCCCAAACCTATGAATCGGATTTAGCTGATGCAGCACAAGCCATCATTTGTATGGCAAAAGGAAATCCTTCATCATACACGTGTCAAGTGGAGAAAAGATAACCTGCTAGTTTGTATGTGCCTTATACTACTAGGCAACAGCCATACACAATTCCACCTCTAGAGACAAAACACTGTGTCATGACCCTTAAATTGGATAGTCTGTGATCTCTAACATGGTACCCAAGAAAGCTATGGTACCTGTCAATATGTTTCCCAGCAAACAGCCATCCTAGCATTTCTACACAGGAGTGCTTTAGAAAAGCCCAGAAGGCATTATCTTTCTTTGTAGGGAGCACTCATTCAACTGCCTCCATTGTACTTGGCTTGAAACCTCCCAACATTTTATTACTGCTCCCAGCTCTCTATTTAGCCATTTTGTAATGGTGCCCGCTATCCATTCTTAGATTCCATAAGATCCATAAGCCCCTGGGATAAGTCTGAAGTTGCTGGAAGATCTGGGATAAGATCACCAGCACTGGCTTTTGTTTTGTAAGCAGCAGCTGCAGAAGACCTCTGTTCAAATTGATAGATGGGAAAGTGTTTTAACTCCTTCAACTGAACCATTCCCTCCACTCAAATACTACCTCACCCCAGATGCAACATACAGGTACCACACAGGCAGTCTGGTATGCTTTCCTCAGTGGGGCAAATATCAGCTCTGCAGAGGCACATGAGAAAATGGCAAGCGAGTTAATTAACCCTGTGTCTGTGCAATGGTCCTGAACATAATCAAAGTTCCCCATGGTTACTGTTTTAAAAAAACACCAAAAATGTACTCTAGATCCAATCAGAGATCTTCCAGCATCTTCACTGGTTTTGTCCCAGGTCCCCATGCTTGACATTGCCTTCTCTTCATGCTGCTCTGAAAACACTGCTCATTATTTATTTATCGTATTGCTGCTTCCACATGGCTATTTTGTTCCACCTTGGCTTTCAAAACAGAGCAGGTTTTTCCCACTGCAGACTCCACATCAACTTCCAATTGTCCACTTTGCAGGGTTTCCCCTGCTTTGCCCTGTTTCCCAAGACTGTTACGCTACCATCTTTCCTAAAGCAGGCTTGCTCACCATGTGGATGGGAAGGTTCAGATTTTCCAGCGTCCCCTACCAACATTAGTGTCATTTCACACCCTGCATCCCCTTGCGGCTGCAATTACTCCCCCCCCCACATACATGCACAGAAGGGCTTTTACTGATTTTTGTCACAATATTGGAACATGGAGCTGGCTTGGAGCGAAGCAAGCCAGGAAAGGGGCTTGTCCTCCTCTACATAGACTACTCTCCTTGGAGCTCCTTTGAGCCCTGTTCCCACTCTACCTACTACACTGACAACACCATCTCCACAACTGCCTGCCTAGCACTCTTCCCGCCCAGGCACAGTGTGCAAAGTGAGATTGAAGTCCAACAGAGAAGCTTTCTCGGTAGAGGTTATGAGGGTAGGGGAAGAGAAGGGAGCAATCAGCAGTCGGCCAACACTGCTCACAGTTCAACCAATGGGGAGAAGAGGAGCCCCTGAGAAGCCCCTTTTCCAGATTTATTTATTTATTTATTTTATTGGATTTATATCCCGCCCTCCCCGCAGACGGGCTCAGGGCGGCTTGGTTTCCAAGCTAGTTCCACACACGACAATACTGTTAAAAAGGTAAAAATCCCTCATGATGAGAGTGACAGTCACAGGGAAAGTGCAGTGGAAAGTCCACTGGGGACGCTGTTGCCTTTGCACTTCCACCAACAACAAATGAAGAATCTTTGCTGAGAGTGAGTAGCCAAGGTTTCTAGGTCTGGATTGTTTCTAGAATTATGAATGCACATGCACTGTCACATAGATCTGTCACTCAGCAAGTGACAGTCACAGGGAAAGTGCAGTGGAAAGTCCACTGGGGACGCTGTTGCCTTTGCACTTCCACCAACAACAAATGAAGAATCTTTGCTGAGAGTGAGTAGCCAAGGTTTCTAGGTCTGGATTGTTTCTAGAATTATGAATGCACATGCACTGTCACATAGATCTGTCACTCAGCAACACAATGCCACTGCAAAGAACATAAAACTGCCTTAGTAGGCTAGAACAATGGCCCATCAACCCTTCTGCTTCTTTCTTTCTCCCATCTGTAGACCATCTGTTTCAGGTGCTTTAGCAAAAGAAGACAAGAGCATTATGCAAAAGCTTCAACCCTAGTAGCTGGTGGATACACATTCAAACCCTTCTTAGTTGTCTACCACCAATATTCCCATATTCCACCAAGCCCATTTTCATACCCAAAACAATTACCAGTGGCTACTACCAGTGGTTTCATTCTAATTTTTCCTTCATCACCTAGTGTTTAAACTTGTGTTAACCAGTTCTTGTGATATTCTTCCCTGCCCCCTCCAAACTAATGGAGAACGATTTTGTCCCCAGGAGAGCTTTCTTTGGAAACATGAATTATGGAAACAGTGTATGTCTTTGGAGTGGTCACAGTCCTTGAACAGGCATACTAAAATCTTTACATACCATCTTCCAGGCATGCTATCTTCACTTCCACCATTTATCACTCACTAAGGATCACCTTGAGGGTCAAATTACATGTTATCTTGGAATTCCATGAGATACTCTTCTGGCACGTTTTTGGTTCTAAGAGTGGCTGCAAGAGACCATGATAAGGAGTAAAATAAATTTGTAGTCTTGTGGCAACCTTAAAGACTAATAACATTTTTTTCCAACATAAGTTTTCATGGACTAGAGACCACTTCTCCAGATCTAGTGAGTGAACCCTGCAAGGTCCAGGGGCCATAAAATGCATGCCACCCAGGGCAAAATGCAATCATGTAACATTCAAATCTAATAAAGAAAAATATAGATACAAATCATCCTATGTTTTTATTGACAAGATTAAATTTCATGTTATGTCATTTTGACCTGGGCTTCCTGAATTTTATGGCCCCTTGACCTGTTTGTCTCTTTTCATATCTACTACATAAAATGTCTGCATAGTGAACATGCATTCATTGCATTTGAAAGAGTGGGCTCTAGCCCATTGTTCAGGGAAGGAGTCCCTCCTGTCCTTCCACTTACCTCCTTCTGAGGAGCCCAGCAATCCTGCAGTCTCTGCTAGGGATAAGCACAAACCAGCTCTCAAACTAAAGTCCATGACGAATTTCGGTTGGTTCTTGGTTCGCAAACTGAAGTTCACGGCAGGTCAACTGGTATGAAATTTTCACAAACTTTCAAGCTGTTCATGGTGGTTCATGGCAGTTCATGAATTGATACATTTCCAGACAGTCTCCACTCAATCAAAATGTTTACCAAACTTCAAAGCAACATAACTTGGAGGACATGTAGAGGAGCATCCAGGGGAGGTCCTCTGCAACTTTGATGTCTCTAGCTTGCACGAGATCCATTCTATACACTCCTGAACCTGAACTTGTCAAAATGACTGCCTGTCACAGATACCAAACTCGAGGATCTCTGGCTGACTCTCCTCTACCTGGCTTTCTCGTTTGGTGAGGATTGGATTTATGGGGTCCACGGCTGCCCAAAGAAGGGGCCTCCAGGAGAGTGCTTTCTGTTGAAAATGACAGGCAGTCATTTCCCCAGAAAGCACTTTCCTGGGGTCACTTTCTTGTGGGAGGGGCCATAACTTGGGCTCCATAAATCCAATCCTCACCAAATCTGGAGGGCAGGTAGTGGAGAGTCAGCCAGAGACACTCTGTGAGTCTGGTGTCTCTAGCATGCCGGGGGGGGCGTTCTACCGGGTCACAAACCAAACTGGTTCATTTGGCCCTGAAAAGTTTGTGATGGTTCATGGTTCGCGAACTGGGCATGCCATGAACCAAATCACATATTCCCGGTTTGTGCCCATCTCTAGTAGTTAGTGTGATGAACTAGGAACAGGAAGGCCCAGGATCAGATCTCCACTTTGCCATGAAGCTCCTTGGGAGACCTTGGGCCAGCATCTCTCAGCTTCACAGTGGAAGTAAAGAACTGTGTACACCAACTGGAGCCTTCTTGAAGGAATTGGGAAATAAAAAAATGCAGTAGATAAATTTTTAAAAATTCAAAACCACTCACATTTACATATATGGATAAATGCCAAACATCCTTTTATCCTTTCTATGTGAGGCGCAGCCATCCAACATTGCTTATTCCAGTTGCAAATTCACATCAGCATCGCTCATTCCTGCTATATGGATAAATGCCAAACATCCTTTTATCCTTTCTATGTGAGGCGCAGCCATCCAACATTGCTTATTCCAGTTGCAAATTCACATCAGCATCGCTCA
>NW_015171052.1:18720-47206 GCF_001447785.1 Gekko japonicus | reverse complement strand
CCATCTTTAAACCCGGCCGAATTGGCCAACTATCATCCGGTCTCCAATTTGTCCTATTTTGGCAAATTGATTGAGAGGGCAGTGGCAATACAGCTGCAGGGTTTTCTGGATGATGCTTCATGTTAGATCCCTTCCAGTCCAGCTTCTTTCCGGGTCATGGGATGGAGACGGTGCTGGTCGCTCTGACTGACAACCTCCGGAGACATCTGGATCGAAGCGGAATGGCGGTACTGTTGTTGCTAGATCTGTCAGCCGCATTTGACATGGTCAACCACCAGCTACTAGTCACCACCTCACTGATGTGGGGATTAGGGGGCTCACCTTGCAATGGCTTGCTTCCTTTCTCCAGGGTTGGGGACAAAGGGTGGCGCTAGGGGAACAGCAGTCCAGGAGGCACCCACCTGAGTGTGGTGTGCCTCAGGGGTGTGTGTTGTCCCTGATGTTATTCAATATCTATATGCGCCCCCTTGCCCAGATTGCCCAGAGGTATGGGCTGGGATGTCATCAGTATGCTGATGACACCCAGCTCTATCTGATGTTAGGTGGCCAGTCGGACTCCAGACCAGAAGACCTGGATTGTGCTTTGCAGGCTGTGGCTGGGTGGCTCAGACTGAGTTGGCTGAAACTGAATCCAGCAAAGACGGAGGTCCTGTGCCTGGGTCGGGATGGTTCAGGGGCAGGGGTCCCACTCCTGATCTTTGGGGGGCTTTATTGGCCCCAGCGCGGGAAGTTCAGAGTTTGGGAGTTCTCCTGGAGCCCTCCCTTACTATGGAGGCCCAGATAGCGGCCACTGCCAAGTTGGCCTTTTATCATCTTAGGGTGATTAGGCAGTTGGTTCCCTTCCTTGACTGCGCTGACCTGGCTACAGTGATCCACGTAATGGTCACCTTGAGACTAGACTACTGTAACACTCTCTACATGGGGGTGGATTTGGAAGCTACAGCTAGTGCAGAATGCCGCGGCCAGGCTGTTGATGGGTCTCCCTAGATGGGAGCACATCCAGACTGTGCTGAGGACACTGCACTGGCTGCCAATAGCATACCGAGTTTGCTTCAAGGTGCTGGTTCTTACCTTTAAAGCCCTATATGGCCGGGGTCCAACATACCTGCGGGACCGCCTTTCCCTGTATATACTCCAGAGAGCACTACTACGGTCTGGGTCTCAAAATCAGTTGATCCTCCCTGGCTCGAGGGAGGCCAGGCTAGCTGCTACTAGGGCCGGGGCCTTTTTTGTGGTGGCCCCTACCAAGTGGAACAAGCTCCCGGAGGAGATCAGGGCCCTGTGGGAGCTTTCGCAGTTCCGCAGGGCCTGCAAGACAGAGCTCTTCCGCCAGGCATATAATTAGGGGCCGCCGCCACAGTGCACGGCCCGCAAAGTAATCATCGAGCAGCTGCCATAAGAGTTGACAAGCAGAATAACATCTAAGCACTTTTATGCTGGAAGCTGGAAATCCATCTGAAATCATTCCTTCTGACTGAATTTTAACCTCCGCCAGCACTTTGTAATGTATTATTTTTAACTGTTATGTTTTAATTGGTATTATGTATGTTTTTATCATGTATTTATGTTATTGGAAGCTGCCCTGAGCCTGCTTTGTGGGGAGGGAGGGGTTTAAATTTGACAATAAATAAATAAATATAGGGAATCAAGACAAAGTTCCAGAAGGGAACTGGGAGACCACTGACAGAAGTACACGGTATTAAATGATGGTAGTCCCTGGTGTACATTGTGACTTCTAATGTATATAGCACTCACTGGCTCTTAGGATGAAACTCTGATGATCAGCTGTTAAGTTCTAGAAATCATCTTTTAGTATTCAGGGCCTAACAGCAGGTTAATGTTGCAAGCATCTTCTACTTGAATTCATCTGTCACCCATTTGATTGCAGCCTGATGGGTTATGAAATTAAAACATAAACTGACAACCATGGGGTTGTAGCAATAATGAAGCACTGGCAAACTGAAGTTGTGCCTTTAGTTACAAATGTGTTTATTTTATTTCTTTACAGAATTCATAGTCCACTTTTCTGCCCTTACAAGGGCAGCCAAGGCAGTTAACAATTTAAAACATACATGATAAAATTACATTACAAAACCATTAAAATAAGCCCCCTCCAACATACCTCAATAAAACTACTTTTAAAAGAGTTAAAACAGAGTTAAGCTAGAATTAAAATGCATTCAATACATAAAGCACTAGTTAGGAAGGTGGTATCTTTGAGGGAATGCCAAACAAAACCAAAAAGTCTTCACTTGCTGGTGGAAGACAGCAACCGAAGAGGACAGACAAAGCTCTCTGGGGAGAGACTTCCAGAGCTTTGGTGCTATGAGCAAGAAGACCCTCTCTTGGGTTGCTACCTGCCTAATCTCAGAAGGCGGGGGCACCCAAAGCAGGACCTCCAAAAATGACTGTAACTCTCATGCAGGTTCATAAAGGATTAGACAGTCCTTCAGGTATGTTGGTCCCAAACCATATAGGGCTTTGAAGGTCAAAACCAACACTTTGAATTGTGCCTGGAAACAAACTGTACCAATTGAAGCTTCTGAACACATTTCAAGGGCATCTTTACATCGCAGTAATCTAATCTAGATGTAAGCAGGGAATTCACCACAGTGACCAGATCTCTTCTGTCTAGCAAAGGCCATAGCTAGCTAATCAGCCCAAACTGGTAAAAAGGCACTCTTGGCCATAGCTGTCACCTGCTTATCCAGCAGTAGGCCTGGGTCCAAGAGCACCCCCAGACTATGGACCTGTTCCTTCAAGGGGCATGCAACTCCATCCAGAATGGGTGACACTTTAAATCCCTGGTCAGACCTTCTACCTACCAGTAGCACGTCTGACTTTCTGGGATTAAGATTCAGTTTATTAGCCTGCATGCACTCCAAAATTGCTTCCAAGCAATGGTACAGAGTTTTATGTAGATGTTAAGGAGCATAGGGGACAAGATGGAACTTTGAGGGATGCCAACAGCCCAGGAGTTGAACAGCAATCCACCAGCACCACCTTCTGACACCTATCCTCTAGGTAGGACTGGAACCACTGCAGAATGGTGCCTCCCAATCCCAGTCCAGATACCATGATTGCTGGAATTAAAAGCAGCTGAGAGGTCCAGGAGAATTAACAGTTATACTCCATCTGGCTGTCTCCCAGTACAAGTCATCTTTCAGGGCAACCAAGGCTGTTTCAGTTCCATAACCGGGCCTGAAACCAGATTGAAAGGGATCAAAATAATTTGCCTTATCCAGGAAGGCTTGGAGTTGAACATACATGAATACACATAAAATTGCCTTGTACTGAATCAGACCCTTGGTCCATCAAAGTCAGTACTGACTACTCAGACTGGCAGCAACTCTCCAAGGTCTCAGGCAGAGGTCTTTCACATCACCTACTGTCTGATCCTTTTAATTGGAGATGTGGGGGTTGAACCTGGGAACTTCTGCAGGCAAAGCAGAGGCTCTACCACTGAGCCACAGCCCCTCCTCAGCTACCCTCCCCAGTAGTCCAGCTACCACCCATTCAATCATCTTGCTCAAGAATGAAACAGTGAACCAAAAGGAAATGTGGGATATAAATGTTTTAATAAATAAATATTTGATAAATACATTTAACTAAATAAATTTGAAACAGATTGATAATTATTGAGATCTCCTGGTAGGCTTCTTTAGTGTGGGTGCACCACAGCTTGTTTTAAAGCTGGGGCTACTATCCCAGTGACTAAGTATGAATACTTTTGATTACTACAAAATACCAATTTGTTCCTTCTCAGAAAGAAGATCTCAATTATATCAAGGAGAGATAATTGAGAGTATGTTGCAGCAGGACCTTTATGCATTCCTGGTTCAAGGTTTTCACACACAAAGCAATACCCACCCAAAACGTGAGGTGCACTAGCACAGTGCACAATGATGCATGCCTTTCCCTATATGGCCAGTGCCACAGCTCCCGCAATTTCCAGCTTTCAACAGAGGCTATCATATATAGTACCAGTATCAGATTTGAAGACTGTTACGTAGCTCATTGGGATTGTTGGGATGAGTCAGTATCTCTACTCCCTTCGTCCTCCTTTAAAAAATCACCAGAGTATGTAGATAACATGGACCCTGAGGAATTCTTTAAATGCTGTGATCACACTTCCACATTTCTGTGATTTAGGAGCATGACAAAAGTGCCCCATTGTTTTCCTAATGTGTCCACCAAGCATAAATAGCATAGGGGAAATGGGATCCTTGGATGCACTTTATGCCTTAATAGCACATTAAGGAACCTCACATTCTCTAGACTCTGTAATGATAGTCCAGCTATCACACATTACAGATTTCCTATTTTGTGTTAGAGAATCTCAGTGACTCTTGGGCACATTTTCCCAGCAGAGACTTACCTGTGAAAATATGTACCCATGGAGATTAGGAAAAGTATTTCCATGCTTACTTAGGGAGAGCCATGGGGTTTTCTTTGTCACAGTTCCTAAATTACCAGTTCACGACCATGACACTTCTTAAAATCTCCCAATATCTGTATTCTCACGGACATAGCAGGGTGAATTAGAAAATTTAAAAAATAATATCATTGGACTGCTTATTTGTAAATCCAGTGGATTGGGATTTGATATGTTGAACAGTTTGAAGAAGAACGGACCCTGACTTAGTCATGAAATCTGGTCTAATAGGATTTTGCATTCCTTCTTACTATTAAGTACACATTCTAAGGGAGGATTAGCTAAATTTCATCATTCTGTTCACTGGCTCATTTGTGTTGCCTCACAATTGTGCACATAACAACGCTTTGTTCTTTCAGTATGACTTAATTTTCTCTTTCTAACTTCTATTTTGTTCTGTAGTGGCAAGTCAATGACAAGCAGAATCCTGGATAAAAGTTTTGTGTATGAAATATATTCCCTTTATACTGTGTTCCCTCAAAGTTATTTTAGCTGCATTCTCCTGTTTCACCCCACCTATACCCTTACATCTAGCACATATTGAATTAATCTGTGCAATTGTTCTTGCTCTTTGTTTTTAAAATCATTGTTACAAAAAACTACAAAGTACTTCATCTCTTTTGAACTGTGCATGACCTGTGCCCTGAGAAATTAATAAAATAGCTGAAAGTCAGAGGTACACAAGTGGTAATAAACAATGTAAAACAGATACATAAATGGTCCTGAGATAAAATGTGTAGCTCTTCTCAAGGCCCATATACCCATAGTAGTAGGGTTGCCCATTAGGGTTGCCAGCCTCCTGGTGGGGCCTGGGGATCTCCCACTTTTACCACTGATCTCCAGCTGACAGAGATCAGCTCCCCTGGAGAAAATGGCTGCTTTGAAGGGGAGACTCTATGGCACTGTACCAGGCTGAGGCCCCTCCCTCCCCAAACCCCGCCCTCTCCTGGCTCCACCCCCAAAGTCTCCAGGTATTTTCCAAACCAGATTTGGCAACCCTATTGCCAATATGCAGAACAAGCAAAATTGTACACAGGGTTGCTAGAATACCTGCCAAACCTGGAAGTTCAGCTCACTTTTCAGTTATGATCAGGCAGCCAAATAACTGATCGGCTGTTCAACTGTTTACAACCTGTTCCATGTCTAGTTACAGGAAAAGGCTACACGCAGCCATCAGAAGCTGACTCTCAGATGATCACCTCTAAATTGGGTTTGTCTAATCTCCCATCCTGGAAACTTTACTGTCAGCTGCAGACAGAAAGATGAGATTGCTCCTGTCCTCCACAACCCAAGCTCTCACTCTGGGGTGGGGAGAAAGAAATAGATTGCGTCTCTTCTTCCTCCCCAAAGCTATGGGCCAGGTCCATAGAGAAAAGGAGATAAACAGTCTTTTTCTCCTCCCCTCCTTTGAAACTTCACAATGCAGCTATTTGGGGGGCAGGGTGGTGATCAGCACCAGACTCCCAAATGATTCCCCAATCAGTTACGAGCTGGCTTTTGACCAACTGGCAGTGACAAACTGGTTCAGCAACTGTTCAAGTGGCTTGATGCTATCAAACATATCCCTGATGATCAGTGTGCAGTCTGATCATGAGTGTCAAACAGGGTAATTCTGACTGCTGAACAGGTTTACTGAGAAATTTGTGGCATTCCAAATAGTCAGTTATAATACTGATGGGGGTGGACAGAACAGTTGGGAGTAACTATAACCTTTTTTGTTTTGATCAGCACTTCTGTTGATTTTTTCTCTAATCAGGGTGATGTGTACGGAGCTATGAAAGCAAGACTGAGAACAGTCATGGGAACCATATATGCAATACATTTTTTGTGCTCACCTGCTTTCAGAAGTTTGGGGGACTCTGCTTCTAATTTGCACCTCTAGCTGGATCAGGACATTGGTGTCCTTGTTTATCTCACATTCTTACTTGCTCTTATTTATTGCACTTGTACCTTCTCTTACCCCTTCTGATTTTTAGAGGCCAGTACAGCTATGGGAGGGAAAGAAAGTAGAGACTCTTACAAAAATCAGCACAGTACATTACCCGGCTTATTTTCAGATGACACTGCATTAACAGACCCGGCCTATAGTGGGGCATTCAGACAAGTTCTCTAGAGTGTGTCATTGTGTTAATCAATCAATCAGTTTATTACAGTCATAGACCAGCAAACAATAAATAAGAGACAATTAAATAACAGGTAAAAGAACAGTAAAATTATAAACTATAGTCACATCTAAAATTATAGACAGGAGTTTTAAAAGTTTAAAATTCAGAAACAGTAAAACTTAATATTAACTTCTTGTATTATGAATGGTTTCTGAGCAGTCAGCTTGACCTGAGTTGCTTTAGTGTCACATAAAAGAAACCTGGTTTCACTTGAGAGCCAGGACACACACACGCACACCAGTAAACATTCAAAATCAATTTATTTCCTTTCATTCCCCAATGAGACATGAATCCTCCTTGTTAGTGAGCATTCTTTGCTGCTTGGATAATATAAAACTTCAGGAGAAAATAGATGATCACATCCCCAGCTCTTGGAAATAGTATTTTATTTACAAATTGAGTAGAGCTGTGGCTCAGCTCAGATTTGCCTGGAATGCTGATTCCTTGAACTGCTGATACAATATCATAGAGCTGGGAGGGACTGCATGGATCATCTAGAGACCAACTTTTGCTTATTGCAGGAAATCCAATGCCCAGAATTATGGAGTAGAAAAAAACGACCTTGTAGGCTTCATTTCTACCTGACAAGAGCCCTACAAGGTGATTGATAATAAGTGGAAGTTGAAACATAACCTTTTAAGATTTGCAAAGGGCAGGCAATGGCCCCTGATGGAAGCACTGGGGAAAAGATGACATGGAATGTTCTTTCCAGCCAGATACTTTCCAGCCAGATATTCATTAGCCAAAGTATCTACCAGATCCAGGGGGAATGTTTAAACCCTTATCAGTCCAGCCTGGTTTGGGGCTAAACACTCTCCTGAATGCGGCCCACAACTGTAGCAAAACTGAAAGCCATCTATAATTTACTGTGCTGCCAACTGCTGTGAAGTTAACAGAAAGCAATGTCTACACATGAGTAGGACTCACCAGTTACAGCTGCTGTGGTTTTTCCAATCCATGCTTTTCAAAAGTTGAGTGATGGCCATGGGGGACAGCAGCCCACCCCCAGAAATATACTGCCTAGCAACCAGGGCCAGGTAGCACTGAATGTTTTAATCCTTTGGGGGTGCTCTCTCAAGCAGCAGAAAAATCTGCAGCTGACAGCAACAGCAGAAACTGATGAAGACAGGGTGGGAGAGAATGATGTAAAGCATCCTCTTTGACACCCTCCTTCCAGTCTTCTGCTGGTCTGTGAAATTGGGTTATGTCATTCCCAGAGGCACACTGTTCTTTAGTCACGTGCCCCACAGCTAAATCTTGCCTGTGAAGGAGGCCATGGCTCCTGTATTCTTGATAGTCTACTTCCTTGGGTATAGTCAAATGCTTTATCTCTGTGTTTGAAAAATAATATACATCCCAACAGGATATGGAGTTCAGGCTTTTGTTATGGAACTCTGCAAAAAGAGGAATTTGAATCTGATTTTATTTTCTCCATTGGCTTGTTACAATGGTCACTAGAACTGCCTTCTGCACAGAAGAGAAAATTCTGGCAGGTGTAATTTGTCAAGTTTGAGGGGTCAGACTAAAAATAAAATCCTTGCAAAGATTGTGTTTACCATGTGACTATTAAGAATACAGGAGTCATGACCTCCTTCACATCTGGACATGGCAGGTGATTCCATAATGCACAAATGGTTCACAAGCAGGGATATATGTGCTGCTAACCTGCCCATTCTCCCACAGGGACCACATGGGATTATACGTGTTAAGTCGCTCGCTTAACAAGGTAGTTGGAGAGTGATTCAGCAAAGATTCAGCTTTATTCAGGAACTCAAACACAACTCCAACACGGATCAACATCTGATAGCCAGAACAGCTTTTACATTGCAGCTGTCCTGTTTTTAAACTCTCCCGGCTAATGTAGCCACGCCTACTGTACAATTACCAACCAATAAGGTTGTATGCATAAGGACCAATCACGGACGTTCCCACTCAGGGAGCTTGCTGACAAGTGATTGGTTGGTTCTTCCTGGGCTATCAATGTGATTGGATGTATTTGGATCCTAGCCCAGGACGAAGCTTAACATAGCATTTCAATTAGATGTTTTCATCACACATTATGCATTCAATGGCAGCTTATTGAATACATTACAATATGAACATGGTAGAGAAGATGATTCTATGGGTTTACATTAAAGCTGTCCCCTGGAACATACAAGATGCCAGTGTGGGAGTTTATAGTCCAGTAGGTCTGCGGTGGCTCAGGTGGTTAAGATGCTGAATTGCAGGCTGTGGAAGGTTGGTAGTTCAGCAGTTCAAGACCCGGGTGCCGCATGATGGAGTGATCTCCCATCTCTAGTTCCAGCTCCTGCCAACCTAGCAGTTCGAAAGCAAGAAATTGCAAGTAGATAAATAGGTACCACTTCGGTGGGAAAGTAACAGCGTTCCGTGTGCCTTGGTGTTTAGTCATGCTGGCCACATGACCACGGAAACGTCTTCGGACAGCGCTGGCTCTTCGACTTTGAAACGGAGATGAGCACCGCAACCCTAGAGTTGGACTCGACTGGCTTTCGAGCAAGGGAACCTTTACCTTTACCTTTAGGTCTAAATAACTTTGGCAGGGGTCCATGGCTGTGCCATGCAGGAACACTGAGAGGTCTGCTCTATGTTTCACTATGTTTGGGAAGGCAGCAGCGTTGGAGGAAATGCCTGGAAGAAAGACTGCAAATGATGGTTGGCTGGGAGCAGCCTCTGCTATATCCTCTACAAAAACAGGTCCTTCCCAGTTCCATAATTGGGAGGGAGAAGTTCCAGAGTAGCCTTACTGGGTTATTTTTGTTTTGGAGAAGAGATCAATGGAGACCTAAAAATAATTGTATAGTATTATATGGATACTGTATGATTGAGTAGGCAGTACTCTGAAGAAGAAACAGATTGTCAGTAGAAAGCACCAGGCTAAGAGAAAGAGCTGCAGTTCCCCTCCAAATCTGTATCTCAAGGATAATCCTCTTGACAGTCTTTTAATCCAACCCCCAAATGTGTAGTGCAACTATAGAGAATAAAAGAGACCCAGGATCTGATCACCCCAGTTTTTTATTTAAAAGCCAGGGGTCGCAATTTGGATAGGGGCTGCATTGTGGGAGGATTGTATCATACAAATAAATAAATATTGGCCTCTCCAGAAGATTTCTACTGGAAAAAATGGTGAAAGGATGAGCCTCTGTCTTTCCACGTGGTCACCCTGATCCAAACCAAGAATGCAAGGCCGCCTTTTTTTTTTACTTTAAAACTAGGTCAAGAGATGTAATCTTCAGTACAGATACCCCACAATTAAAACCATTTCAAAATGGATGGAAACTCATGATCCAAATGGTCAAAGTGACCTGTTGCCTCACTGGCCCATTAGTGAGCAGTCATTGGTAGCAGCCAAGAGAGGGCAGGAGGACTGCCTCCCTCATAGTTGTAACAATGTATCTGTTTCAAGATCTTTGAACTGGAATCACAAGATACATTTCTACAGTGTAACATTGTGCAAAAGATTGAGCAGGTGATCATTGTCACCTGGGACTTTAAACATTTCTGAATCACTGCAAGACAAATGCTTTCCTCAGCTCAGGGTTCAGCTTAGCCGTAGGTACAAGTGAACAGTTTATGCACTATGTCAGACAAAATATTCCTCTAGGTTGATTAACCTCACTAATGCATCGTTATGTCTCTAGGCAGAATACAAAGATGGTGCATTTATAGAGAGCGCTGAAGAGAGATGTAGGTCAAGGCACTTAAAGTGTTGAATCAACTACTGAAACAGCACAAAGACACAGACATGATTTAGCAATTCCTGCAGAATTATCTTTAGACAAGTAACAGGGTTGGGTTTTCCCCCTCAGACTGATGGAACACAAGCAATTTCCCACTAACATTAAGGCAATTTGTGCTGATGCTAAAGATAGGCTTTGGGGGCTTTTGTTTTTGGACACTTGGCTGCAAACCATGAACCTTGTAGAATGTTGCTTGCAGATCCATCTTCCTTTGGCTGTGTGAATTCCATGCAGTTTCCAACATTCCATCCCATGTCAGTCTGTCATCATAATCTAGAACAAGCAACAAGGAATTCCGTGGTGTCTTGAAGCTGTCAGTAAGCACAGGAGAAAGTTACAAGATCCAACAATGTGTTCACAGTCTGAAAGAGCTACCATTTTATTCCCATCTTCAGCATTGATATACAGAAACTCTCTTCCATTTATGGCTTAACTAGAAGTACAGGTAGCAGTCCTAACAAAATCAGCCTAAAATATCAATATCAAAAGATCTCACACAGTTTTCTTTGCCCTTAAAACAAAATATTTTTGCAGTTATTTTCTCATGATGCTCAGGCTTGGGCTCCAGCAACCTTACAGGGAAAGGAGATTCATAAATACCAAGCAGCTACTGAGAAATACCATCTTCTTCCTCTCAATTTGCACAGCCTATCCCTATCAGTATTCCTCTCTATAGCCATGTGTTTAATTTTTTTTTTTTTTTGAACGTTCGGCTTATATCGATATATCGATATAACGCTATACCGATCCCATTGGAATACATTGGAATACTGGTATATCGATATATCGCTATAAGACGGACTTTTTTTAAAAAAAAAACCGTGGGGAAACAAAGCGGTTCGTGTGTGAAACGCCGAACCGCTTCTGAATCGGCTCCTTTCCGGTAGGGGCAAGCCGTGTGTGAAACGGCAGCCCTCTACCGGTTCATCTGCAAACGGAAGACTCCCGGCTTGAAACCGGGAGAAGACGAGTAATGTGAAATTCCCCTATAAGTACAGGTAGCAGTCCTAATAAAATCAGCCTAAAATATCAATATCAAAAGATCTCCCTCTCACACAGTTTTCTTTGCCCTTAAAACAAAATATTTTTGCAGTTATTTTCTCATGATGCTCAGGCTTGGGCTCCAGCAACCTTACAGGGAAAGGAGATTCATAAATACCAAGCAGCTACTGAGAAATACCATCTTCTTCCTCTCAATTTGCACAGCCTATCCCTATCAGTATTCCTCTCTATAGCCATGTGTTTAATTTTGTAATTTTATATTTACACACCCACATATATGTTTACCAATATAGGATATGCGCCTACATTTAATGAAGTGAGCTCTATTTCACAAAAACTTAATATTACATTAAATCTTTAGTAAGGAAATCAGAAAAAAATCTATTTCAGTTGTACCTTTACCTAGAACAAAAGGAGGGACAAAAGTGGTTATGTAGTTGTGCTAGACAAGCAGTTACTGGGATCACTGGGACTGAATTTGCAGACCCTTTAAATAGATTATGTATTTTGTCATATGTGAATATAATGTACAGTAGCAAAGTACAAGTACAAAGGGGTATTAGAGGTCCCACCAATACAGTTATTTTAATGACCCACTTGTTGAACAGTGTTTCAAGTGTAATTAAAGAGTGGAGAGGGGAAAGGAAAAGAAGAAGTACTAACTTCTTTTCCACATTTATAATCACTGAGACAGATTAATATTCCATTGCCATGCATATAAAAGGCAGTGGAAGAAATATTACTACTTTGATCATGGGGAAATATTAACTTGACCCCTCCAGTTCATAACACCAACAAAGCATTCAGGAACTTCCCAACCCAGAGTTGGCAACCCAAGGGGGGAACACAGAACAATTGGAAGGTGGGAGACAGAAATGAAGGCAGATCATGAAGAGAGTGAAATGGAGGAGAAAACTGTGGAAGGGAGGGAGCGGAATAAAGGAGAAGAAAAGGAATGATTGTTTTGCTTTGCTACAATACACTAACAGGGATACCCATTCGTATGATCTAGCCAAGCAGACAAATCTATGAAGATGGGTGGCAAAAAAGGAAGAGGGGCACAGATTGCTAGAGACAACCACCTTGTTAGGAAGTTTCAGCTGGGCAATTACTGTAGCAGCCATCAGCTGTGGTTGATGGTCTTGCCTGGTACAGTTATTTTAATGACCCACTTGTTGAACAGTGTTTCAAGTGTAATTAAAGAGTGGAGAGGGGAAAGGAAAAGAAGAAGTACTAACTTCTTTTCCACATTTATAATCACTGAGACAGATTAATATTCCATTGCCATGCATATAAAAGGCAGTGGAAGAAATATTACTACTTTGATCATGGGGAAATATTAACTTGACCCCTCCAATTCATAACACTAACAAAGCATTCAGGAACTTCCAAACCCAGAGTTGGCAACCCAAGGGGGGAACACAGAACAATTGGAAGGTGGGAGACAGAAATGAAGGCAGATCATGAAGAGAGTGAAATGGAGGAGAAAACTGTGGAAGGGAGGGAGCGGAATAAAGGAGAAGAGAAGGAATGATTGTTTTGCTTTGCTACAATACACTAACAGGGATACCCATTCGTATGATCTAGCCAAGCAGACAAATCTATGAAGATGGGTGGCAAAAAAGGAAGAGGGGCACAGATTGCTAGAGACAACCACCTTGTTAGGAAGTTTCAGCTGGGCAATTACTGTAGCAGCCATCAGCTGTGGTTGATGGTCTTGCCTGGTTCCAGCGCTGGCTTGGTTGATGAGCTTGGCAGCATCTCGTGAAAGGCAAGTATTTGCTTCATCCCTGTACAAAACTTTGCAGAGAAGCACAGCGAACAGATAGCCAGTGGTCCTGCTCTGCTCTGCCTCACCTGCACTCCTAGTGGCTACAGTGAAGAACGTCATTAACAGTAGAATAAATTTGCAGTCACTGAATGCAGTATGACTCTGGCTTCACTGGCCATTGAGCTGATGTTCCCCCCCCGAATTTTGTAACCCCAGTCCCCTCCTCAGTAACCCTGGTGGGCAGAACACAATTTGGAATTATCTTAATGTTATACAACAGAATAATAAGATTATGCAATGTGAATTGTTTTTATTGGATTACCGTGTATAAATGGCTGCTGTATTGGTGCCATTGAATAGTTCAGTGTCACTGTCTTGTGCCACTGTCTTGCTTCCCATGTTCTATTCTATATCTTGGTTATGTAAATAAAGTTACTTTCTGGTTGTTTGTCTCCCTTCCATCTTTCCCTCCTTGGGAATTTTATTGTGCTAACACTGTGTATAAACAGACTTAAACAATCCCTTTTTACCCTCGTTCTTTTAGTGCCTCACGTGTAAGAGACCCTCTTCATATAACAGGCCTGTCAGGGGACTAATTTAGGTAACATTTTGACAGGCTGTTTTTGAATGGATGATATTCTCAATTCATCAGGACTATGTAAATCACACTGGGGAACAATTACTACATGTGGGGAAAGAATGGGATTACACCTGCAGACCTCACCCCTATGTGCATTTGGCATAGTTTATGAACAGAGCTTATGTGCATGCAACATCTAGGCCGATACACTCTTGGGCATGATTGAGAATCCCAGCATATACCGTCCTTTGTGCATACTCTTTGTGTGTGTGTGTGTAGGTTCTGTCTGTCCACACAAACATACTCTCTTCTCTGACATATTTTATTATCAGCCCTTATGTTTCCAGAGACCACTGAGGATCAGTCTTCTATAGTATTTCTGGACATGAAAAAAGGAATTTTCCCTTAAAGCTACATCTGCCTGTGAAACTTACAAGGTAAACACTGAAACAAAACAGCCAGAATACCAGGTATTCCACAAAGTGGAATCTTCTCTAAAAATGGTTCTAACTTGTATAACCAATAATGGGATGTAAATAAGCACCAAAAGAAGGGAGCAGATATTTAGGCATTCAGCCATAGGCAGAAAAATTAATTTAATCTCCCTAATAGTTTTCATTCTATTGCAGTTGGAGGTGGGGAGGCACAGAGACTTGCAGCAAGAAATTGAGATTCTTTATATCAGAATGCATGGTATTTAGTGGCTGTTAAGTGATTGTATATTAGCTACATCTTTCTCCTTAATTTATGTCACATATTACAGTATACATAGTGAAACTGTCTGTTGCAGAAATTCGGCTATTATTCCAGGGAATTGTTGGGTCTGAAAAATTTGCTGTAACATCTCACAAAAGTGTTGTATGAAGATCAAAAACTTGTGCATTTTCAGTTGCAGACAATATACCATTATGAAGGCAAGCACCATTTGTTTTGAAACTGTGAAAGCAACAAATGTTAAACATGACTGGATTATAATTTCCTAGATATTTCTGAATTTTCTCACTGAATTTTCAGAAAAATTCAGGGTATTTCTGACAGTTCTAAGAGACTCTGATCAAGGTAGTCCTCCTGAACAGTTTCCCCTACCTAAGTAAGTTTAAACTTGGAAAGTGAGGGAAGAAGGAGAACTGGCTACAGGAAGAGCTGGCAGCAGGCGGGTTACAAGCAAGGCTATGTGGATAAGGGTGATTCACTGTGACTGGGTCACCAGGAACAGGAAGTACTAGATACTTCCTAATGGCACCCACAAGTATACCTGTGAGAATGAGCAAGAACAACAGACTGGGGAGTGGCTGCTTGTCCATGAGTCACTACTGTTACATACACTGATGGTCATAGTGTTAACAAGATCATTTAATCAAATGTTCACATCTCACAATAGCTGGCCCTGCCAGAGGAATAGGTACTTCACTGCTTACCCTCCCCAGTTCTTCCGTCCTCCACAGCTCCTCCTCTGCCTAGTCCAGCCCTAGACTCCACCTGACCACCTTCTTTAAGATCCTCCCCAGGAGCTGGATCTGACTTCACGGACAGGGTTGTTCTCTTTCCCATTGGCCCAATGCCAGTGCCATCCTAAGAGAATGCCATCTCCTCCTTGTAGACAGCCCCCCCAGCCCTGGTCTTTCCCAAGAGAGAGACACCCCAAAACAACCTCTGAACCTCCACAAGCAGTGCCCTCATAAAGCCAGGCTTGGCTTGAACAGTGGCTTTTGCTGGGAGGCTAGGAGAACCACATCTTGGCTGGGAAAACTCAGCCTCCATGCAAGCAACCCTCCCCCCATGTCTCTCCTGTCAGCTCAGTCCAAAAGGACTAAGAATGGACAAATCTCTGCTCTCACCTCAGGCATCTTGTACTGACCAAATGGCTAGTCTTTTGTCTGTCAAATGTACAGGCAGGCAGGGACAGAGAGTCTGTGGTCTGTGCTATTGTCATGAATGACGTATGTTGCATGTTTCTAGCCCCAACTTCCATTTCAGTTGTATTTCAGGAAGGGTTGCCAAGTTGACTTACTCTGGGAAAACTCAGCCTCCATGCAAGCAACCCTCCCCCCATGTCTCTCCTGTCAGCTCAGTCCAAAAGGACTAAGAATGGACAAATCTCTGCTCTCACCTCAGGCATCTTGTACTGACCAAATGGCTAGTCTTTTGTCTGTCAAATGTACAGGCAAGCAGGGACAAAGAGTCTGTGGTCTGTGCTATTGTCATGAACGAAGTATGTTGCATGTTTCTAGCCCCAACTTCCATTTCAGTTGTATGTCAGGTAGGGTTGCCAAGTTGACTTACCTTCAAAGCGGGGGGATTCCTAGCTCTGTTGGGAGTCTCCCCGCGCGCAGGGTGGAATTCCCCCCAGGGCCCGATCCACCAGAGGCAGGTAACGGGCCTCCCAAGCAGGAATTTACCCGCTCCCAGTGGGGGCTTGGCAAGCCTAATGTCAGGAGATATCTTTGGAATAACTGTATCATTCCTGTCTCCATATATTTGTCTAAGATATCTGCATTCTTACACCTATGCCAGACCTATCAAGGTAAACATTAACTCTCCATGTCTAGTGAATGGTCTCCCATTCAGGTTCATCCTGCCGCACAATAAGAAACATTACCTCTTTTGTCTTGCACCATGGAGATGCCAGGCCACTCTATTGTTCCACAATGGACACTCCCAGCCCAACCATCCAGCACCTGGATTAATCTCATCAAGGCTAATGTGCAGCCAGACTCTGACCCTCTGGAAGCTCATTGGTCACATCTGAATTACACTCCGCCTGGTACCACACCTCCATAGACTCCTTATTGATCTAGAAAATCTATTGTTCTCACCTGAGACCAGGCCCCAAGGCCTTCCATTGGTCTGCATTGTTTTCCAGTGTCTATATCCATCAGAGCACATTGCCTCAGATTGTGTGTCTGCCCCTGATGCCAACTGGCAGTTCACCCCCTAAACCTTTGATTTGGTCCACAATCCCTTCTCCATGGATTCTGTACATCTGGACAAGTTGTATTAGCTACCTCTGCTTTCTTATTTCTGTATTCCTTGTTCTTTTTGAATGCTTAGTGTGCTTGTAATTACAGAAATACTTTAATAAAAACTTCTTTCTGTGCCAGAACTTGGTATACAAATGGTGTATACAAATGGTGTAGGCCTGCAGCCGAGCTAATTTCCTCAAACAACAAGGCAGGTCATTGGTGGTAACATCCTACAGTGGCCTCCTAAGGCTAGTCAACCTCATCCAAAGGGCCTAATCCCCAGCCACATTCAGCCTACTGGTCTCCATGGTGGAACTGGGACAATCACTTGGTCCTGTCAGTGGGCTTATTCTGTGGCCTTGGACTCTAGGATTAAGGCAGGCAGCCCCTCCACTTTGGAGACCACCCCTTGCTGACCCCCAAGCCTTCTGAGCTACAACAGATTCTTCCACATGCTGTGAGAATATTTTTCTGATTTCAAAAAATTATTCCTTCTCTGTATAACTGAGTAATATTCATGGAAATGAAGAGGTCATAGAGATACACCAGAAATGGGGGGGAAACAAAAAACTTTGATTTAATACATTTCAAGAGAGGTGTGATCTGATAAAGCACTGTTAATGTTCAGACATGTGCAATATGTCATTTTCTTACAATCCCACAATGTATTCCTTGCTTTGAATTGTTTGATGTGGCACTGCTCCTGAGGAAACGTAAAGATGATAATTGTGAACATTGTTCCTGGGAAAGCAACATCTATTCCTCCTTCAGTGGTAGTCAATGGCCTAGCCTTCAACTAAAGAGATTACACAAGGAGTGTGTAATGTACTTCTATGAGCTGAGTGAGCACACAGCTCTCTCCCCGGGGCTCCTTGCAACATTCAAATCTGTTTTCCAAATATACTCTGGACATTTTTCTAGTAACAAATATTAAGCTCTTTGAACTTTAGCACTCCTATTTTGAAACAGCTCTTGCATATATCTAGGATATTAGGGCTTTAATTCTCATATAATGAAAAAAATATTTTAAATTGCCTGAGAAGACTATTGTGTTGAAGAGTAAATTTGACCTAACTAGGCTTTGATACAGTTCAGAAGCTGTTTGGTGAGCAGGTTGGACATGCAGTGCCAAATGATAATAAATAATGTAGAAGTGGATTGAAAAGTGGTTTTCCAAAAATCAATCTAGTTCAAATGAATTATTTCCTGCTGGAAATTCAATAACAGGAAATCTGTTTTTTAAAAGAATAGTCCCTGCTTTTGTATGAACTATTTAGTAGTGGTGAGGAAAGAACCTAAATATTTCATTACCCAACAAATAATACTTAGAAGGGAGTGCATTAAAAGGGGCATTCTATGGCAGTGGCAGAAAGATATAGCATTCTATAAGGTAGAAATTAATTGGGTTAGTTCACGTTGAGTGGGAGCAGATTGATTCAGTTTAAAGAGGGCTCGAGATACATTTACAGAGCTCTTAAAACCCCTTGGCATTGCAGTGCATTAAATAAGTTTTGAAGTGGCTTATTATAAATTAGTTGAAGGCTCTCCGCAACCATTTGTTAGCATAATTTTGACATATGTGGTATACCACAGGTGTTTATAATTTATGGCAGAATTGTATAGCTGCTAAAGCACCAAAGTAGTGGAAATTCTGACATAAAGGGCAGCTATTAGACTCACATGTATTTAGTAATTCCATACAGGTTTGGTCAAGCTAAAAATCAAAGTGAAATTAAAAGCTTCTGCACATGCTACAAAATACTGCTTTTTTGTGACTTAAATGCAATTTTCAAGAACTTTAAACTTCTGCTGAAATATCTTTTTCCTCCCTTCTCTACTGAGTCTGGGAGCCCAAAGTATACATTACATGGTGCCCATGGGTCCAACCAGAGGGAAATTTAGATGTTTAAAATGGAAATTTAGATGTTTAAAACTTGCTGCAAGGACTTGATAGGTGGCTGTTTCTGCACGTGAAAAGTTGCCTGTTGCCTCCGCATCCTAATTGGGCACTTCCAGCATTTCTTAAATTGTCCTCTAAAATGACGTTGGCAGCCATGGGTTGGACCTGTGGTGGTTGTAACATGGAGTTTGGCTCTGAAAGTATATCCCTGATAAGAAAGAGAACCCAAAGAAGCCTGAATACTATATATACCAGCATTTCCTAAACTTTTGATTCATACAATACAGTCCCTCCTGGATTAACATGGTCCAATCTGCATTGGTCTTTCCTGCCACTGTGCCGGCAGTCCCGAATCGTCTCACAAATCTCTGTCTGCATTGCTTGCCACAACCATTCCCATACTGCATCGACTCAGCATTGGCTGTCTGCATCATTTTATTGCCCTGTAGTGCCAACTCCGAGGTCATTACGGCGTCTCACCGGGTTATGTGGATCTGGTTTTCAGCCAGAGCAATTGCTCTTCACTGCCTCTGAGCCACTGTGAGTGATAAGCAGACAACTGGAGCCAAATCCTCCCCCCACCCAGTTTTTCTCCGATCATGTTTCTTTGCTGGTGGGTTAGAAGCATGCCCACTCCTGAACCATGTTATTTCCTGGGCAGTCCCCAGAACTGCCCCTGCCTGGCAACTGTTGTGTGTGTGTTTTTACCCAGCTCATTCACTTTCCAGCCACCCTCCCCTCCCTCCCTTTACTTTCTGTGTGGTGGTCATGGGTGCCAGTTCCTCCCCACTGCTCGGTGCCCTGCCGGTGCCCCAGGAGGCCACTCCTCCCACCTCTCTCTCGCACTCTCCCTCCCACATGCCCCCGCAATCACCATGATGAGGTCTGATGCAGACAGCAAGCTTTTATCCCAAGCCAGAATGGGAGGGAAAGGGGAACAATGTATAATGGTGCCACAACAGACCGAGACTGCTTTACACAGCAGATGCAGATTCAGCCTAAGTCCTCTCTACACTCCTCTATGAAAGATATAGCTACATTTATATGATCCATTCCCACAATAATGGACAGACATCCTTCTTACAGCTGCAAGGTAGCCCAGTTAAAATTGCATTCTGGCATCTCTGAGCAACTGAATTGTTCATGGCTCAGGAATGAGTCAGTACTTCTGGGTAACGGTGATAATTCAGGGAACTCATATTACAACTCAGCTGTAATGAGTGAACTCTGCAAATCCTGGTATATCCTTACTTGCCTTGAGGAGGATGGCACAGATCCTATAATGGAAAGGTGTGTGTGTGGGAATTCCTGCTACATAGTTCCAGCCACAGCTTTCAATGCGAGGTCCAGATCTCTTGGACTAGAATCTGACTGGCTGTCCAACAACAGATAGAGCTGGGTGTCATCAGCGTATTGGTGACAACCCAGTCCATGTCTCTAGGCAATTTGGGCAAGCGGCGCTTGTAGATATTAAACAGCATTGGGGAAAGCACTGCTCCTTGGGGCACTCCACAAACTAGTGGGTGCCTTCTGGATAGCTGTTCCCCAACCGCCACCCTCTGTCCCCGACCCTGGAGAAACTAGGAGAGCCATTGCAAGGCAAACAACTGAATCCCGGTATCAGCGAGGCGGTGGATCAGTAGTTGGGGGTCGACCGTGTTGAACACTGCCGACAGGTCTAACAACATCAACACCACCACACCGCCTCAATCCAGATGCCTCCGAAGGTCGTCTGTGAGGGTGACCAGGACCATCTCTGTCCCATGGCCTGGTCAAAAGCCGAACTGGAAGGGGTCTAATATGGAGGCATCATCCAAAAAACCCTGCAGCTGGTTTGCCACTGCCTTCTCAATTAATTTGCCCAGATAGGGCAATTTGGATACTGGTCAGTAATTAGCCAATTCAGCCGGATCTGATGTTGGCTTTTTCAGAAGAGGACGAACCACTGCCTCCTTTAGGGTGCTAGGGAACACTTTCTGAATGAGTCTTTTTATTTCTCAAATCCTTAGAAAGCAGTTTATGGAGCTTCCTTGGTTTCTTTAGGCTCCTCCCAGTTTTCCTTCTCATAGGAATCGTTTTTGATTGTGCCTTCAGTATTTCACTTTTAAGAAACTCCCATTCCTCTTGAACTCCCTTTTCCTTAAGTGTTTCTGACCATGGGATTCTACCCAGCATAACTTTAAGTTTATCAAAATTTGCTTTCCTGAAGTCCAACCTATATGTCTAACTATGTGCAGCTTTTACCTTCCCCAACACTGTAAATTCCAAAATCACATGGTCACTATTACCCAGGGGGCCCACTACTTTCACCTCATCAACCAGTTCTTCCCTGTTGGTAAGTATCAAGTCCAAGATAGCAGATACCCTTGTTTCCCTCTCCACTTTCTGGAAAATGAAGTTGTAAGCAAGTCGTACCTATGGGCTGTTCACAGAATTGCCAAGTGCTTGAAGAAATAATGTCCTGCCCTTTTATTTAATGAGACTTTAGATCATTTACCTCCATGGCATGAAAAGCTTCAGCTGCCCATTTTCACACCTTGAGCCTCTCTTAAAAAGGATATTTTCTCCAGGCCAGTTGGCAATTCTAGCTGTTCAGTTTTTATTCTGTGGTTTGTTTAGGCTTTCATCGGTACTGTATAGTTTAACAGATTGTATAAAATTGATGCTGAGATATAAATATTTTGATTGTTAATATTAACAATTTCTTCTAGACATATATCCCAAACCCACAGAGCATTCCAAGTTACAGTGGTTTTTATTTTTTAAAGGCCCCAATACTCATGTATAAGGTTGTGCCAATTTCCACCAGTTCCCTCCTTCCTCTGCAGATCCCCACTAAAAGTTTTCCTCTGTCTGAGCTGGGCAGGTTGGTGCTCAAATATCAGGACCTGGAAGAGTCCTGAAAAATGGTGCTGGTACTCAGTGCTGGTAAGCGGTATCACAGAAAAGCCCTGCCAAGTTATACAACCTTTTGATTCATACATTAAAAAAATGTTCACCTGAACCAAAGTCTCAAAAGTCTGTAACAGATCTGGTGAATAGGGATGATCATGAACGGGCTCATGAGCCAAAATTCAGGCCAAACTTGGGCTGGTTCGGAGCTTGGGAACTGATGTTCGGGGAAGGTGTATTTCCCTGAATATTTAGTAGACTTTTGGTCAGTTCAGTTTGGCTGTTGGGGACCAGCCATTTAACCATTCTGTTCTGCTCCCCCCTTTTGAAGCCATTTAAACCTAACAGCTGAGCAACGAACCTGCTCAGCTGTTAGGTTTGAATAGTTGACCCTTTGGTCTTTCTCCCTACTGCTTCAAAGGTGGGGAGCAAAACCGAAGGGTTAAATGAAGTCCTGGATGATCCCTGTCACTTTTCTTCCGGCTGCAACTCTAGGGAAGAGGCTACCAACAACCATATAGATGAGAGTGATAGAGGACAGTTCCTAATTCTCCATCCTTTTGGAATAAGGGTCCTAGCAGGCTGATATTACAGTGTTAGTGTTATTTTCTTGTGATAATAGCTACTGCAACCATGCCATTCCTCTGCACCTTTTTAAAAAAGTTACAATTTCTTTGTTCTCGTTCCAAAAAGTTGGAGAAAAGGTTCCCTGAAGCCTCAAACTTAAAATCTCATTATTCCTCATTCATTCATGCTTCTGGGGATATCTGAATCATGCTTAATAAACTCTTTCTTTAATAGTGCTGTTTGCAAATTCAGTAATGGAGAATTTTGAAATGTACATTAATAACTTGTAAAAAGGCCTGTCAAATCTGTATTTTAAAAGTTACTGGTAATGGTATGTCAGAACATGGTATCTACCTAGCATCCCAGAGAACACTATACAATATTATAGTTCCATAGTGACCCTTAGTGGTTGAAATCTTTATCACAAAGCTCTGTTCATAGAACTTTACTAACATGCTTCTAAATGCTGAATTGTTTTATACCCATATCTAAAAAGGAAAAAAAAATGCTTCTTTACTTATTCGTTCAGCCCTGTGTTTCTGGCCCTGTGAAATTTTGCACAATATTTTAGTACGTTTAAAGAAGATAGATGGATCTGCAACAAGTTTCACTTGAACTATATTTGCTTCTAGGGTATGTTTGCCCTTCAATTATTAGGTACATTACAAAGACCGAGTGGTTGCTTTTTTTGCTTCTCGGTTCCTATAGGCTTTCGTATAGCTTGAAAACTGTTTTGTACCCAGCAACTGGTATGAAATTCAGAGAACTGACAGGCAGGACTGGGTAGATACAGCCTAGGGCTAACAACTCTAGGTTGGGAAATTCCTAGAGATTTGGGGGTGAAAAAGGAGGGTTTGGGAAGGGAAAGGACCTCAGCAGGATTTAATGCCAAAGTCCACCCTCCAAAGCAGCCATTTTCTCCAGAGGAATTGATATCTCTGTAGTCTGGAGATTAGTTGTAATGCTGGGAGATCTCCAGGCCCAGCTTGGAAGTTGGCAATCCTAGTTATTTTCGTCATTAGATCTCATTCATCCCTTTACTTGTGTTAGATTAACAAACAATAGATTTTAAAAAAAACTAAAAAAACATTTTTTAATCAAAACACACACACACTCGAATTAACTGCAGGTTTATGAGCACTACACTTATTTTGAATTCTTGCTTTGTACATGTATCACATGGTACTTGTGGTGTTCTCTGGTTGGTAAATAATGCAGGAATGTTTTATTCTGTACTTTAACAATACTGTATTGACAGTATTAACTAGAGGACGCCATTATTAGAGAGCTTTTATGTTTTCTCTCTTGAAATTCCTTTGCCTGATAACCCCATCCCTCCCCTAGTCTCTGTTTAGTTCCTTCCCACCTCTCTTAAAAGAAGCTTGTCCTCAGGATACTAGAGTTGCCAAATTTTTTAAACTTACCGGCGGGGGAGGCTCCGTCCCGTCCGGGAGCAGGCTGGTTGTGTGCGCGCGCGCCGCCGCCGCAACATCACCGGAAGTGACGTCAGATGTTGCTGACGTTGGGGGCGTGGCCGAGCTCGTCGGGGGGGAACATATGGTTCCCCCTCAGCCACGCCCCCAACGTCAGCAACGTGGCTGCGTCACCTCTGGTGACGCAGCTTCGGGGGCAGGGTTCCCCCGGCCCCGATTCTGCCAGGGTGGAAATCGGGGCTCCGAAGCGGGGGGTTCCCCACCCCCCGGGCACATTTGGCAACCCTACAGGATACTATTGTAACCCATGTCAGTTTCTCTTTAACATGTTATTTTTTTCTATGAAAAAGGTTTAGAATTTAGAGGGCAGGGAGCAAAAAGTCACAGATCATGGGCAGTTAGTAAAGTTGCTCTTGCATCACCAACTGTAAGAGCCCCAACCGCCTCAGTCAGTCTGGCCTGCAGCAGGAGAGAGAAGGCCTAGAGCCTGCATGTATGTGATGGCTAGGATTTTCAGCTCCAGGTTGGAAAATACCTGGAGATTTGGGGGGTGGAGTCTGAGGAGGGCAGGGTTTGTGGTATAATGCCATTAGTCTGCCTTCCAAAGTGGCCATTTTCTCCAGGTGGACTGATCTCTGTTGCCTGGAAATTAGTTGTGATGGCAGGAGACCCAGCCATCACCTAGAGGTTGGCAACCATAATGATGGGTTCAACCATGGAGAAATTGCATATTAGACTTTCCTTTTTAAAAGATTACATTGCACAAATAATGGAGGAGAACATCTCTCAGACAGATGAGAGATGTTCTCCTCCATTATTTGTGCAATGTAATAGGTGAAACTGTTATCAAACTCCATGTGAATTGGGCAGCTTGTCCACTGAAGTGCAATTTTTCATACATTATCAAACTATTGGTTAGAAGAAGACGTCTGTCGAAACGGCACTGCATTCCGGAGACTACCGTCCCGTTGTTGTCACCTTCTATCTTTATGTACCTGAATCTATATTGTGAATGTATTATTATTACTTTTGTATTTTCATATTCATAACTTCACGATTTTTTTAAAGAAATATTGAGCGCACTGTACACAGTTCATGTGGATTTATTTTTGCAATCCTAGTCCTGAACCTACTGTCCATCAGTTTCATTGGATGCCTTTGAGTTCTAGTATTTTGGGAGAAGGAGAAAAAGTTCTCTTTGTCAACTCTCTCCACTCCATGCACAATTTTATAAACATCTTATCATGTCCCCCCTTAGTCGTCTATTTTCTAAACTGAAAATTCTCAAACTCTTCAGCCTTTACTCATAGGGAAGGTGCTCCAACCCCCTAATCAACTTGGTTGCCCTCCTCCGTACTTTTTCCAGCCCTGCAATGTCATTTTTTAGATATGAGGACCAGAAGTGTACACAGTATTCCAAATGAGGCTACACCATAGACCTATACAGGGGCATTACAATATCAGCCATTTTATTCTCAATCCCTTATATATATATATAAAAGAAAGTCCCCTCACCATAAAATCAATACCCAGGCCAAACTGCTGGTCCTAGAGACACCAAATTTGGGGAGAGCATTCCTACCGTGGCGTAGGTGCTTGCTAAGAAGGGATTTTTAGAAATTCGACCCCTAAGTGGGTCAAAAGGGGGGAAATGTGCTCCCCCTATTGATTCCTATCTATGCGGCTCCTGGCCGGCAGCCTTTCTGACCCCCCCCCCCTCACTGATTGGTCAGCTGCAGAGCTCAGTGTTCTGAGGTAAAAAAACCCAATAGTTAGGGGGACTGGAAACTAATGACAGTTGAGGAAGGAGTGGAAGGAGGGCCTTATAATCAACGATGAATATAAACAAATACCCAGTGCTTGTAGAGAGAGAGTTAGGAAAGCTAAAGCTAAGTATATGCTTAGGCTAGCGCGAGACACTAAAAACAACAGAAAAGGGTTCTTATGTTCAAAGTAAGAAAAAGAGTGAGGACATGGTAGGCTCACTGCAGGGACAGGAAACTGAAATTGGGACAGGTGATGAAGAGAGGGAAGAACTGCTCAATTCCTACTTTTCCTCAGTCTTCTCTTGCAAGGGAAACAGTGCCCAATATGGCAAAAAACAGAACATATGATGAGGGAGTTGCAGCCTAGGATCAACATAGGGGTAGTACATAAACACCTAGTTTATTTAAATGAAACAAAGTCTTCGGGGCCAGATGAGCTGCATCCAAGAGTACTAAAAGGACTTGCAGATGTAATTTCTGAGCCTCTGTCCATTATTTTTGAGAATTCTTGGAGAACAGGTGAGGTGCCAGAAGATTGGAGACGGGCAAATGTCCCCATCTTCAAGAAGGGGAAAAAGGAGGATCCGGGTAATTACTGACCTGTCAGCTTGACGTCTATACCTGGAAAAGCTTTAGAACAAATAATCAAACAGACAGTCCTTGGGCTTTTAGAAAAGACAGCTGTAATTACTAAGAGCTAGCATGGGTTTCTCAAGAACAAGTCATGTCAGACTAACCTTGTCTCTTTTTTTTGATAAAGTTACCACCTTGCTGGATCAAGGGAATGCTGCAGACATAGTTTATCTTGATTTCAGTAAGGCTTTTGATAAGGTTTCACATAATATCTTGTTCAGTCGCACAGTCGAGTCCAACTCTTCGCGACCCCACATAATACACTTGTTGACAAATTGGAAAAATGTGGTTTGGATCCAGTGACTGTTAGGTCGTACCCAAAGAGTGCTTGTGAATGGTTCTTCATCTTCTTGGAGAAGAGTGGCAAGTGGAGTGCCTCAAGGATCTGTCCTGGGACCTGTCTTGTTCAACATCATTTTCCAGTGAATTGGATGAAAAGATAGGGGAAATGCTTATTAAATTTGCAGATGGGAGGGGTAGCAAATATGGTAGAAAACAGAGTCAGGATACAGGATGATCTTGACAGTCTGGAAAACTGGGCTAAAACAAATTTAATGAATTTCAAGGGGATACTGGGCTAGAACAAATAAAAAGAATTTCAATATGGATAGATGTAAAGTTCTGTATTTAGGTAGGAAAAATCAAATGCATAATTACAGGATGGGGGAGACTTGTCTTGGAAGTAGTACATGCAAAAAGGTCTAGAGGTCAGCAAAAAAATTGACATGAGTCAGCAGTGTGATGCAGTAGCTAAAAAGGCAAATGCAATTTTGATCTTTATCAGCAGAAGTCCAGATCATGTGAAGTGATGGTATCACCTAGAGTATTGTGTTTAGTTCTAGGCACCACAATTTAAGATGGATATAGACAAGCTGGAACATGTCCAGAGGAGAGCAACGAAGATGGTGAGGGGTCTGGAGACCAAGTCCTATGAGGAAAGGTTGAAGGAGCTGGATATGTTTAGCCTGGAGAGGAGATGACTGAGAGGTGATATGATAACCATCTTCAAGTATCTGAAGGGCTGTCATATAAAGGATGGTGTGGAGTTGTTTTCTATTGCTCCAGAAAGTCGGACCAGAACCAATGGGTTGAAATTAAATCAGAAGAGTTTTCAGCTAAACATTAGGAAAAATGCAAAAGATACAGAACTCTGCATTCCCATTTCTGCACGTCACATCATTTCAGCTGCTTAGACTGGAGATGTGGTAATAATACAATATGATAATATACAGTTTTTGTTTGCACTGTTTTCTAATTCTTCAGTCCAAGTCCTGTTGCATTGTTTATTGAATATCCAATGCTGTCTGATTGCATTTTTAATATTTTATTTTTAATATTTTATAATCCATCTGGAGTCTCAGCAAGAAAGGTGGGCTATAAATAAACAAACCAATAGATAATAGACATCTGTAGCTAAAGAAACCAAGTAGGTCACCAGTTTAATTGGTGAAATGTGATGATAAATGTGTGCAATTTGGAAAGCAATGCTGAACAGGCGTACTTGGATTTGACAACATTTAAAAATTAGAGTATACTCAGCACAAGTGCTTGCTAAATAGCTGCAAACTATTTTCTGGAACCACATCAGGGGGCTCCAATGTATGTATATGTTTCTAAGAAATCATCTGGTGATTTGTATGGCAAGAATGTAGGGAGGTGGAGAGCTCATTCCCCTGCAAAATCAGTCTCTTGTTTTCTCTTTAGTGGTCTGATCTGAGCAAATTGTCTGTATCCAAGACAGTATTCGACAACAAGTGGGCAAAGGAACACACATGAAGATGTCTTGTACTGAGTCTGACCATTGGTCTATCAAGTTTAGTATATTGTCCCCTCCAAAGATCCTCCACATCACCTGCTGCCTGATCTCTTTCTGAAGCTGCACAACTCAAGAGGCGAGGGACTGAACCTGGGACTTTCTACAAGCAAAGATGCTCTACCACTGAGCCATGGCCACAGGACTGGTAGTTGTTCTATCTTTTGTACTTCAGTCCATGCATGATTATTAGTCCAAGTTACTACTTTTACAGACTGAGTGAATAGTGCAATAAACCAGTGAATGTACTTGTGTGGGTAGGTGTGCCTGCATGTATGTCAAAGGCACAAATCTCTTTCCTAATCTGTGAAGTCCTGCAGTGTGGATAGACAGTGGGGCTGACTACTGACCTGTGTTGCTAACAGTGATATAGTTTTTATGAGTATAAGAAAGAAATGTTATAACAGTGTATGTTATTAAAATGCACTAATCTTTGCAGCATAATCTTGAATATATCTAGCACCCAGCTTTTAAACCTTGGCATGTCTCTCCCCTTGAAATTGCTTTCCCTTTCCCTAAAATCTGAAATGGCACCTTTGTCCTCTGAAGAGTATATAAGGTCATCCCTCTAGGCCACAAAATGTATTCAGCCAAATGTTGTATACATCTATATCCTCTTTCCAATAAAAACTGAAAACCAGTGATTTAGATGAGGAGCCCAGTTCACTAAGAATTTGTCTGAAACAATTCCACTGGGCATGACATGTTTTTAATTGTTTATAGGATAGCTCTTATGCAGAATGCCAGGAAAGCTACAAGTAAAATATCAAGTGTTATTTCAAAATTAGCTATGAGCACTGTGGCAAAA
>NW_015171052.1:0-18701 GCF_001447785.1 Gekko japonicus | reverse complement strand
TCAGCAGGACCTGTGTTACTTTATAATATTTTAGAATGCCAGCAAGGAAACAAAGCTGGAAGCATCCATAAAAATTTCATTGGCTGACTGTGGAGCATACACCAGAGCAGTAACTTGCAGCCATGGAAAGTACCATGAGAACTGCCCATGACTTTAGGAGACTGTCATGAGAATACACACATATATTCCCATTAAATATCAATATATTACGCTTAATTCACTGTCAAAATTATTCTGTTTGTACAAACAGTAGCAATTTGACATCAATCTTCTATGCATGGTCACTTCCTGGAAAAGCAAAGCCATTCCCCTTAAACTGAAAATTAAATACATAAAGCCACTTTCTCATTATGTCAATTGCTATTTTTGGACTTTAAAAACGTCCCATTATCCAAATTTGTGACTCACAGGATTCCCCTCCCCCCATTAAAACTCAATTCAATTTGTAAACAACATTTTTCAACTTCAGATGGGTAGTAAAAAAATCTATAACTGGAGTTACGTTGTAGAAATTGAATGGTTCCAGGGATTACTTACATGATATAAAACTTTACAAATGTGAAGTGAGTTGAAAGCTATCACAGAATTCTAAAAGTGTAAGCCTTATATAAGTCATTCTACAAACTGCATTGGTTTTCTTTGTGCACACCTTTCTGATCCTGTTATATACTTTTTCACATAGAGAAATGGTTTGTTGTGGAACTGTGTCAATTTCACTTGCTTATGGAAGCTGGGAAATAAAACTCAAAAGGACAAAAAGACAATAGAGTTGAACTTCAGGTCTTGAGAGAGAGTACCTAGCATTTCTTTTCTTTTCTTTAAGCAACAAAGGAAAAGGTCAGTGAAATAGCAGGGATTTTAGAAGAAGAGGAGTTAGATTTACTGGCAAGCATTACTTTAAAAAAATTAACTGGATAGATAACTACTCTCTGTTGAGTGGTACGGAAGAGAACTCAGTCTTTGAAGCTATTTTTTTAAATAAACCTTTTTAAAAGGTACATAAATGAATCAAGGCGTCAGGAAGAGGAGTTGTGTTACATTAATAATGCCAGAAATGTTATCCAATAGATGACCTTGACACATCACCACAGGCCAGAACACATTTATACATTCTATTTTTATTGTTGGGGAAATGCAGTTTCCCAGTAACAAAAGTGCTTCATTGTACAAACACTTCTGGATTCTCACAGCACAGAGTGCTCCTTCGATAAAAGAATTTTGGATCCTACTTGACTACTCCACAGTGTTTTTCTTCTAAAAACTTAAAATCTGCAATGGCTTTAAAAAAATACATTCAGGGGAAACAACAATTAGCACTGGAGATTCTTTGAAAAATGATCATCAAGGTTATTTTAGCACTTAGCTGCTTCAAATATATGATGGGATATGCACTGCATGCATGCAATCCCTGTGATATTTTTATTGTTTTAGATGTGTGTGCATCCACACACAGCTGCAAAATGAAACCCAGACGCTTCTGTTCCTCCCCTTCAGAAAGCTAACAACATAAGAATGGAACTTCACTTACCCTCAGTTCTAATTAGTTTATAACATTTATACATTCAGAGTGTGAGAAATCTGGGTAATGGGCAATTATGGGATACCTTGTTTGCCTGCACTTCTCTCTGTGCAGCCTCTTCTGATCCCTGGGAAGATCTTTCCCAGAGAAACAGCTATGCTGAATGGGGGCTGGGACTGGAGTGACATGGACAAAGTGAAGCCACCCCTTCCTCTTCGGCAAGTGCAGACCCCTTGGGGAAAGGCATCAGTTTCATCCCCTTCCTCACTCCAGCCTGGTGACCCTTATGGTTCTTCCTATGCATGCATTGTGCAGCTCCATGAATAATTTCAGGAGATGGAAAAAAACTGTACGAAAGGAAAGAAACACACAAAAGCTTCATGAACCTTCCACTAAAGGATGGTAATAGTTCTTGATTATTAAAGTAAAGCTCACTAAGCTGGTCCAAGAAAAAAAGCTCTATTCCAGCCAAAATCCATTCTCAATTATGAAAATTGATAATATTAGTGTGGATGAGTAGGAATCACAAAAGAATATAAATTCTCTCCCTCAGCAGGCCATTACTGACACCACAGATCATGTAATACTTTCTACAAGTATATTTAGGTCAGGCTTCCCAACCTTGTTGAAGCTATAGGCACTAGAATGTTGAGAAAAGTGAATAGGCAATACCACAAAATGGCTACCACGGGGTACTGGGGCCAATCACAAAATGTTGGGAAATGGCAAGCCAAGCATTCTCCTGCTATTTAGTCATCTGTTTCTGGGACCTGCTGCTTTGATGTGGTGGAGGAAAGCCAAGGCTGATTCTTTACTTTGTGGAAGAGATGCTTTGGAAAGATGCAAATGGGCACCAGGAAACCCATCAGCACGGACCACATTGGGGATCACTGGTTTGATGCATTGCTTTATTTTTACAATGCTGAAGGCTTTCACATTTTTACTCTCTAATTATCTGATTATTTAAGATCTGATAAATTAGGTACATTCTTATTTGGGTAACTTATATTGCTTCTGGAAATGGAGAAGTTGTTGCAATAATAATCACAATGATGCCTACACATCTGTTGAGGCAAGTCTTGTGTTTCAGTTCATTGCCATTTATTCCATGAGTTAATGAAAGATTCTTTCCCCCCTCAAGGTCCTTTTGTTTTGCCTCTTTCAGTTTAATAAAACCAGTCAGTTGCAACAGTTTGGTAATTTAATAATAATACTTATTTGTATAGCACTTTTCAGTGCTTGAAGTGTTTCACACACATTACCTTGTTCTGCAGACTTTAAGCACTCAACAAAAAGAGCATAAAAAAGGCACTCAACAAAAAGGGAATAAAGGGAGGAAGAGCCAAGGTGGTGACTGACTGAAAGCACTATATTATTATGTGCTTTCATGCTGCTTCTTCTGCAGCAAGGGCATAAATGGCCAGGCAACAACCCCAGCCCCCTCTTTTTGTAATTAAGCAGGGCTCCAGCGACTTGTGCGTGGGAAGAGCAAATGATTTTGAGCAGGGGTCATTTCGTAGAAAAAGAGCTAGGGGAACTCATTAGCATAACTCATTAGCATATGTCACACCCCTGATAAGGCCACACCCCCTGACATCACCAGAAGTGTGTCATAAGGCCACACACCCTGCCCCCAATGGTCACGGCCGCCGCCGGCCTTGCAGCTCCACTGCCGAGCCCCATGAGGGAGAGGCAGGGAGGAAGCAACTTACCCTCTTCTCCTGCCTCCTCTTGGCTGAAAGAGGGCCGGAAGCGGGGCGGCCGGAAGCAGGGGGCGGGGCTTCATCATGTGCCCCGCCCCCCATACCTCACCCGGGGGAACTGCGATCCCCCCCAAAATGACCTTTGATTTTGAGTCTTCTTTAACTAGAGGATTTAGGGTCCTTTGCCTTCAGATACATGAAAACCATCGAAGCTGATGCAGAAGATTCTAATAGAATTAACCTGGAAAAGTGAAGCTAGCAAGCAAGCAAGGAGATTAAATGATACATTACTATTATTATTATAAGATGAGGTAATACAAAAATGCAAGACAGACTTAACATAATACTTCAGTATTAATAATACAAGTGAAACTGCTGCGACAACAATATGAGAGGCCAGCAAGGCTTACATCAGAGGAACTTTATTAGCTACAGCTGCAAGAAAGAAAAAAAAGAAGATTCTACATAAAGAGAGTAATAGATAAAATGAAGGCATTAGAACAAGACTACAAAACTACTGGCAATGAGAAGAAATTGAAGGAATTAAAACTACTAAAGAATCAATTGGATTTGTTACAAGTAGAAAAAATGCAAAAAAATTAAAATATTTAAAGCAAAGACATTTTGAATGCACAAATAAACCTGGAAGATATTTAGCACAATGTCTAAGAAATGAGAAAAAAGAAGGATACCTGGGATGAGGAAAGGAAATCAAGTAGTTTATGCAGAGCAAGAAATTCATGAAAAAAATTTTTTTTCTTGAACCTTTATAAAGAATACTTCATAGATGTGGAAGGAATGGAGAAATATTTATCACAATTACCAATTAAAATATTTGTGGGTGTTTACAGATGACATGTAAATATTCTAATTGGTAATTCTGATAAATATTTCTCCATTCCTTCCCCATCTACAAGACAGGACCCAAAAATTAAAGGATTGAAAGTGGATGGAGAAGAATTTAAATGAAAAGTTATGCTGATGATGCAGTTCTGACAATTTTAAATCCCCATCTGTCAATGCAACATATAATAGAACAAACTGAAAAAATTGAGTCTTTTTTGGGTTATAAAATCAACAGGAAAAAATGAAATAATTCTAAAATTTCTAAAGAAGCAGAAAGAAGAAAGTATCAGAAAGACTTCAGAATATGTAATAATATCAAATCGACTTAAATATCTACTGTTTCTAATTTTATTAAACTTTCATCTGGATATTTAATCCAATCTGCAATCCAGAGCAATCTGGCTGTTTGATAGTATAATTTGATTTTAGGTACTGCCAGGCATCCTCTTTTTTTCCTCATGTATCTAATATTATCTTTCATATATCTTCTTGGAACAAATCCCGTTTGATCTTCATAAATTAAATCTGGAATGCATTTTCTTAAGCTTTCGACCATAATTGTTGTAAAGATTTTATAATCCACATTGAATAATGAAATTGGTCTATATGATTGTGGTGATAATGGTTCTGTGATGGACTGCACTTTTTAGGAGGCTTAGAAGTGCTGTGCCAACAGCTAAAGGACTGTGAAAGGTAAATTCTTCACAGAACAATAGTCTGTGCTTGTAATAGTTTTACCTCAGTAATTTCAACTCCTGATTTCACTTGACCTTTCCCTTTGGTGTTAAAATAAAACATGTTGTTATTTTTTAATATTAAAAGCGTCTCCAGTGCCATTTTCAAGGGTTTAAGTTAGGGGTGTCAAACATACAGCTCGGAGGCCAGAACAAGTCTGTCCAGGGCTCCTATGCAGCCTGCAATCAACTGATTATTACCTTTATTGCTAGATGACAGAGGCTGTGCACTATGTCCTTGTTTACTGTCCCAGTGTTAAGTGCTACATAGGGCTACCCTTGTCTCAAATCTGGAAGCTACAGCTAGTGCAAAATGCTGCGGCCAGGCTTCTGATGGGTCTTCATATGCAGGAGCACATCCAGCCTATGCTGAAAGCATTGCACTGGCTGCCGACAGCATACCAAATTCGCTTCAAGGTGCTGGTTCTTACCTTTAAAGCCCTTTATGGTCAGGGGCCTACATACCTGAGGGACCGCCATTCCCCACACATTCTCCAGAGAGCACTGAGATCATGGTCCCAAAATCGACTGGCCCTCCTGGGTCTCAAGGAGGCCAGGCTGGCTATAACCAGGGCCAGGGGTTTCTTGGTGGCAGATCTGTTCTGCTGGAACGAGCTCCCAGAAGAGATCAGGGTGTGCGTGACCTTATGCAGTTCCACAGGGCCTGCAAGACAGAGCTCTTCCACCAGGCTTTCAATCTAGGAGCTGCCCCCAACAGCTGAATGATAGAGAACCCTGTCCCCTGGAGCCTCCAACAAAAGCCAGGGCCAACCGCATAAAGGAAAGTTATATGGGATTGTGAGAGTAGATCATCAAATAATGGCTGTGATCATTAAATAATAATGATTACTAGCACTTTATAATTTCAGATGGTTATAGTAGGTTTAGGACTGTATTAACTGTTATTTATCTGTCTTATTTTCATGTAAGCCACCCTGAGCCGGCTTTGGCTGGGAGGGCAGGCTATAAATCTGATAGATAAATACATACATACATAAACGTTTTAAGCATTTTTGAATTTTGAGTAAAAAAAATAGTATTGTTAATTGGATTTGCCTGTGTCTTTTATAAAATTTGTATCTCCAGTACATGGCATTGCATTTTATGGCTGTCACGACTCAGGTGGGGTGTCACCTGACACTGCCACCACTCTGGATTTAGGTTCCCTTGAGAAGGCCCAGAGTACCCTCCCAAGACCTTCAGACCTCCCTTTAGGCTGAATAACAGGCGTGAGGACCAGGCAGAGTAAAACAAGGAAAAGGTTTATTTTATAGGTGGTCAAAAAACAAGGTGCAGAATAATAACAGTAAGTGGGTGAAAAGAAATCAAATGCCCTAACGCGTCTAAATATACTTTCCCTAGCTCACTATCTCAAGTGGCCTTACACTACTCACCCCTCCCTGAGGATGAGGGGTTTTTCCCTGCAGCAGCCTTCCTTCTGGCTCTGCCCTCTGGAAGAAAGAACAGCTCTTCCTGCTGCTCCAGAACTTTTATTCCCAGCCCTCCTCTTTTCCTATTGGTCCATTTTGGCTCCAAAACCTCCCAGAGGCTTATGGGAGTTGTAGGCCCAGCCTCACCTACTGCCAGCCAGGCTCTCTGGGCCTAGTAGGCCTCTAGTAGCACAGCCCAGATCATGACATTTGCACACACGTCCCAGCACAACAAAGTGACATTTATGTCAGATCTGGCTCACATAACAAATGAGTGTGATACCTCTGGTGTAAGTTAAAGGGTTATACTATCTCTTCCCTTGAGTTCCTGGGCTGGGCAAATAGCAAAAATATACCTTACTCAAAGGGTGGGACAGACAAAGTTCCTAGATGTGGAGAAAAAGTTCCTAGATGAGGAGAAAGCTTTTGACAACATTTCTTGGGTATTTTTAATGAAAGTTCTACAAAATATGAACTGTGGAACAGAATTTTTAAACTGGATGCAAAGTATTTACATAAAACAAGCTAGAATTTTAATGTGGCTCTCTAATGGAGAAAACTGAAATAGCAAAAGGAATGTGGCAAGGTTGTCCAATATCACCATTATCATTTATTTTGGTAATGGAAATACTGGCTATAAAAATTAGATAAGAAATAAGGATTATTGGAATTAAAAAGGAAGAATATAAAGTGAAGTTATGCAGATGATGTTGTAATATCAGGAATAAAACCAAATATTTCCCTGAAATATTCCCTGAACAAATAAATAGATTTGAAACTTATTCCAGATATGAATTGAATAAAAAGAAGACAGATTAGTGGCAACTAAAGCAAAAAAAAGAGATAGAAAAAAATAACAGAATATGTTGTCATTAAAAAACAAAGTATTTGGGAATATATGTAATAGGACAAAAAGATAATCTCTATAAAATAATTATCAAAAAGTTTGGGCAAATATTAGTGAAGATTTACAAAGCTGGGAAAGGTTGAGAATGTTGTGGTTAGGAAGAATTTCTGCAGTCAAAATGAATATATTTCCAAAATTGACTGTGACAATAGTACAAGAAACAAGATACATCATATAACTTATGATTAGTAAACAAAGAAGAATAAAACCCTGGCAAACAGTTCAAGATGAAGGGAAAAAAATAATGTGGTTATTACATAATCAAATGGTATAAAAAGTGTAAGAACAAATAGTTAAAAGGGGAGGTAGGGACAGGAGGCAGATGTTCGCCGTCTGAACACCAGTGAGTACAGCGATTGCAACCGGCACCTATACCGATGTAAAGCCCCCGTCTGAACGCACCCCTAGAGTGACATGACATCACTTCCAGTTTTTTCCCTGGAAGTGATGTCATATTGTGTGCAATGTCAAAAACTTTTTTCTACATTTTCTCCTGCTACCTATAGGAGTGGTGGTGGAAAGAACAGGTTGCCAGTGGAAGGTCTATGCCATAGGTGGAGAACTGGAGACCTTGGCTGGAAGAGTGAATCCTTATCTCCTTGCTTCACCGGGACTCTCTAAAAGCAAAATTCTAGTTCCCAAACTCTTGAAAGAGTTTGCCCACTGTATCTTGTTGCCTGTTTCTAGGGGAACCAAATGGCAGCTGTACTTGTACAAGAGCAAGTAATACTGCAAGAATTCAGGAAGCCCTGTAGGCCATGGTTTTTAAAGAGAACTGAGGCTGGATCCTGGAGGTAGATGATGGCAGCAGGTAGGAGATGAGGGGGGTGGCAACAGCTACTGGTGCCTGAGATGGCAAAACATCTTGAGCCTTTGCTGTTCAACCTAGTGTGTATGAAAAACAGACATCTCACCAGCCAGCCTTAATAAATTATTATATCAGCCAAATGTAAGACATTTCTGCACTGAGTCAGAAGCATCACCTGCAGGGTTCCATAAACTGAATTCCTTTGCTGGTAACTTAAAATATAGAACTTCTCCTTGAATCTGATTTCAGAATTTAATTTGGACTTCGCAAACAGCACTAAACTAAAGCTAAAAAACCCCTGCGTTGTACTTTTGCCAACTATATGCATATGTTTTCAAGGTCTTGAAATGTGCACAGGATAGACTTGGTTGAGTGCTGTACATTTTAATTTATGATCATCTCAGTAAAAAAAAAGGGCAAACAGATGATGAATGGGTATGTTCCACATTCAATACCACAGGCACTAAATATGAATATGTCATGATGAACTACAATTTTTATTTGCAGTCAAGAGTAATCATATTCTCCCCCCCCCGAAAAAAATCTATGACAAACATCCTTAATCAAGGTATAAGAAACCAGGAAGCAGTGAAAGAAAATAGTGGGGAATGAATTTTATCATAGACCAATCAACATAAACATAAACATTCGGTCTCCAGGCTCTCAATCATTTCTTTAATGAAGAAGTACTTTAGTACACATAAATTAATATGATGTTCAAACACCTCCCAGCTTAGCCATACTCTGCTCACTGGTCATGAGTAGGGAGCCAGCCCCAGATACTCCTCTACATGCACTCCAAGTTCTCTCCCCCACCCCATTGCTTTGAGCATCCAGGGTGGTCCCCTGCAACTCTGATGTCTCTAGCTTACACCTGGCCCATTCTATACCCTCCTGAAGGTTCAGGAGGGTATAGAATAGATCCTGTGCAAGTTAGAGAGACCAAACTCACAGGGGATCTCTGTCTGACTCTCCTTTACCTGCCCAAATTTGGTAAGAACTGAATTTATGAGGTCTGAGTTATGGCCCCTAAAGAAGTTGCCTCCAGCTGATGCACAGCAACTGAGCTGCATGACAGCTGCCCAAGGCTGCAGCAAGGCGGGGAGACCTGAGCCTTATCCCACAAACACCTGTGGCTATTGAGCAGGGCAAGTTCACCTTCCAAAGCTGCTCATCACAAGATTTGTAGCATTCCCTAACTGGAATTAAAAGCCATAATAATGTTAGACTGGAAACGCAAAACAATACTTAGAATGAGTTCTTAAGCCACCATCAGGCCCCATTAATAAAAGTTGCACTGAAGAACACTATTTTTATATGAAGATACGTAACAAACAGTACTTGGTGAAAGCGGGAAGGGACACAGATTTTTTTTAAAAAATAATTCATTTATATATTCCACCTTTCCCTCTGATGGGAAGCAGCTTATGTCATTCTCCAATCCTCCATTGCATCCTTACAACAACTCAGTCACACCTAGAGTGTGTGACTGGCCCAAAGTCAGCCAAGAGTGAAGATCTGAACCATGCTCTCCTAGTCTTATACTCTTATTACTAGCAGAGAGAGATGCAGCTTCTAGAGTATGGTTGCCAGCTCTGGGTTGAGAAGTACCTGGAGATTTGGGAAGGGGGGGTGGAACCTGGAGAGGGTGGGGTCTGAGGAAGGGAGGGAACTCATTAGGGTATAATGCCATAGACTCCACCATCCAAAGCAGCCATTTTCTCCAGGGAAAATGATCTCGATTGTCTGGAGATCAATTGTAACAGTGGGAATCTCCAGGTGCTACCTGGAGGTTGGCAACCCTATTCTAGAGTGATTCTGAAAATTCTAAATTAGACGCCTACCACAGCTCAGAGAACCATTCGTATTATATATGGTGCTCGGTTCGTATTGTGTACTCCACTGGCTTTTGTGGGTTTCCTGGTGATTATGAGCCAACAAGTGACATGGGGAAAGGGCCAAAATACTGGAATCTATATCAGTATTGATTCAAGAGTTTTCAGTAGCTCAGAAGAAAATTAAGGCCACTTCAACTGCCAGTGCTGTGTGACTCTACAAACAAATCAAAAAGTTCGGTCTTCCAGTTTTGGCGATTTGAGCCTCCAACGCGTCCCATTGAGCTCCCGATGGAGGCGCACCGAGATGTGGTGGACAGAAGGGGCCCCGGCTGGATCCGAGGGACCCCGGAGTCTTTGTAGGGGACTCCCAGCCTGGGGTGCCAAGGAGAGCCTCTCCCAAGGTGATGGCTGAGGGATCGAGGCTCTCCTTACCCCGAGAGGTCCTGCCGCCACACAGCCATTTTGGTGACAATAGTTTGCTGCCAGACGAGCGGACAAGCGATCAAACATGATTACTCTACTACTATGACTCAAATACGAAAACAGTGAGTTAAGCGATCCCCTATATAAGCGTTTATATCTCCAAAACCAACGGCTTTAACTAAAGAAATAAGTGGCGGGTGGGGGAGAATTGGGGATACCCCCCCCCGAAACTGAGCGGTCCATGAGCAATTAAAAAAGAGAACAAGTGGAACTAACCATGTGAGATTGCAAACAAGGCCAAAAGGTGCAAATTAATCCAAAGTGTATTTAAATCGGAGAACTTTGACTTTGAATCCAAAAACTTTATTCTTGTGTAAACAATGTCTGGTAGAGGGAGAAGAATGGCATCAAAAAAGAAACCTCTCACAGGAAATACTGTACCAACGACTCCCACCCAGACACAGGAAGCAGCTGCTGACTTTCCTAATATGTTGGCCATGACACTGTGCCCCCTGCTGGAGCAGATGTCTAATATCAACAGTAAACTGGATGGTGTCCAAAAGCAACTGACACAGATGGATAAGAGAGCAAATAAAACCAACAGAGCCATCAAGAAAGTTGAAACAAAAACCAAAAATATCAAACAAAAATTGGAGAATATGGGAAAAGAGAGAGCTGCAGAAAAAGGCCAATTGTTACAACTACAAATGGAAAGCTCAATGTACGTCTTATGCTTTCTAGGCGTTCCTGAACAAAAAGGAGAAAATCTGAAACTAATTTTGTGAAGCGTTGGCACCAATGACAGACATTAAACAAGATGTGTTGCAAAATGATATTGATTTGGCATATAGAATGTATCCGGATTTTATTAAGAAAAATAATCTACCTGGATAAATATATGTGAAATTCTCAAAGAGATCCACCAGAGACAATGTTTTGAAAACTACATCTGAAAAAGTCTTGAAGGTCAAAGATGACGAAATAAAAATTTTAAAGGACATTCCATTTGAGATACGGAAGCGAAGGCAACAATACAAGGACTTAACCGTCTTTCTCCACAATAATTCAATTCCTTTTAGATAGATTTTTCCTGAGGGACCTGTATTCTACTATAAGGATAAGAAGAACAAAATTGACTCTGTCCAAAAAGCCAAAGACTTTTTGAAACAGCAACAAAGCCCGAGTAAAGATGATACAAAATCTGTGGATAACATGGAAGAGGAGGAAGTTAGTGATGGCGAATCAGATGACACCTCAAGAAGCTCCAGCAGTACTTCGGAAACCTCAGAATCAGAGAAAGGGGCTGCTGCAGTGAAAATACCTAAAGCCAATCTGAAGTACAAGAAGAAGAAACGTAAAAAATAAGCAGATAGTTTAACAGAATAGGGATTATTAATCACCTGAGATCTGTATTAAGATTCAAGCTAGCTTTATTTAGAATTCAACCTTTTGATAAAACACTTCTTGTTATTGTAGTAGGATTTATATATAACTTGGAATATGATCCTTGTCTTATTTTTTGTGTTAGTATCAGTTTTTCCCTTTTCTCCCTCCCTGTAGGTTGTAGTATATAAAATGCAATAAAAAAGTTATAAAGAAAAACAAATGAAAAAATTCTAGTTGAAACCTGAATCTGTCTTAAAAATAGCTCCATTGTTGTTTGCTTTGTTTTTCAAAATCAGTAGGAAAGGAAGCATGAACATGACAATATATCATCTCATTAGGCATAATTAAGATTAGTGGCAATGGTACATTGAGACACTAAGCATGAGTGTGCTCACAGTCATTTTCAGACTCAGAAGAAAATTGAGGTCATCAGCCCTTGAGACCGACAGGCAGCATGAATTGAATAGGCCTAGTACAAGTCCAGGAAGTCTGACCTTCTGGTTTTGCTTGGTCAACACAGTACACCTTCTGTTTGCTGCCTTTTAAATCCCACCCTCTAGTTTAAGGTCCTGAGCTGGAAGATCTAGATTTGGGTATGGTTATGCTGAGCCAATTATACTAGTGGATATTATCTCAGGACTGCATCATTTTCTTAACTGAATACATATTATTAAATCATATTCTGCAGCTGTTCCAATTTACGAGTTTCTGTTTTCTGGCACTATTTAGAAGCCAGCAAAGAGCAGGCAAAGCACAGTAAATGGTTACTGTCTTACCTTCAGCAATGTTCTCTCAGACACTGCCTGGTATGTGGACTCCTGTAAAGTTTGCAGAAGAGTCAGAGATCTTCCCAGCAAGCCCTCCAGTCCCCTGCAAAACCCTACCCGTTCCCAAGGGGGCCTGGAAATCAGTTTCCATGGATTTCATAACAGACCTACCACATTCACCGGGCTACACATGCATTTTTGTTGTTGTAGACCTCCTCACAAAGATGGCGCATTTCATCCCTTGTTCCAGATTCCCTACAGCTCAGGACACAAAACACCTTTATCTCCAGCACATCTTCTGGCTCCATGGGATCCCAGATCACATTATCACAGTGATCCTTGGTGTGTCAGTGCAAGGATCTCCAGCACATCTTCTGGCTCCATGGGATTCCAGACCACATTATCACAGTCTCTAAGGACTCTAAGTCTCTAATGACGTGTTCAGGTTTTCAACAAGTTGAATCCAGATTCCCTGGACTAAATTTGGATTCTTCACAGCCACACAGCAACTCCAAAACAGCGCGTGCTTGAGGGGAGCTATTTCCCTGTTTTTGCTGTACATGGAGTATTCTGTCCACCTGGAGCAACACAAGCGGGTGCTGCCCTCACAGCAGTGTAGGCTGGGAAACCAAACAGGTCTCTGTGGCGAGAGGAAGGCAGGAGGAAAGAGTAAAGGTGATGCTGAAGCAAGTGTTTATTCATGCAAACCAGAATTTTAACAGATTCAGGTGGATAGCTGTGTTGGTTTGAAGCAGCAGAACAAAGTTTGAGTCCAGTGGCACCTTTAAGACCAACAAAGTTTCATTTAGAATTTTAATAATAATCTTTTGAGCCAAATGCTGGTTTTAAAAACTCACCACAATTAGCATACAACATGTGTTTATGTCGGAACCAAGTACAGAAGGGAGTCCCTGTTTTCATTTGGGGATTGTTGTATATTTATGTTCATTTTAATGATAGTGCATGCAAAATACTAAACAGAAAGGGCAGACAGATCATATTTTAATAATAAATCTTGAAAGAAGTGAAGTAATGAAGATCACTGTATCCATATGAACTTGGGAGGGATGGATGTTTCTGTGACCTATTAAAGATGAAAACAGACCTCCCTTGAGAGCAGGTTCATGGCTGCGCGAATCTTGCACTATGTTATGTAGGAAGCAGCCCGGGTTGCCACCGCTTTAATTTTTGGTTTATACTATATATATAAAAAAGGGTAGACAACAAGCAGATTACATAACAGTTACATTATGTGAAGCAATAAGCACATTTCGGATTGGGGTAAATACATATTACTTAAGGATCTGTAGCCCTGTTTGATGTACGCTTGGAGGCAACCTTGAAAATGCACAGTTATGAGGATTAATAGGAATCATTCATTACAATCCCAGGCCAAGATTGCCATCTAGTGGACAAGGGTTAATATAGCATCATCTATACAACATAGCACTATGCTTATACACAGAATTAATTTGAAAAAGTATGCATGCACACAAAAGCTTATCTATCTATATACATAAAAGAAAGTCCCCTCACCGTAAAATCAATGCCCAGGTCAAACCCCTGGACCTCGAAACATGAAATTTGGGGAGAGCACTCCTACCATGACATAGATGCTCACTAAGAAGGGATTTTTAGAAATTTGAACCCTAACGTTAAAAAGGGATAAAATGCTTCCTATCTGGCCGCCAGGTTGCTGCCTCCTTGCACCCCCCACTCTCTGATTGGTCAGCTGCAGAGCTCAGTGTTCAAACAGTTGAGGAAATCAGGAATGGCCAACCACCTGTGAGGTGCAGCAATGTTGCTGGCTCAGCCTCCTCCATGGCTTCAAACATGCTCCCCCACCTCCTACATCTGACAGGCAGCTATCTGTCAGGTGCAGCAGCGGGTGCAGGGTCTTAAAGCCATCAGGAAGCCTGCCCCAGCAGTAATGCCTTAGTGATCCTGCTGGCTCAGCCTCCATAATGGCTTGCGACAAGACAGACAGCTGCCTGTCAGGTGTAGGAGAGAGGGTTGGTATGCTTACAGCTGTCAGGGATGCTTGCTCAGCAGGACTGCCTTAGTGGTGCTGCTGGCCCAGCCTCCCCGATGCCTTTAAACACCCCCCCAACACCAGACAGGTGGGTGTCTGTCAGGTGTAGGAACAGGGCCAAGGTACTTTAATCCATCATAGAATCATAGAACGTTAGAGTTGGAAGGGACCTTGCAGGTCATCTAGTCCAACCTCCTGCACTCTGCCACCCAAGCAGAAACACCTTAGCAATGCTGCTGGGCCAGCCTCCCCAAAGGATTTAGACACACTCACACCTACCCCTCCACCAACTGACAGGCAGTTGTCTGTCAGGTGCAGGAGTAGGGGCAGAGCATCGAAAGCCATCGGGGAGGCTGCCCAAGCAGCATCGCCTTAGCAATCCTGCTGGTGCAGCCTCCCTGATGCCTTCAGACACACTACCCCTCCTACATCTGACAGACAACTGCCTGTCAAGGGTTGGAAGGTGTGCGTAGTCCTTAAAGCCATCAGGGAGGCTTGCTCAGCAGGATTGCCTTAGCGCTGCTACTGGCCCAGCCTCCCCGATGCCTTTAAACACAATCCCCCCTTTATACCAGACAGGCGGGTGTTTGTCAGGTGTAGGAGCAGGGCCAGGGGACTCTAATCACCTATGACTATCAACAAGTCCCAAGATTTAACAGATGAGATGACTGCTTCTCACTTGGATCACCTATGACTATCAACAAGTCCCAAGTTAACAGATGAGATGACTGCTTCTCACTTGGACAATTCTATGTGGCCTGCTCCAGAGTGAGCTCACCAAGCAGCCTGGTAATCCTAGTACCTGAGGGCAGAACCACCAATGTGGTCTAGAGAGAGGTCCTTCAGTAGAAAAAACCCCAGTATGTATTTTTACACAACAATCTTCTCCATTAGAATTCCTACAACAATTCAAACTTCACATCATCAGTATTATAACTGGATTTACAGAACTTAAATACTGTAGCAAAGCACAAATATCAGGCTAGTACCTTGAATAAACTTCTGTTGGTCTCAAAGGTGCCACTGGACTCTAAATTTGTTCTAGAATTAAACTTTGTTGGTCTTAAAGGTGCCACTAGACTTTAACTTTGTCCTATTGCTTCAGACCAACACTGCCACCCTCCTGAATCTATTTATAGAGGATACGTAGCTTCATAGTTTCACACTGGTGGGCTGTTTGGCTCAGAAATATCAGTAATCAGCATTTAAATTTAATCCCACCAGAACCAGGTAGAGTTCCAGAAGATCTGTGGCTCAGCATTAGCATCTGAGTTACCAAAATGTTAGAAAAAGGGGAGGTAGGGGAAAATGTTCACTACGCTCTTAAACTTCAGTTAATATTCCTTTATATTTCATATTTATTTTGATGGATTTAGGATATTCTCCATGACACATACATTCACAACTAATCATGTTAAGGCTAGCAAAGACTGACAAGCAGGGGTCTTGTTGTAGAAAAAGAGCTGCCGGAGCTCATTAGCATAACTCATTAGCATAACTTATTTGCATATGCCACGCCCCCTGACATCACCAGAAGTGACAGAAAGCCACACCCCCTGACATCACCGGAAGTGTGTCAGAATGGGGCTTCACCACGTGGCCGCCCCGCCCCCTAGAGGTTCTCTTCCGGAGCTCCGTACCTGAGAGCTCCCCCCCGACTAGAGCCCTGCTGACAAGAGAGCATGTCAAAAAGACAACCGTGCTTAAAATAACTGTGTTTGCTTTCTATGGTTTCTCGTTTTGCACAACAATTATACTAGATATATAAATCCTAAAATATAGAGCCTGTTCACAGGGTGGGAGGGGTATAAGTGTAAATATAAATAAATAAATAAATAATAAAGGCAGGACTGTGATTATTGGCTACTGCAGGTCTGTGACCATTCAAAAAATCTTGAGACACAAAGAAAAATCATGAAGCTGTAAAGGAAACATTTTGTTAAGCAGTATGAATGTTTTTCAGTCCTAAGCATACTTGCCAGATCATCCCAGTGAACTCAATGGTATTTACTTTTTTGTTGTTGTTCAGTTGCACAGTCAAGACCAACTCTTCGCAACCCCATGGACCACATCACGCCCGGCTCTCCTGTCTTCCGCCGTCCTCTGAAGTTTGCTCAATTTCATGTTCATTACATCTATGACACTGTCTAACCATCTCATCCTTTGCCGTCCCCTTCTTCTGTTACCTTCAATCTTTCCCAGTATCAGGGTCTTCTCCAGTGAGTGCTCCCTTCTCATTTGGTGGCCAATGTATTTGAGCTTCAGTTTCATTATCTGTCCTTCCAGGGAACAGTCAGGGTTGATTTCCTTTAGGATTGACTGATTTGATCTCCTTGCAGTCCAAGGGACTCTCAAGGGTCTCCTCCAGCACCATAATTCTAAAACATCTATTCTTCGGTGCTGATGCACAAATCTGTGCCCCGTGTACTCCCGAGGCCGAATAAGGAATGCACGGTTGGAGTCCAGGGAAAGGATAAATATCTGTTTATTGCAATAATCAGGAAAATACAGGACTGGATACTTTGGCACCCAGTAACACCAAGCTGTATTTTGCCCCAACCAGGAAAGGCAATAGGTCTTATACCCCAAATGACATCATGACAGTTTACACAGAAAGAAATCCTCAACTGGTGTTCGACAGGTATCATCATCAAAGCATCACTTGAGCTGGCACTTCTCTATTGGGAAACCCCTATCGGGATCTCAAGTGTCAGTAATTGTGTCTGCTTATCTGCTTATCTGCACTGGCTCAAGTGGTTAAGACACTGAACTGCAGGCTGTGGAAGGTCCGTAGTTCAGCAGTTCGAGACCCGAGTGTGTCGCATGACGGAGTGAGCTCCCGTCTCTAGTTCCAGCTCCTGCCAACCTAGCAGTTCGAAAGCAAGAAATTGCAAGTAGATAAATAGGTACCACTTCAGTGGGAAGGTAACAGCGTTCCATGTGCCTTGGTGTTTAGTCATGCCGGCCACATGACCATGGAAATGTCTTCGGACAGCGCTGCCTCTTCGACTTTGAAATGGAGATGAGCACCGCAACCCTAGAGTCAGATTCGACTGGCTTTTGAGCAAGGGAACCTTTACCTTTACCTATCTGGTCCCAGAACAATGGAAAACATCAAAGAACAGAGAGGCCTTCTTTTGGCATCATTCCTGGCTTATTTGCTTCAGCCCGAAACTAGGGAGTTTCCTGAGAAGATGCACAAAACTTAGCTCTTAGCAGACCTTCTGGGGCCGGGTGCTCTGCTCTACACAGAAAGATATTTGTTTTTGAGAACACTCACTGTCTTTCCATCTCATGGTTTTACTTCTCGGATGTCCTTCAACTGGAGAGCTTATAATTTCAAAAGTACATTCCATTCCATTCCATTAATTTCTAACTCTAAGAAAAAGACCTTTAACCATTAAAATAATACTCTAATCCTACTCTACAGCTCTTCTGTCTGGGCTAAATATTAAAATCTAAATTCATTTTAATCAGACTCTTAATATGGCACAGTGACAGCTATCATTTTACATGTCAGCACAATCATAAATCACATTCACTGGTCCCTTGTCCTACAGTGCTCATGGTCCAACTCTCGCAGCCAGATATTACTACTGGGAATACCATCACTTTGACTATGCACACTTTTGTTGGCAGCGTAATGTCTCTACTTTCTATTATGCTGTCAAGGTTTGCCATAGCTTTCCTCAAAAGGAGCAGGACTCTTTTAATTTCATTGCTGCAGTCATCATCTGCAGTGATTTTGGATCCCAGGAATGTGAATTCTGTCACTACTTCCATGACTTTTCCTTTTATTTGCCAAGGACTGATAGGTCCAGATGCCATGTTCTTAGTTTTTTTTAGGTTGAGTTTCAAGTCAACTTTTGCGCTGTCCTTTTTCACCCTTTGCAAGAGGCTCTTTAGGTCCTCTTCATTTTCTGCCATTAGAGTGGTATCGATGTTTCTCCCGGCAATCTTAATTCTGGCCTGTGATTCATCCAGGCCGGCATTTCACATGATGTACTTTGCATATAAATCAGGAGTGGTCAAACTTGCTTAACATAATAGCCACATAGAATAAACGCCAGATGTTTGACAGCCACAAGACATGAACAAATATTACATGTTTTTATAAATCAATCAGTTGCTCCATATACGGTTCTAACTGTCGCTTCTTAACCCTTATACAGGTTTCTCAGGAGACATGTGAGGTGGTCTGGTACTCCCATCTATTTAAGGACCTGCCATAGTTTGTTGTGATCCACACAATCAAAGGTTTTAGCAGAGTCAATGAAGAAGAAATAGATGTTTTTCTGGTACTCCCTT
>NW_015171051.1:54336-54921 GCF_001447785.1 Gekko japonicus | reverse complement strand
TTGCTGCAATGGCTGCTGATTCCTCCACCACCACCCCACCACCCAAATTCTGACATCACCCCGAAACCTGTACAGAGAGTGGTTTTGGTTTCAGGGGTCCCCAGCGTCTTTGAAGGAGGCAGAACAGGCCATAAAATGGCCGCCAAAGCTGACATGACAGGCCAAGTACCTCTGACCAGTGTTCCCTCTAAGCTGAGTTAGTGTGAGCTAGCTCACAGTTTTTGAGCCTCTGGCTCACATATTTTTGTCTTGGCTCAGGAAGGATGGCTCCTGAGCCAAGACAAAAATGTGTGAGCCAGAGTTTATCCAGCAGCCAAATCTCTTGCTCACAACTTTAATGCCAGTAGCTCACAAAGTAGATTTCTTGCTCACAAGACCCCACAGCTTAGAGGGAACATTGCCTCTGACCATGGCTGAGTTTTCATTTCAGGGCCCCCCAACGTCTTTGAAGGAGATGGAGCTGGCCGTAAAATGGCCACCACCGCTTACCTTCAGTCACACGGTGAAGATATTCCTGCGCTGGTGCCAGCTGCTGCCAGAGCACCGCCAATCAAGCCTCCAATGGCCAATCAGAAGCCCTGCTGA
>NW_015171051.1:49199-54325 GCF_001447785.1 Gekko japonicus | reverse complement strand
CTGCATGACCATGCCCACTTTCTTTAAAAAAAAAGTGCTGGGCACCAGGAAAGGGGTTGGCAGGCACTGTGGTGCCCACAGGCACCCCATTGGGAACCCCTGGTTTATATAGTGAGCCAGCTTTTGTTTCAGACATGGCACAGTACTTTCTGAGCATATAAAAAGAAGCAGGGGGGGGGGATAGCAGACGGGAAAGTAACAGCACCAGCACAGAACACTATCAGGACAGAGTGAGTATTTGCACAATAGCAGTGCTTTGGGGGGGAGAAGCTGTGCCCCACTGAACTTGCCTGTTTCTGCCCCCAAAACAAAACTGGTGACTAGTCTGTGCAGATCTAGTAATATGCAGATTTATTTCTGATCTCTCAAGCTTTCTCGCCAAGGTGATGCGCATTTAGAGTCCTAAACTGAGACAGGGGACACCCAGATTCAAATCCCCACACAACCGGGTATCTCCCTAGGTGATCCTGGGCCAGTCGCGCTCTCTCAGGCAAGCCAGCTTTTCAAGTTTGTAGAGAGGATAAAGTGGAGCAGAGGAGAACCAGGTATGCTGCCCTGGCATCCTTGAACAGTAAAAATATAATCCGTAACTCCCATCAGGTCTGTAGCTACAGTAGGGCTTTAGGAGGCTTTATTAAACGCACAGCCCACAAGAATTTCTCCTGTAAATGCTTTCCCCCACCCCCAATCATTTTAAAACATTTTTTAAAGGTGTGCGCACTTTTAAGCAGAGTGGTGTGCTGTAGTTGACTAATTCCTGCACTGAGCAAGATTGTAGTTGACTAATTCCTGCACTGAGCAAGAATGGGTTGGAATAGGTGACCTCTAGGATCCCTTCTAACTCTGGGTCAAGAAACTGATCTCCTTTGAGAGAGTTCTTCTATAGAAGGCATCACCCCCACCTGCTGGCTTATCAGAATTTTTGCTTAGGTTGGCAGAAGTGATTAACTTGCAGCAGCTGAGAACCATCATCTAAAGTGGTCAACAGCTTGCAATTTAGAGATCTATCCTGGTAACAGCTTTTTATTGGCTAAATGCTCAATAGGCTGATTGCTAGCATAAGAACAGACTGTTTGAGAAGACTCAGAGAGAGAAGAGTACCTGAATCATAATCCTCGGAATTCTGACTTTTCTTTCGACACTGAGAACTTGAGCCCCACCTGGGGGGAAAATTGCCCCAAAAGTCACAAAATCCTGGCCATGGACCTGAACCCCATTCACCCCATTTGGAAGATTTAGACACCAGTTTTCCTGGTGGACAAACACCAGCTTCCTGGAACCATTTTAGATTGGGGAGGTAGGAGACTGAAACCCTTCCTCTCTTCACACCATGGACCTAAACCCAGTCACGCCTCCGCACACTTAATCAGCATCTTCCAAAACACAAGGAGTTCCTGACATGGGATTCCCAGTGTTATCATCGAGTGTTACTATCTAGTAAGCCTGACCTGGACAGCCCAGGCTAGCTCGAGCGCGTCAGATCTCAGAGGCTAAGCAGGGTCGGCCCCGGTTAGTATTTGGATGGGAGACCGCCAAAGAAGTCTGGGATTGCTATGCGGCATCAAACCGCCCATGGACATCTCTTGCCTTGAAAACTCCATGGGGTTGCCATAAGTCAACTCTGACTTGACAGCAAAGAAAAGAAAGAAAAAACCCTAATAGAGGAAGCCCTGATAAGGGTGCCGAGAGGCCCTAGCATTCTCTCTGTGATAGAACTGGAAACCACTGGAGAAAGGGATCAGTGAGACGGTTACAAAGCAGGCTTACCAATAGCTACCAACCAATGCTCCCTCTAAGCTGTGGAGTCTGGTAAGCAAAAATTCTACTTTGTGAGCTACCGGCATTGAAGTTGTGCGCGAGCGATTTGGCTACTGCATAAATTGGATTGCTCTGGAGCCATCCCTTCCTGAGCGAAGACAAAAATGTGTGAGCTGGAGGCTAAAAAACTGTGAGCTAGCTCACACTAACTCAGCTTCGAGGGAACACTACCAATCGATCACAGCTCTGTACTTGATGTTACGTGTAACATGTGATCGCCGGGGGGACATACAGCCAGATGGCAGCTGTGAGTTCTCCATGGTAACTTAGTTCTGAAGCCCGATTTCAACTAGGGCTGTGGCATGGTTTCAGTTTCAGACCCAAAATAGTCCTGGAGGTATTATCTGCCCCATGGGGGAACTGCACATATAAGTATTCAGTGCACGTGCCGCCGCCACCCCACACACAGGGCAAATAAGGCTCTCCCAGGGTAGGCAGCACTGTTTGCTTCTGTTGACCACCAGCATCTCCCAGGCAGTGTACTCTCTAAGCTGAGTTAGTGTGAGCTAGGTCACAGTTATTTAGCCTCCGGCTTACACATTTTTGTCTTAGCTCAGGAAGGAGGGCTCCAGAGCAAACTGATTTATACAGCAGCCAAATCACTTGCTCACAACTTTGATGCTGGTAGCTCACAAAATAGAATTTTTGCTCACAAGACTCCACAGCTTAGAGGGAACATTGCCCAGGCCAGAGGGAGAAAGTGGGGGAAATTGGGGAAGTGCAGCAGCGTTGCACTAGCAGGCGATGCCATTTCCGTCGGAAACCAGACATGACTCCGTTATAGTGAAGGTGCCATTCTGGGATTTGCCCCAAACTCTATGGTTTATCCTAGAGTGTCCCCCACCCAAAGTAATGGCATCACCAGAAGTGACATCATACCCCGGCGCAATGGCAGTGCACTTGTTCCCACCTTCTATTCCACCTGGGGGACTACCAGCGTTAGCTGGCAACGCTACTCCCAGGGCCATTTTGGGTTGGGGAAATGGTGAGGCAAAGTCTGAAGCTGACTCTCTAGAGCGTGGTTTTGGTCTAAACGGGGTCCCTGCAGTGCTTCAAAATTGAGTTCCCACGGGGAACTTGCAGCTGCCACCTGGCTGCAAACCCTCCTGCGCATCACACGTTACACGTAACATCTAGTTCGAGCCTCATAGAAGCTCCCTACACGTGACCCAATATGCACACTTTGCAGCAGCTGTCTTTCCCCCTCCCCACAAACATGGCGATAAACCTTGGCAGTGAAAATTCGTGTTGGTCAGCCATTCCGATGGTCTTTTCATGGCTGGATAACTTTTTAAAAAAACCTTCATCAGCCAAGAGATCGAAAGGATACATTCTGGCCCTTGAACTCAAGGTCTTATGTCTCCTTTTGCTATGGCAATTAATGCTGTCTTGCATCATCGACAGGTAAAGATCCCGAGGTGGCCGAAGACAGCAACGGGAAGACGTTCACGGTCACCAGCCATGTCGAATTTGATGTCACTAGAGACGATGATGGCATGGACGTCGCCTGTACGGTTCATCATCCTTCACTGCCGAACTCAGCCACATCGACTACTCTGAAGATACAAGTCTTTTGTACGTCATTGTGGGCCAGTGGCGGGGCGGGGTGGGGGAATAATTCCCACTGGTGCTAGGCCCCGTAGCTCAGTGGCTGCTAGCAAGACAGGATTGGGAAATACCTGGAGATTTGGGGGTGGAGCCTGGAGAGGGCAGGTTTTTAAGAGGGGGGGACCTCAGCAGGCCCGTAGCCAGGATTTTAAAATCTGGGGTGCCTTTAAATAAGTCGGGGGGGCACCCCACACAGACACACACACACACACCCAAGGGAGCCTCACAAATAAGATTAAAAATTGGAAGTCGGGGGGGCCTGGGGGCTGGATGGGAAGTCGGGGGGCCTTGGTAGTAAGTCGGGGGGCGGCCCCGAGATGCCCCACTGTAGCTACGGTCCTGGACCTCAGTGGGGTGCAATCCCCTAGAGCCCACCCTCCAAAGCAGCCGTTTCCTCCAGTGGAACTGATCTCTGTAGCCTGGGGATCAGTAGTAAAATCAGGAGATGTCCAGGCCCCACCTGGAGGTTGGCAACCCAATAGCAAAAGCTTAATACCTTTCTCAGAAAGCAAGAGTCCTGTTCACATGTTACAGTGCATCTCTTTGTAAGAAAGAGCATTCATATGTTCACGTTACATGTGAAACTGGGGACCAGTACCTGGATAACACACTGCGTTGGGCATAAATTGAACCTAACATGAGAATTACTCAGTGCATGTATGAGGGAAAATCAAGTGTACGCCGTACCCGGATTGTGCACGCTTTCACTGTAACTTGGGAACAGGGCTACTGGCTGCTGATCTGAGCGATTCATATGACCTCGGATCTCAGCAGCCAAAATGATGTTTGCTAAAACCAGGGCTATTTTTGGGCAGGAACGCACAGGAACGTAGGTCTGGCTCGCTCCTGAGTTGGCCATGCCCAGCAGAAATTCATTAGCATAACAGGCCACACCTAACAGCAGAGACTCATTAGGATTGGCTACATTAGGGGTGTGTGGCCTAACATGCAAAGAAGTTCCTGCTACAAAAAAAGCCCAGGGTTTTGACAACAAACAAAGTAAACAGAATAAGAAGAAAAAGGTGGGTGTGGTAACATGGGGGCGTGGCCTAATATGCTAATGAGCTGTGATGTCAGGGGTGTGGCCTGATATGCTACTGGGTTTCTGCTGTTGGGTGTGGCCTATTATGCTAATGAGTTCCTGCTGGGCTTTTTCTACAAAAAAAGCCCTGGCTAAAACGTTAAGAATTTAAATATCAAGTGGTGGAGTAACAATGTTTAGATAGCTGTTAGATTGTCTAAATGGAGAGGGTCTGTTCAGCTGAGGGGTACCACAGGGTTGCCAGCTCCGGGTTGGGAAATACCTGAAGATTTTGGAGGCGGAGCATGGGGAGGTCGGGGTTTGGGGAAGGGGGGACCTCAGCAGGTTATAATGCATTAGAGCCCACCCTCCAAAGCAGCCATTTGCTCCAGGGGAACTGATCTTGGTCGTCTGGAAATCAGTTGTAGTCGCGAGAGATGTCCAGGTGCCACCTGGAGGTTGGCAACCCTATGGTACCTATCTTTGCAAACAGTTGGAAACCTTTCTTTGAACTCTGGATGACATTTGAAAAATATATATAGAATTGGTCTCTGTTATGACCTGAAATGTCCTGACCTGGCTAGCCCTGGCTAGCCCGATCTTATCAGGAGCAAATCGGGGACTGCCCTGCCTATTATTTGGATGGGTGACCTCCAAGGAATACCAGGGTCGTGATGCA
>NW_015171051.1:39975-49182 GCF_001447785.1 Gekko japonicus | reverse complement strand
TTAAATATTATAACCTGACATGTGATTCAGGTGGGTAGCCATGTTGGTCTGAAGCAGCAGAGCAAAGTTTGAGTCCCGTGGCACCTTTAAGACCAACAAAGTTTTATTCAAGGTATGAACTTTCGTGTGCTTGAAGACGTTTGCATGCATATGAAAGCTTATGCCCCACTGGTGGACCTCCTGATGGCACCTGGTATTTCTGGCCACTGTGTGACACAGAGTGTTGGACTGGATGGGCCTTTGGCCTGATCCAACATTGGCATCTCTTATGTTCTTATATGGAGCAGAGGTCCATCATTTGCTATTAGCCACAAGGTATAGAACGGGACTCTGGAGCAAGTGATGCTCTGTCTTCTTGGTGCTTGGGGGGGTCAACAGTGGGAGTGTCTCTAATGTCCTGGCCACACTGGTGGACCTCCTGATGGCACCTGCTATTTCTGGCCACTGTGTGATATAGAGTGTTGGACTGGATGGGCCTTTGGCCTGATCCAGCATTGGGTTCTCTTATGTTCTTATATGGAGCAGAGGTCCATCATTTGCTATTAGCCACAAGGTATAGAACGGGACTCTGGGGCAAGTGATGCTCTGTCTTCTTGGTGCTTGGGGGGGTCAACAGTGGGAGTGCTTCTAATGTCCTGGCCCCACTGGTGGACCTCCTGATGGCACCAGGTATTTTTGGCCACTGTGTGACACAGAGTGTTGGACTGGATGGGCCTTTGGCCTGATCCAACATTGTTGGATCTTATGTTCTTATGAATAAAACTTTGTTGGTCTTCAAGGTGCCACTGGACTCCAACTTTGATAACTTGAAATGTGTTATGTTTTCGTTACTTTTGTAAATGTGGGTTTAGAAAAATGTTTTCGCAACAAAGTTCGTGGAGAGCAGGCCTCCTCTCAAAAGAGGCATTTCTTCTTCCACACACACACAGAAAGGAATGCTTCTTCTAGCGCGAGAATTGATGGACATCATAGAATAACAAAGTAGGGTTTTCCCCCCCTTTCTGAACCATTGTTTAGTCACATATGAATGTGGGCAGCTTTCATCGATCCACAAATGGATTAAAACTCTCGGATGATTAATCGACAAAGCAGAAATCTGTTGACGGATGAAAAATCTATGCCCTGTTTAATCAGACCACTATTATTTTCCCGCAAAATAATATTTTAAAGGCAAGGATTTTTGAGAACTGCCGGAGGCACACGCCATCCCAGAAGAGGCATTCTCGTCGCGTAGACAGGATGGAGGGGCCTTTTCTAAGGTGGGGCCTGATACACGCTTCATCTGAAAGCGAGAAAAGGGTCATCTTTTTCTTTTTTTCCTTCCGAGCTCTTGAATTCATATTTAAACTTAGGCAGATGGAATCAATTAGTAAATCAGTCAAAATGACTGATTTTGACAAACAAGGCAGTTTTAACCGGGGGCCAGACTTAAAAGAAAATTACATAAGAACATAAGAGAAGCCAATGTTGGATCAGGCCAGTGGCCCATCAAGTCCAACACTCTGTCACACAGTAGCCAAAAACGCCAGGTGCCATCAGGCGTTCCAGCAGTGGGGCCAGGACACTAGAAGCCCTCCCACTGCTGCCTCCCCCCCCCCCAAGCTCAAAAAATATCAAGAATACAGAGCAAGAGCATCACTTGCCCCAGGCCGAGAGTTCCTATCTTGTGGCTAATAGCCACTGATGGACCTCTGCTCCATACTGTTTATCCAATTCCCTCTTGAAGCCATCTATGCTTGTAGCTGCTGCCACCTCCTTTGGCAGTGAATTCCATGTGTTAATCACTCTTTGGGTGAAGAAGGACTTCCTTTTATCCATTCTAACCCGACTGCTCAGCAAAACCTTTGGAACGCCACAACAAGAGGATCCGGCAGCGGCCTCGTCCGTTGCGATGGCTCCATTCTGGTGGACCCAACTCCATTTCTAATTTATTGTGTTTCCCTTGCTTTTGTAAATCTGGGCATATGAGAACTGTTTTAACAACATGTCTTTAAAAATGTGCGCTTAAGAAAGACTCTCGGCAGCTTCCCCGTTCTCCATCCTTGTTATCTCTCATCTGGGCCTGCTGTTCTTCCTTCTTTCTTCCTCTCTTTGCTCTCGAGCTAATCTTTTTAAATCTCGCTGGGTATTTTTTTTTCATGATTTCTCAGCCTCGTTCCTTTTTCATCTCTCTGCTTCGGATGCTTAGAAGACTCTTCCCGCCATCCGCCCAGCCGGCATCTCGTCTTCCTTTTGTTTAGGAACTTACTGAAAACGTGTTGTTTTTTTTCTTTCTCCCTCCTGATTCTGCTTTGTCCTTCCTTGATTGGCATTTTGGCGACCGATGCGCCCCCTCCCTTCTAATCCCCCTCCTCTCATGTGCCAGGATTTATGAGATTGTAAACCAGTAGATAAGGCCGCGTTGGCTCAGAGGTTAAGATGCTGAGCTGTAGACCGGAAGGTCGGTAGCTCGGCAGTTCAAGACCTGAGTGCCGCATGACGGAGTGAGCTCCCGTCTCTGGTCCCAGCTCCTGCCAACGTAGCAGTTCAAAAGCAAGAGACTGCAAGTAGATAAATAGGTACCACTTCAGTGGGAAAGGAACTGCATTCTGTGCGCCTCTGCGTTTAGTCATGCAGGCCACATGACCACAGAGAAGTTGTCGGACAGCGCTGGCTCTTCGGCTTGGAAACAGATACGAGCACCACCCCCTAGAGTCAGATACAACTAGCTTTCAAGCAAGGGAAACCTTTACCTTTAAATCAGTGGATAGGGCCGCGTCATCGGGATCTGCGGTACCAAAGCCAGTTGTCATGGCTGGTTTATTTATTTAATGGAGTTTATATCCCGCCCTTCCTGCAAGCAAGCTCAGGGAAGGTTACATCAATATCAAACTAGCTTTCAAGCAAGGGAAACCTTTACCTTTAAATCAGTGGATAGGGCCGCGTCATCTGGATCTGCGGTACCAAAGCCATTTGTCATGGCTGGTTTATTTATTTATTTAATTGAGTTATATCGCGCCCTTCCTGCAAGCGAGCTCAGGGAAGGTTACATCAATATCAATACAATATCAATATTTTTAAAATTTTATTATTTATTTATTTGTCGCATTTATATCCCGCCCATTCCGTAAAGGGGCTCAGGGCGGGTCACCACATTTCGATAAGTACAATAAAATTTCAAAAATACAATCTAATTAAAAAACAACTTTAAAAAACGGCATAGAATCATAAAATACCATGTAAAATAAATTAGATCAGATGTCAGTTAAGATGTCGATCAGATCAATTAAGATACAACAGCGGGTACCCAGATGTCTATTTCGATCCAGGCCACTAATGGGAGATTAGCCGGTGGAGGAGTTCTGTCTTGCAGGCCCAGCGGAACTGTAATAGATTCCCCAGGTCCCTTATCTCAAACGGGAGTGCATTCGACCAGATGGGAGCCAGGGCCAAAAAGGTCCTGGCCGTACTTGAGGCTAGTTGGACGTCCCTGGGGCCAGGGTAGGCTTGCCAAGTCCCCCGGGGGGGCAGGGAAAAACCCGCTCTAGAGGCCCGTTACCTGCCGGCGGCAGATCGGGCCCCGGGGGGAGCCCCACCCCGACGTGCACATCACCCGGAAGTGACACGACCACGCCGGGCATGCTGAGGGCATGTGCGTACGACGCACATCTCTTTTTCTTCCCCTGACGCCCCCAGCCGGGAGTCCCCCGCTGCGGCGCAACACCCGACTTGGCAACCCTAGGCCAGGGACTACCAAAAGGTGTTGATGTGTGTACCTCAGTGCTCTACGGGGCCCATATGGGGAGAGATAGTCCCGAAGGCGAGAGAGAGAGTAGATGTAGGGCCCTGAGGCAACTGCCTTCTGGACTGAAGGATATCCAGCCCCCGCCCCCACTTTATCCTCTCCTATGGATTCTTTATACCCCAACCACCCACAACTGAATAAAAAAGGACACACATTTTAAAATAAAGATTAGTAGCATGTCAGCTGTGTGCTCCCTGAAGATCTCTCATTTGGAATCCTGCTCGACCAAGGCTGTGAGGTAAATAGAGGTATATTGGCAAATATGAAGCAGAGACCCCTGCTTCTTAGCTTTTTGACCTGACAGACAAGACAAAGATGGAGATGAACAGGAAAGGTTTATTTACCAGGAAATAAAGTGTTTAATAGGAGCTGCGGTGGCTCAAGTGGTTAAGACGCTGAACTGCAGGCTGTGGAAGGTCGGTAGTTCTGCAGTTCGAGACCCGAGTGTGCCGCATGACGGAGTGAGCTCCCGTCTCTAGTTCCAGCTCCTGCCAACCTAGCAGTTCGAAAGCAAGAAATTACAAGTAGATAAATAGGTACCACTTCGGTGGGAAGGTAACAGCGTTCCGTGCGCTTTGGTGTTTAGTCATGCCGGCCACATGACCACGGAAATGTCTTCGGACAGCGCTGGCTCTTCGGCTTTGAAACGAAGATGAGCACCGCAACCCTAGAGTCGGATTCGACTGGCTTTCGAGCAAGGGAGACCTTTACCTTTAAATCAGTGTTTAATAAATGTGATGTGTGGATAACTTAATATATATAAAGTAAAACCGGCTCAAAATTAAAGTAAATAACCCCCGAGGGGAAATCTGATTCCCCTTTCTCGGGACAGGACCCCTCAGCAGGTTGGAGGCTGCTCTTTTCTCTTCACGGAGCCCCTTTCCACAGAACCTACCCAGACCATTTAGGAATGACAGGCCCTTGGCAGGATGCTCATTTGTCACACAAGAACGAGCTTTCTTCCCTAAGCCGACTCCCAAACCCTAACTAAAAAGCCAAAGAAAAGCTTGGCTAAGCCGACGCTCCTTTCCGGAGCCGCGAAATCCCTCTCCGAAAGACAAAAAAAGGTTTCTCCCCCTTTCTTAAGCTGAGGTCGGCTTGCCCCCTCCCATCCCGCATGGAGTTCCAAGGGCTCGGATTGGCTGACAGTCACTTGGATTTGCACGAGGCCTAACTCACAAGGATTGGTTCCGAGCAGTGTTCCCTCCAAGCTGAGTTAGTGTGAGCTAGCTCACAGTATTGTAGCCTCTGGTTCCCATATTTTTGTCTTAGCTCAGGGAGGAGGGGTTCCAGAGCAAACCAATTTATCCAGGAGCCAAACGGCCGGCTCACAACTTTAACGCCAGTAGCTCACAAAGTGGAATTTGTGCTCACAGGACTCCACAGCTTAGAGGGAGCATTGGTTCAGAGCCCCAGAGGACAGGTGGGACTTTAAGGGTGATCGCCGCACCATGCACCATGCACTGGGTCATGTTTGACAGCTCGAACTCCGGGGATCGTGTGCAAGGCGATCAATGGCCAATCCAAAGGAACCATTTGGTCTGTCTTTGTCTCTCCAGTTGTGCCCGTCGCTTCTATCGAGCCACAGCCCACGTACCCACGAGAAGGAGACAACCTGAGGCTGCTGTGCAACGGACAAGGCAACCCAGCGTAAGACTTTCTCTCCTTCCGCCCTCCGTCGCACACCCACCCCTACTCCAGATCGGCTCTTCTGTTCAGTTCTGAGATGAATGGATTCCCGCCCCCTTCCCATTCCTCGGCGGCAGAATTTCTCTCCACGCAACATTTATTAATTCCAGAATTGGACTGTGCACAGTCGGCGGCCGTGTTCGATTCCTGCCGCTTGTTTGCGCCGCTCTCTTTTTATGTCCCTCGGCTTCCGTGTGCATTGATAAAAGACTGTAAACAAAACAAAAGCAGTGGGTCAGATCCGGCAGGTTCTTCCCACAAACCATGGCGTGCTTACCTCTCTTGCAAGGCAACCAGGCGGACAGCTCCTTATGTGTGTGGGGTGTGTGTGGTAGGGTTGCCAGGTCTGGGTTGTAAAATACCTGGAGACTTTGGGTTGGAGCCAAGAGAGGGCGGGGTTTGGGGAGGTGAGGGGCCTCAGCATAGTACAATGCCACAGAGTCCACCCTTCAAAGCAGCCGTTTTCTCCTGGGAAACTGATTTCCGTCCACTGGAGATCAGTTGTAAAAGCGGGAGATCCCCAGGCCCCACCTGGAGGCTGGCCACCCTAGTGGGGGGAACATCTGTCAATGGAATGGGTCCACAGAATCTGAGCCAGCATCATCGTACATAGGATTGTTCCCAAATTCTTCTGGTGTGATGCTTTCATGGTGTACGTTTGAACTCCTGTACACTGTGAAAACACCCTCCCCTTTTTAGGACAACCACCCAGGCAATCAGTCGCATCCAGATGACTTTTTGGACTAAGTTTTTATCAATGCGCACACATGTAAGTAATGGAAGCAAAGGGGGGGGGGAATAATGAAAAGCCCACAGAGGTAGGAATGGGGCAGCGGGGCACACAGCCCTGGGAGGAAGAAGGGCCGTTGGCTTTAGCACAGGCCTGTGTGGCTCAGTGGTAGAGCCACTGCTTGGAGTGCAGAAGTTCCCAGGTTCAGTCCCCAGCATCTCCTGTGAAAAGGATCAGGTCGTAGGAGATGTGAAAGACCTCTGGCTGAGACCCTGGAAAGCGGCTGCCAGCCAGAGCAGAGAGTACTGAACTTTGGTAAGCCAATGATCTGACTCTGCATTAGGAAGCGTCATGTATTTCACAGTCACCAGTGTCTCTGCCATGGGCAGTGGCCTGTGGCAGGTAAGCTGAGGCACAGTGTCTAAAGCTGAAACACCCACTCCCCCTTCTGGCTTTTCCCCTGGGGTGTGGCAACTCCCCACTCACCTGGCAATGCCAGGTGCGTTTCGGCTCTTTTTGTAGCAGGATCTCCTTTGCATATTTGGCGACACACCCCTAATGTAGCCAATCCTCCAAGAGCTTACAGTAGACCCTGTAAGAAGAGCTCTGTAAGCTCTTGGAGGATTGGCTACATTAGGGGTGTGTCGCCCAGGGCTCTTTTCGTAGCAGGAACTCCTTTGCATATTAGGCGACAAACCCCTAATGTAGCCAATCCTCCAAGAGCTTACAGAGCTCTTCTTGCAGGGGCTACTGTAAGCTCTTGGAGGATTGGCTACATTAGGGGTGTGTCGCCTAATATGCAAAGGAGTTCCTGCTACAAAAAGAGCCGGTGATTCAAACCTGCTTAGAATATTCTCTGTTTTATCCTCACAACAACCCGGCAAGGCAGGTTAGCCTGAGAGAGAGTGACTGACCCAAGGTCACCCAGTGAGCTTCCACAGGAAGGGAGGGGCTGTGGATCAGCGGAAGAGCCTCTGCTTTGCAGGCGGAAGGTCCCGGGTTCAATCCCCAGCATCTCCATTTGGGAGGGGACCGTGGCTGAGTGGCAGAGCATCTGCTTGGCAGTCAGAAGGTCCCAGGTTCAGTCCCCGGCGTCCCCATTTTTAAAAGGACCAGGCAGTAGGTGATGTGAAAGACCTTTGCGTGAGACACCTGGAGAGCGGCTGCCAGTCTGAGTAGGCAATACCGACTTTGGTGGACGAAAGGTCTGACTCAGTGTAAGGCCGCTCCATATGTTCATGTGACTTGACCTCATGTGCTCATGGCAGGGTGGGGGTTCAAACCTGCGTCTCTCAGATTCCTGCTCCAGCACTCGAAGCACTAGACCCAAACTGGTTCTCACATGCTGGATTCTGATGACACAATATCACCCGTTAAGGTTCAATATCACCGGTTTAAGGATGAGAGCCAGCATTTTGGCGTAGTGGTTAAGAGCGTGGACTTTAATCTGGGACGACTGGGTTTGATTCCCCACTCCTCCACATGTAGCTGCTGGTGTGACCTTGGGTCAGTCCTAAGTTCTTTCAGAGCTGTTCTCTCAAGGGCAGTTCTCAAAAGAGCTCTCTCAGCCCCACCTACCTCACAGGGAGTCTGTTGTGGGGAGGGGAAGGGAAAGGAGATTGTAAACCGCTCTGAGACTCTGAGTGAAGGGCGGGGTATAAATCCAATCTCTTCTTATTCTTCTTCTTCTTCTTCTTCTCCCTGAAATTTGGGGCCAAGGGGAGGGGGGCAGAACCTTCGGTTTTAGTCCTCTTGGTCCCTCTCAGGGTCACCAGCTCCAGGTTGGGAAACACCTCGAGATTTTGGGGGTGGAGTCTGAGGAGGGCAGGCCTTGGGGAGGGGAGGGGCATCAATAGGGTATAATCCTATTGATCCCCCTTCCAAAGTGGCCCTTTTTTCCAAGGGTGGCCAAAACCTGGAAATTTGGGTGTGGAGCCTGGAGTGGGTGGGGTTTATGGAGGGGAGGGACTTCAGCAGGGTACAAGGCCACAGAGCCCACCCTCCAAAGCATCCATTTTCTCCAGGGGATCTGATCTTGCTCATCTGGTAATCAGTGGTGATCCCAGGAGATCTCCAGCCCCCACCTGGAGGCCAGCAATCCCGATCCCTCCGTGACTCTACATGCAATAAAGCATTCTGAGGCCAAATGATATCTCGGGGGTTCCCCAGATACTTGGCCTTGCATGTTCCCCACAGACACAGTCTTGGGATCTCTTAATTGGCCGTTCTCTCTTCTCAGCCCCCAGGCGTTCGCTTGGCGGAAGGAGGGTGTTGAGGCACCCTTGACAGTGACCCAAGACAACATGCTTCTCATCCCCTCTTTGAACAAGAGTGACAGCGGGACCTACATCTGCAGCGCCACCAATATCATGGGCACCTCAGAAGCGAGGTACAACCTGGCTGTTAATGGTAAGTGTTGTTCCACAGCGCACTCTGCTGGCCGGAGGCCTTCTTTGCCTGACTGAGTCTCTTTTTCTCCCTTTCTTTTCATGACATGAGGAGTGCTTTCTTGAGCTTTCTACAGGCCCTTCTAAGGTCTTCTCGGATGTTTCCCAGAACCAGAGATTACGAAGACAAATAGATGAGGTCTCGTTGAGAAATGTTTCCTGTATAATTTTTTTTTAAATTTAATTTCCCCCCCAGATTTACCTCCAGATTTCGGTTATAGGCATAATTTAGTGGGGCTCTTTTTGTAGCAGGAACGCCTTTGCATATTAGGCGACACGCCCCTAATGTAGCCAATCCTCCAAGAGCTTACAGTAGCCCCTGTAAGAAGAGCTCTGTAAGCTCTTGGAGGATTGGCTACATTAGAGGTGTGTCGCCCAGAGATCATTTCGGGGGGTATCGCGGGGGAACACAGTTCCCCCGGGTGAGGTGCAGGGGGCGAGGCACATGACGAAGCCCCGCCCCCTGCTTCCGGCCGCCCCGCTTCCAGCCCTCATTCAGCCAGGAGGAGGCAGGAGAAGAGGGAGGGTAAGTTGCTTCCTCCCTGCCTCTTCCCACC